>NW_006430735.1:7914508-7994373 GCF_000325575.1 Pteropus alecto | reverse complement strand
TATATAATAATACAAGTATGTAATTTTTAAATATGTAAAGTAGCATACCTAAATTTGGGTTGCATGCTCTAATTTTTGTCTTGTAGCATACACAACTAAAATGTTACCCATAGACTAGGGGATTAGAGTCTTGAGCTGCATTTTGAAGGATAACTAAAAATGTGCCTTCCAGTCAGAAGTGAGATAGGGCATTCCAGAATGAAAGCAACAGCATGGGTCTATGAAAAATCAAAAGGTATTCTGGTAATCAAAAGTCATTACAGATGCTTGGGCTTTATGACGAGGACAGGGAATTTATAGGAAACAAGTTGGAAAGCTATGCTATTGGAAAAGAGGATTATTGATAGAGTTGTAAACGAAGGAATGGCGAGATGGGATTTTCATTTTAATTAAATTATTCACATCAGTGAAGAATGAATTTTAAGGAACTGGACGTTTGAACACAGGAAGTATTTTAGTAATTTGGGTAAGAAATGATTAGGGTCTAAACAAATGGTTAGGTTACAAGTTAGGTTACAAGTTGTGGAGAAAAAGAGAGATATGTAGAACATATTTTGAGTTAAAATTAGCAAGTCTTGGTGATAACTAAATATGAGCTGTATATCACTGATAAAGTTCAGCTGTGAAAACAGAGACTCAAAAAATAAATACTTATAAGGAGAGAAATTTACTTCAGGCTAGGACTGGCTTCATTCTTATCAGGAAACCAGCTCCTTCCATCTCTCTACCATGTCATCCTTGATATGGACTTTATTTCTCATCATCAAAGATGGCTGCTAGAGCCTGAAATTCACCTCCATGTTACAGGCAGAAGAATGGAGGAAAGGCAAAAATAGTGTATGCTTCCTGTCCTTGGAGAAAACTTTCTATAAGATTTCTCCCTACATTTTAGTAATCAAAACTCAGAAACAAAGACCTAGTTGCAAAGTAGGCTGGGAAATGTAATCTTTATTCCAAGTATCAGAATAAATATTGGTTCTTCATTAAAGAGGAAAAAAGTAGATATTGAATGAAAACTTGTACCCTCTACTAGGGAATAAAGAAGAGTGAGAATCATAGATAAATTCCAAGTTTCTAGGCGGAGTGAGTAGATGGTGGTGTGGCGACACCAATAGAATGAGAGACTATAAAAGTAGGAGAAAGTTGAATTCCATGAGTTTATTTTTTGAATGTTGAGTTTGCAGTGCCTGAAAGACATACAGATAGAAATATCCTACAAGGAACTAGATGCCGAAGAATGGCCCAGAATTAGACTTATATGTCATTGATAAATGAGCCAAGATGACCCAGAAGGAATATATAGAATGAGAACTGTGAGCTGAGGTTGCAACCTGGTTGATGGGCAGGATGGGAAGAGATCATCGACATTTAAAAGACTCGAAAAGAAAAAAGAACCTATGAAGGAGTCATAGAGGCAGCAGTCAGTTTTTAGGAGAATATGCTCTGCCAGAGGATGGAATGAGCAGTTCTGTGAAATGCAGCAAAGAGAGAAAATAAAATATGAAGACTGACAGAAAAATTGCCACTGAATGTTATGATTAGAAGTCACTGGTAGAACTAAAGAGAGCACTTTTATGGAAGTAGAGAGGTGGACGCTAGATGGGGTATAAATCAGACTTGAGGAAGTAGTAACAATGACCAGTACTTCGCAAATTATCATGGGCATCCTAATCTCCCGGGGATTTGGTTAAAATGCAAACTGTGACGAAGAGCTCAAGATTCTTTATTTCTTATAAGTTTTTAATGATTCCCCGAGTGCTGGTCTGCAGACCATACTCTCATTAGCAAGGTTTTGGACCAGTGGTTGTAAACAATAGTGCAACAGGATCACCTGGGGGACAGATTCTGGGCCCCATTCCTGGAGTGTCTCATTCAGTAGGTTTATAGTAGGGCTTGGATATTTCTAAGAAGATTCTGAAAGATACTGATGTTGCTGGTATGTGGGGCCACGGATGGAGAACCGCTGCTATGACTTCTTGTTTTGATAATAGATCAAAGAGATACTGGACTACAGCTAAGAGATCTGGTATCAAGAGAAGGGAGAGAGTTTGTTGATATTTTGCCTTCGTTTTACTGTTAGTGATAGCAGTGCCATTGTATTCACACTTTTGGATTAAACACAAATGTCCGCTATGGGCTGGTTTGATATATATTCTCAAGTTTTCTTCCTCTATATTTTCTCCACATTAGCCTGAACCATAGACATAGTACAATTCTTATTCAGCCAACCATCTGTGCCTAGTTTCACAGTCTGTGCGTAAAATCAATATGTAATACAAAGAAATTAAAATACCGTAGTATCCCTAGCCAGAACAGTCTCCCATCTTAAAGAGGTGTTCTTTTCTTAGTTAGAAAAGTCAACCTTCTCCACTCAATTTCTTATTTGTTTTCTGTGTCAAAATTATTGGGTTACCTACTGATTTCCAGACCTGGCCAATTAGTCTGATTATCTCAGCACATATTTCAACTTCTCCAGCTGTGAGAGTTACTTTTTTATGTTGACACTTTCGATAAAGAACTTCCAAACTGAGACAAATGAGGAGTAAAGTGATAAACGCCCACCAGCAATTTAACCCCAAACTTAGAGTAGCATAAGTGGTAGGACTTAGCCAGGAGATGGAATTTAGAGGAATGAATTGTGCTATATTTTGAGGCTCTGAGGAAGTCCATAGTTTCTGGCACATATAAATGAAATTGGCACTAATTTCAAATTGAATCTCATTACTATTGCGGGAGATTGTATATATATGTATATGTGTATGTATATGTATATATATGGAATTACTTTGGAAAATACCAAATGTTATCAAATTTATTCATGCATGTCCTGGAGGAGTAGGAATGAGAAGAACAAGCTGGTGAAGAAGTAGGACACAAAGAAGAATAAGGCAAGCCTCCTTCACAAGAATATATAATCTAATATTGTCTCTTATCCCTACTTCCTCAGAGAAAAAGAGTAATATAGATGAGGTGTTTTTGTTTTTCCAGTTTTCTTCTATGCTCAGTGGCAGCAGGGTAGAGGATTTGTCAAAGAAACCTCACAGCTCCAGCTTCTTCCATATGGTCTCCTGGTTTTTAATGGACAAAGTGATTATGCTCCAAAAAGCTCCCCCACAACCCCCAAATAGAAAGCACTTAGCCTGCTGTCTTAAGTCTTTAAAAGAACTACTTCTGTAGGCATGAATACTTCAGGCTTTTCTTTTATTTAAATTTTTTTTTTTTTTAAAAAAAAAAGAACACCTTAGAAGCTCCATGGGAAAAGAAAAATACTCAGGATAGATTGGAAAGCTAGAAGTATCTTTGTCATCGAGACCATGCCTGCATTAACAAGATGGTTGGCAACACTGTCTGCCTTGTTTAAAGCGTGCCATCTCTCCAGGCCTCCAACCTGTCCCCTCCAGCTTGCTCTCTGATCAGTGAGATTTTCTGTCTTTGCGTAAAGGTCATGGAATCCAAACAGCTGCAAAACATACCGAAGGGGAATTAACTAGTTTGATTCCATCCTACTGGCTGAAATACATGAGTCAGAATGAGAATCTCAGATTAGTACTACAGGTCGTCATCATCCTAGACGCTAGGAAATTCAGACGCTTGTGTAACTTCTCTTGGAAAACGAGCTATCAACATCATTTTCTCAAAGCTCCTGGGAAGAATAAATAAACAGTGAAGTGCTCAAAATTCCCTGATGGTGATGTTCAATTTCAGCCACAAGAATTCTGAAGATAATTCCAAGGACCAAAATCCATTCAGCGGCACAATGTCTCTTAATTTTCTAGATCAATGTAGGAAGACACTGAACATTGACAAAGGAAAAAAAAACAAACACGAGACAATTTGCTAAATTAACTGATTAATTTAAATAAACATATAAACCACAGTTGGTTTCCAGGCATTTGGTTGCCTTTATGAGCACTGCTGGATCAGGCAGTTTGAAGTATGGTATAGACCTAAGCAGTTTGAGAGCCACAACATGTATATTTGTGCTAAAATAGAAACACAGCTAGTCCAAGCAAGAACTTCCTCCACAGAAAGAAACTGCAAATAACCCATCCCTTGGCTGCTAACTAGAGGTTTATTTTAGAAAAGAGTCAGGAGGAATAGGCTGCCTGGCCAGTCCAGGGGAATCTAGAGGTGCCCCTCCCACACACCAGGCACTCATTAGCATGTCTATTCCCCTTCTCAGCCTTTAACAGCTGCAAACAGACAATAGTGGGAAGCTGTCACAGAGAAAGATAAAAAGAACTGGAAGAGGCTGTTAATTAAGAAAAGATGGAGGAGGATGTATTCTTTAGAAATTCAACTCTTAAACAGAAGAAAAAGTTTTGTGATAGAGTTTTGAGAGAATACAACTCAAAGGAAAAGAATTTATAGTAAAATATATTATTCCGCTCACAAGTTAAAACCACAATCACTTATTCCTTAAACATTTAGTCAGCACTTACGGAGTACAATGCATCCACCGTTCTGGGTTCTATGGGAGGAAGAAATGAAATCAGACAATTCTTACCCTTAGGCAATTGGCATTTAGTTGCAAGGCTAAAATATTTATACAACTGCTACGCAAAATTATGAGTTTCAGTCACTTGTGAAATGGAATATACCAACTGTTCAGAATTGTCGCCTTACAAGGCACATTATAGGTGAGTTTAAAAGATGACAACTTAAGATGCCACCCTTGACTTTGGAAGGAAAGGAATGTTAAATGTAGAATTAGGTTGTCTTTTTTCACTTTACTTTCCTTAAAACCCATTAGCTCAGGAAAGTACCCCTTTATTTATTGGCAGCTCACTCTCACCCAGAGCTGTATGTCATTCCTCCAGCAGAGAGTTCAAAGCCACTGTCTAGAATAATGCCCTAATAGCAGAAAACCAGTCTCACAACTTCAAAAATAAAGTCCTTTCTTCAGACCTGCTACAGTACCTCCTGCTAATAACTACCTCCCCTCTGCTCCCTGCAGGAAAGAGATCAGGGTCCAGGGCTCATGCTGGTTCCCAATTCAAGTGAATGGACATCAAGAACATTAGGCAATGCAAACCTTAGAGCAGCCAAACAAGCCAGGTCAAAGACAATCCGAAGCAAACAAAACCAAGGAAAACAGACAAATGCAACTAAGACCCTTGGGTCCCCAAACGAAAAAAAAAAGAGAGGGGGGGGTTACTACAGAATTTAAAAAATAAAATCACATTTAATGAGAAATGGAGAATAAAACAATTTACTGATTAATCATTATTACTCTCGACCACCACCTTATAAGGTGGCAAAAGCAGTCGCATTTACAGAAGTAACTAAGACTTCAACAGCTCCTCAATTGGTTACAGAGTGGAGAGTTATAGAACCAGAATTCACGAATAAGCCAACAAGCTAAACACTCTGAGGTATGGACTTCCACTATGTGGAAACTGCAAATCGATACTGCTAGCAGTGGGTTTCTGAGATTTCCATCTTATGCCCATGTTTCTTCTCTTTCAATAGGTTTTAGATCGGGCTATGGGTGTCAAGCTTCCATAGTCAAATAACAGCACAGTCACACATTCAGCCCACAGTACACACTGCTATGCACTATCATTTTCTACCACTCAACTGCATCATGTCCTTCTGGGAGTGTCATCCTAGAGCCTTATCTTCTAGATAGGCCAGAGTGACTTGAGAAAAATGAAGCCCAGGAATATAATTAATGCCCTAATATGCAGAAAACCAGTCTCACAACTTCAAAAATAAAGTCCCTTCTTCAGAGCTGCTTCAGTACCTCCGGCTAATAGCTACCTCTGCCCTTCTGCTCTCTGCAGGAAAGAGATCAGGGTCCAGGGCTCATGCTGGCCCTCAATTCAAGTGAATGAACATCCGAGAGCTTGGGATCATGAATGCAACATGCGGTTGGGGCACAGGGACAACGCCACTACTGTCTATTTGCAGGTTCTACTAACTTCAATCAGCTAAGAAAAACAAATTTGAGGAATGGTAAAAAGCATGACAAGAAATATCCAAATTTCTCACATCTCATAAGATTCTCTCTGAAAGGATCTGCTTAGCGTGTGGATCTGCATAAATGCTCATTGTTTGAAAGGAGCAACTCCTGGAACTGAGGCTCAGTTGATTATTCCATTGTTGCTTTTAATCTCCATGCTGAGTTTGCCTTCTAACTCACCCAGAGAGTATATCCAAGCGGGAGGCCAAGAAAGAGGGTGCCAGTGGAGCCGAGATATGCTTAATGCAGACGCCATTCATAAATCACTGATAGTTAAGATATAGATTGGATGATGGGTGGCAGATGGGAAGGAGGCATGTCAAATTGCTTTTCTCATATAGATTATTGGATTAACAAGGAAGCAGCAGGAAAGTGGCAAACTGATGTAACAAATTGCTATCATAAAAAAATATATATTGAACTTATCCCAGGATGATAATAAGTCTCTGTAGTTCATTAGCTCACTGGAGAGGTGCCTGAAGTGGGAATATCCCTCTGAAATGGTAATACAGAGAACATTCTCCATAGTCATCCTCCTCTCCTCACTATTGTACCTAAGCACATCCTGGTGAGCAGAGGGGAAAGAGAGAATGCCAGACTGCAGAGCGAAATGAGTTAATGAATGTGGTTCTTAGCAGGCTCATGCCCAGCCCAATAAGTGAGAAGCGGAGGTGCATATCACATTATTCTGGCAACCGATACTGGTTATAACCAATACGACCTTCGTTTTTTGTCCTTCCCTTTCCTCCAACTTTTTATTTTGAAAAATTTCAAACCTACAGAAAGGTAATAAAATGAGCACCTGACATTTTGCAAGATTCACCAACTGTTAATATTTTGCCACATTTGCTTCCTCTCTCATTTTCCTTTTCTTTGTTTTGTTTTGTTTTGTTTGATAAATTGTTAAGTGGCAGACATCAAAATGCTTCACCCTTAAATGCTGTACTATCTATGTATATCCTGAGAACAAAGTCATTCTCCTCCATAATGAAATTTATCATTTTCAGAAAATTTTAGCTTTGACATATTATATAATATATATTCCGTGTTCCAATTTTCCAAATTATCTTGATAATGTTTTTTATAACTTTAAAATTCATGATCCAAATAAGAATTATGCATTGTTTATAGTTAGCACGTCTCCTTAGTTCTTCAGTAAGCTGTATTCTAGCACCGCACCTAAATTGTTTTTTTTTAACTTTTAAGACACTGACATTTTGAAGGGTCAACATCAATTGTCTTGAAGACGGTTTCTCAATTTAGATTTTTCTGATTGCTTCCTCATGATTAGAATAAAGTTAAACATTTTTGGCAGGCAGTGTATCACATCAGGAGACAATTGTCAGTTTTCCTAACTTGGTGATTGTAAGTTCGATTATTTGGTTAAGGTGATGCTGCCAGATTTCTCCATTGTAAATGTATCATGTTCCCTCTGTAATTGATAAATAGTTCTCAAAGTAGGTGATTATAAAGACCAGCATTTTACATAACAGTTTTAGCATGCTTTATTTTTGCTTGAATCAATAATTGCAATGGTGAAAACAGCCTTAGAAACATTATCCTTTTTTATTATTTCAAAGTTATGAGTAGCTATTCTTCTTTAGAAATGAGCTTTGTTTTCTTCTCTCTATTCATCCCCATTGTTTTTGGTACTATTTTCGCCTCATGGAGTTTTAAAAGTAAATGTTATAATCCATTCCTGCCATTTTCTATTTTAATATTCCAGGTGTCTCAAATTTGCTCAGTGGAAGTCCCTTCAATCTGGTTTTCATGCTTTTTTGACATTTTCTTTAACAAGTTTGAGCACTTCTTTACTTTTTGGTTCAACTTAATACTCCAGGCTTACCATGTACTTTATGGCCCCAGACTTAAAATTATGTAGTTTTCCAGAGAGCCTTGTTCCTTTGAATGGGAAATGGTAGTTAGAAACCAAGATCAGGATAAGAGGTATGTTCAAGGCTACTGAGGTGTAATTGTTTCTAAGCCCCATCATTGTACCCAGAAATCAAATATATTTTTTGATAAAGTCACAAAGTTCATATTGATATCTCCAATTCTAACCCAATACAACAGAGTTCTTCTCTCTTTCCACATTTTTCCCACTCTCCTACCATGAGAATTTCATTTCCAAAAAAATACCAATGTGTTTGTTCATTTGCTCAGTTCTACAATACACACAAAATAGTTTCAAACTCACTATGAACAACAGTTTCTCTTTGTCTTTAGAAAACATCTCATTGAAGGGATTCAAGATGGCCTAGAAGGTAGAGGCTGTGCACACCTCCTCCAGTGACCACACCAAAATAACAAAACTACAGAGCAACCAGTGTGCAAGTCACTGGAGGTCTGGCTGAACAGAAGCCCTATGACTAGGTCACCTCAACAGGTCACCTCAAACTGGTAGGGGGGCAGAGACATGCAACGGCCCAGTCCCATAGCCACGTGTGGCAGTCAAGAATCAGGAAGGCTATCTTGGCTGCAGAACTATCTCCTCCACCTAAGGAGCAAGGGTCCCAGCCTCACATGGGCTCCTCAGCTCAGGTTTCCAGAACAGAGAAAGAAGTCTCCACAATCCCTGGCTGTGAAAACCAGTAGAGGTTGTGGCTGAATGAGATGGAGCACTGAGGGGAGCAGAGACCTTTTTCTTAGAGGGTCCATGCCTGGCCTTACTCACTGATGGACTTGCTTGCTCTGACCTTCAGCCCTGGGGCAGCTGCTCGAGGGGTGCCAGGATTATACAGGGAGGCACTGAGTTGTTGGGCTTCATGGCGAGAGACGGAGGGGTGGCTGGCTCTTGGACAGAGGTACAGGCAGCAACTATTATTGCTTTGTTGATCCTTCCCCACTCCTAGCCTGCATGCATAGGTGCCATCAACCTGAATAATACAGGTTGCTCTGTCTGGGAGGATTCCCTGAAACTTTACCTCCCCCATTGTGGGCCCACCCACGCCGCTTCCAGTGATTTGTTCCATACAAACGAGCTGTCTTCGCTCCTGCCGCGAACTTTCATAAACTCTCTCAAAGGCTCACAAAACCCAGAGAAGCAGAATCTGGCCTTGGCATGCCCTGTACCTCTTGCTGAGCAGCCCCAAGCCCCACCAGTGGCAGCTGGCTTCGGTTTCTGACTTGGCCCCTTGAGGCACCTATATGTGATGACGGCCATATGTGGATTGCTTGGTGACTCTTACCAGGTAGCCCCAGAGGTGCACAGTCTGCAGCTGAACTTGGCCTACAGCTGGACCCCTCCCAGGACTAGGTCACTGGGCACCACAGCATACCTACTATATAAAGCCACTCTACTAAGAAAGGGAGACTTAGAAGCCCAACCTAATACATAGAAACAGACACAGAGAGGCAGCCAAAATGAGATGACAAAGAAGCATGTCTCATATGAAAGAACAGAACAAAGCTCCAGAAAAAGAACTAAACAAAATGGAGATGAGCAATATACCAGATGCAAAGTTCAAAACACTGGTTATAAGGATGCTCAAGGAACTTAAGGTAAGAGTAGATGAACTCAGTGAGAACTTTAACAAAGAGATAAAAAAAAACATTAAAAAAGAGGAGGGGTTTTGTGAAGTCACCAATCAGAAGAAATGGGATGGCTAAATGGACAAGAAAAAAAGGCCCATGCATATGACACAAATGGGACCCACTTCAGATTGAAAGTCACACGCAGTCTAAAAGGGATGGAAAAGAATTTCATGCAAATAGAAATAAAAAGAAAGCTGGAGTAGCAATACTTATATCAGACAAAATAGACTTTAGAACAAATGCTTGGATATGAGGCAAAGAAGGACATTTCATAAATAATAGTAAATACACAGAGCAACCTAAGTGTCCAACAATAGACAATAGAAATAGACTTACAAGCCAAAAGCACAGAGAGTTCTAAACAAGAAGAACTCAAAGAAGCCCACATCAAGACATCATCATTAAAATGCCAAGTTAAATTCAAAGAGAGAATCTTAAAAGCAGCAAGAGAAAACCAATTAGTTTTATACAAGGGAATGCCCATAAGACTCTTGACAAATTTCTCAACAGAAACTTTACAGACAAGAAGAGTTTGACGTAAAATATTCAAAATGATGAAAACCCAGGGCCTACAACCAAGAGTACTTTACCTGGAACAGTTACCGTTTAGAGTTGCAGGACAGATAAAGAGCTTCCTAGATAAGAAAAAGCTAAAGGTGTTCATCGCCACCCAGGCAGTGTTATAGGAAATGCCGGAGGGAGTTCTTTAAGAAGAAAAAATATGTATTAAAAGTCTAAATAAAGAATGGCAATAACTACACACCTATCAACACACACTTCAAATGAAAAAGAATTAAATGCTCCAAACGATAGAGTGGCTGAATGGATAAGAAAACAAGACCCTTACATATGCTGCCTACAAGAGACTTGCTTCAGATTAAAAGATACACACATACTAAAAGTAAGGGGATGGAAAAAGATATTTCATGATGGACCTATAGGGTAATGTGCTGAGTGGAGTCAGAGAGAGGAAGACAAAAGCGATATGATTGCATGTATATGTGGAATCTAAAAAAACAAAATAAACAGAAAAAAAAACCAGAAACAAATTCATAGATACAGAGAACATTTTGAGCGTTACCAGATGGGAGCGGGGGTTGGAGAAATAAGTGGAAAAGAGAGAAGGGATTAAGAAGTACAAACCGGTAGTTATAAAATAGTCGTGGAGATAGAAAATATAGCATAAGCAATATAGCCAATAATATTATAATAACTATGTATGGTGTCAGAGGGGCACTAGATTTATTGGGATGATCACTTTGTGAGTTATACAGATGTCTAATCATTATGCTGTACACATGAAACTAATATAGTATTGTATGCCAACTATAATTGAAAAATAAAAAAATTATTATTAAAAAAAATCCCATTGAGGTTGGGATGCAGTCAGAGTACAGTGTTCAAAATTTATTTGAATCAATTTTGGCTTTGTTTCTTGTGTTCGTATTATCAATTTGATATACAGTTAAATTCATGTTTCTATTTGTATTCTGTTTTAGGATTTTACTATACACTTGGTGAATTAATATCCTTTTTTTCAATATATAAAACATTCATGTGGTTTAAAAGCAAAACTATATTGAAAGGTAAACTTAGAAAAGTATTATTTCTTTTATTATTGCTTTCCCTTTTTTTCTACCCATCCCCCAATGTCTTTAGTTTCTGTGTTAACCATCTTGTGTTTCCTTTTGAAGATATTTGTGTGCATGTGTTTATTCTTATTTCTTCTTACTTCTTACAATAATGGTAGCATACTATTTTCACCTTGCTTTTTTCACTCAATATGGTTTTCTAAAAATAGAAGCTGCTTTCTAAATTCTCTGGTTCTGTTCTATTCAGCTTTTCAGGCAATGAAATCATATCTCAGCTCTAAGTAAAATGAGGGGTTCCAACAAAAAAGGAGTTAAGAATATGAAAGAGGTGGGTTGTGTTAATTGTCTAACTGACATAGAGATTTATCTGCATGCGTCTTGCTTATTTGTTTGTTTAACTTAATCCACTCAGCATGCTACCCTCTAGGTCCATCATGAAATATCTTTTTCTATCCCCTACTTTTAGTCTGTGCATGTCTTTTAATCTGAAGTGAGTCTCCTGTAGGCAGCATATGTAAAACTATTGTTTTCTTTTCCATTTAGTCACCCTATCATTTGACTGGAGCATTTAATTTTTTTCCTTTGAAGTACTAGTTGAGAGATATGTAGTTATTGAAAGGGGGTTCAAGTGACCCCCTCCTAGGTCCAAATCAAATAAGGGTGCTCATTAAAAATTCATATTCCAAGGCCCCGGACCTACTAAATCAAACTCTGAAAGTAGAGCTTAGGAATCTGTATTCTAAAACTCCTGGATGATTACACGGACCTCATGGAATTTAGGCTGTTATGACTGAAATAAATGACAGTGAAAAACCACAAAGATGACTTATCATCATGATAAAGTCTTTTCACTTGAGTACCTAAGGCTGCTTTTCCTCTGAGCAGTGTTTTGTTTTTGTTTTTGTTTTTGTTTTTGTCTTATTTTTTTATTGAGAAGTTGGTTTCTTCAAGAGTAAGCTCTGAGCCCATGTCTTCTGCTGGGGTAAAGCGGATAGACAAACACTGAATCCCTCTTATCTTTGAGACAAATTAGATAAGTTGGATGAAACATGTTAGAACCTCCTTGTCTCTTCCCTGAATCTACAATTCTCAGGGTAGAGTTTCCAGGGAACACAGTGACCTTTCAAATGTTCAGGTTCTAATCCATGCTGTGTTTCAGCAAATAGAGACCCATACAATCTCAGGGGTAAACAGGTAGGCGGTAAGTTGATCACAAAACCAGATCACTTCCATTGCATTTCCCACTTGCTCTGGCCCTTTCACATTCTCCAAAAATATTGTGATTTGAACATGCCCAGCGATATACTGTCCCCTCTAAAATTAACTGTTTTATTAAAAATATGAGATATTGTTGCAAAAAATGTGGGGGAAATGAATCATTGACTCCACTTTGAAGATACGAACATTGAAATGCAGAGAAACAGTGGGGATGAGAGGAGAGCTGGCTGGAACAACCTCACAGACTGAAAGAGCCCTTCACAACACTGTGAAATTGGTAAACCTTGTCTTTAATAACTCACTTTTAATAGCCAGTGTCTATCAAGTACCTACGAGGAGCCAAGGAGTTTGCCAGTGCTTTACTTACTTTAGCTACTTAAATCTTTATATAAACTCCATTATGGGAGGTGAACACACAATGTAACTATATATATGTCTTACTGTTCAAATGTACAGCTGAAACCTATCAGATTTCATTAACCAATGTTACCATAATAAATAAATAAATTAAAAAAAAAAGTATCTGCTCCACGAAGTAGATACTATCACCATCTGTCTCTTATAGGTAAATAAACTTCAACTTAAAGATGTTGTTACTCACCCAATTTACATAAGGAAACAAGAGCTAAATCTATGTTGTTCTAACCAGAACCCAAGCCTTTCACCACTACACAACTGAAAAGGGACTTCAGAAACATGACTCTTTCTGATACTAATTTAAATACTCAGTGTTTCAGCCTGCTGACTACCTGCCTAAGGATCTCCACTCAACACTTGACAGGATCTACCTCTCAAATTCCAAAGAGGCAGGGATTCAGGAAACTTGGATGCGACCTTAATCAAGGCCATAGAGCTTTCCTAGTTCTCAGTGTCCTCATTCTGTAAAAACAAGAGAGATGGATAATTTTTTAATTAAATATATATACATTTATCCCCTAATCTCTTTCACTTCTGATAGGCTATAATCCAAATGCCTGATTCACATTTACACACTGTTTTAATAGCTTTGTTTTATTCTTCTTTATTATTGTAATATTTTAATGTGCTCTTGTTTGTTCCCAGAGGCATTTGTATTCCAAAAGAGGCTAATGTATTAACCAAAAAATAAAAAATAAATAAGTTTCTAATAATGGAAATTTCCAGACAGAGAATCCAATGAGTATTGGAAAGGTGCTGTATCCTGATTATGTTTCTTTTCCTGTTCGAAGCATGGACTATGTTCAGGAAATACTCTCTGAGATAAGGCTGAATAAAGTGGGAACCAGGCCCAGTTCTCTGAAACAGGGTTGGCAGAAATGAGGTGAGGAAACAAGGCCCACAAGCCAGCTGGCGTACATGGCAGGGGTCCTTCCCAGGCATCAGAGATTCAGGAGAACCATAGAAACCATATGTGTGAGAAACACTGGCAGAGGAGGGATAGCATATCAGAATCGCCTCCAGATGGGGGTAAATCCTAGGAGATTCAATATGGTGGTTTCCAGGCCCCTTGTCTGTCATGGAACAGAAACTCCTCTGTTCTCTACCAGCTAATGAGACAAGAACCACTTCTCTCACCCTTACCCCCGCCTGCTCTGTCTTGGTTCAGGTACTTCTCAAGGATGGTTGGCTGACTAGAAATGATCTGGGTTTCTGTCCACTGATTTTAAGCTTTGTGAAGACAAGAGAGACATTAGTTTGTTATTTCTCACAGCTCATAGCTCTACAGAGCAGATACTAACCGTGTGTTGTATTAAAGAAAAAAAACAGAAAATAAGCCAAGTCTCCAGGTTGGAGAAACCTAATTTGTATTCCAGGTGACATGAATCAACATGTAGACCTAGTTCTTTTTGATATTGCTTGTAATTCATTTAATCATTCAAAAAACCATTTACTGAGCACTTATTATGTACCAGGCACTCTCTAGAAGTTGAAATAACAGCAGTAAACAGCACAGGTACTCAGCCCTGCCCTATTGGAGTTGATTACATACTGGTAGAGGCAGGGAATGAAAATGTAAACAAATAAGAATTTCAGATAATAAGAGTTGTTATGAATGAAATTGCAGTATTATGATTTATAAGAAAAAGAATCAAATATGTATATAGTTTTATATATATTTGATCTTCTTCCAGGGTTCCCAGCTCACAACTCCAAAACTTTTGCATTTTCCTAAGTGATGAGATTGTTAAAGATGTCTTGTTATATTAGTGAAGTGACTTTTGAAAAGCACCTAAGGATGGGGGCTGGTTGCCAGTGGAGCCAATCATGTGATAAGAAGGTTGGAATTTTCAGTCCTACACACTGACCTCAGGGGAGGGGAGAGGGGCTAGAGGTTCAATTCAATCACCAATGGCCAATGATGTAACCAGTCATACCTCTGTATCTCAGCCTCCATAAAAACACAAAAGAAGAGAGTTTGAAGAACTTCCATGTTGGTGACTATTTGTAGATTTGGGGAGAGTGGCATGCCTGGAGAGGGCATGGAAGCTTCTCCTATACCTTACCCTATGCATCTCTTCCATCTGGCTATTCCTGAGTTAAATCATTTTATAATAAACCAGTGATCTAGTAAGCAAAATGTTTCTTTGAGATCTGTGACATGCTCTAGCAATTAATCAAGTCCAAGGAGGGAATCATGGGAACTTCCATACTATAGGCAGTTGGTCAGAAGCACAGGTAACAGACTGGGCTTACAGTTGGCATCTGAATTTGGAGGAAAGGGGTCAGTCTTGCAGGACTGAATCCTTAACCCATGGAATCTGATACAGTCTCTAGGTTAATAATATCACTATTGAGTTGAATCGTAGGACACTGAGCTGGTGTCCAGAGCTTTTTTTGGTGGTGGTGGTGGCTCCCACACTCCCACATTAGAATTGGGTCCAGGAAACCTTAAGGAAAATAAAACAGGATAATTGGATAGAAAATGACTGAAACAGAGCATGGGCAAGTATCTGAAGCAGGAGATTCTGGGAAGGCCTGTGAACGAGTAAAAGGCTAAGGAATTCTGAGTATGTTGAACATGGCCTCTGACTAAGGAAGGTCTAAGTAACTATTGGAAACTATTGTTAAATCCATCAAGAACTTTTGATAGTAGTTATAAAAGCAATTTGTGAACTTGCTGAAACATTTTTTACAGAATAGTAGGATATAAAAAAAAATCTTCCTCCAAACCCTACTACTCAAGGCACGACTATTAAACATTTTCTTATGTATTCTTCTAGATATTGTCTATGTATATATATATATAAATGCATGTAAATGAATATCTTTTATATACAAATGACATCGCATTGGCTTACCATTCGGAACCACTCAAATCCCCCTTTCAAAAAAAAACTTCTTGCCCACTTGCACTTTGTGATGAGTTGATAGCCTCCAGCTTTTAAGGTTTGCCTCCACTTTTGAGCCAATAGTGGTTCCATTAATGACTGAGCCAGACTACGGCAAAATGGCCTAGCCCTTTATACCAACTGAGACTTCTCTAATAAAGAACATTTAAGTTACATCTGTTCTATGCTTTGTTTTGCTGTTAAAAACTGTAGCAATTAACATCTTTAAATATACATCTTCATGTAAGAGTGAGTACCTGTTTTCATCCACCCTCTAATATTTTTTTAAATATCTAAGTTTTAATCTGTGCCAATGTGATAGAAGAAAAATGGCACTTCACTAACATTTTAAGGAGGATCTTGGTAAAGTATTTGCAACTTCCTAACTATGCGTAGGTTCAGAATTATTTTACATTATTACTCATCATTTGTATTTACCTGTGAACTTCCTCTTTGAGTTCTTTGCCTATTTTCTACTAGGTCATTGGTTTTTTCCTTATTAATTTGCTGGAGTGTTTTGCAAAAGAAATGATTCTTCATAAATGTTGCAAATATGTGTCCCTGTTTGTTGTTTGACTTTAAAATTTTAATAACATTATTTTAAATTCAGTAGTTTTAATTTGCATGTAGTCAAGTTTATTTTTTCTGTATAGATTCAGGGTTTTGTGTCATGATTATAAAGTTCTCAGTGCTAATATTTTCAAAATAGTTTTTTATCTAATTCTAATCCCTTAGTTTTTTTCCTTTAGAATTTGGGTTTCATCTCATTATTTTAATGTAAGTAGTGAGATAGGAGTTAGCTTTTTTCCCCACTTATCATATTGTTCTTATTATTTTTGAATATTCCATCTCTTACATATTAATTCTAGATTTTTTTAAATAAACTGCAACCACATATATCTATTTGGCTCTATTTCTGAACTTTATATTCTAATCTACTGACCTATTTTGGTATTCTTTACTGATACCAAACTCTTTTTTATTATTGTAGATTTATCATGTTTTAACGGCTAACTTTGGATGTCTTTTAAAATTATTTTCTTTCTTTAGGATCTCTCTGGCCGTTCACTCATGTTTGTTATAATGTTACATTTTTTACATCATTTCCACAGATAGTTTTTGTTTTTGAGTGAGTAGCTAAAATGTGAATATAAAACTCATTCAATTTTACCTTTGATTTATTTTTCCAGGTTAAGTTCAGCATTATTTCTAGTTCCTCCCACCCATTATCAATTTTACTATTTCAAATGATATAGAATTGGATTTCCAGAGTAAATAAGCTTTCTATATCATACTATAGTTTTACAAGATATTACCATTGAGGGAAAGAAATTGGGTAAAAGATACATGAACTCTCTCTGCATTTTTTCTTATAACAGCATGTGAATCTACAATTACCTCAAAACTAAAGTTTTTTTTTTTTAAATAGTAGAATGTCTGACACATAGTAGATGTTCAGTAAATGTTACTTTCCTGCCTTACTCCAGTATCCTTTCAAAATAATTTCTTAACATGTATCCTTCAGTTTCTGGATAGATATTCATAAATATGTGTCTAATGCAAATCCTGTTAGCTTTGAGCTAAACTATAAAATTGGTGTTATACTCCCACATCTCCAGGAAACTAATTTGAAAAAACAGCTATAGCAATTAAGAAGTAAGGGAATGTACACTAAATCATGATAACTAGCTACTGGGTCACGGAATCTTCTCCAATAGGGTTATTTTAATCTTTGTACCAATATCTGACCTTAAGCTATTTTTTACTTTGAAATTTCTCCACAAGCCACTAGGACCCCTTTCCCTTCCCAAACTAGAAAAAATAGACCACAGATGCGGATTCCATGTAGCTTTGCATCTCTTCTCTTGAAACCAGAAATCCTTTATACTTAGCACTGTTCTAAGAAAGACAGATTACTGACAGGGCTAGTCCTAAGAAAAGTTGTAAGATAAATAAAGCTTGCCTTGAACCCTAACCCTATTTTCCTTTCTAATACCATCCCCCAAGGAATTCCTGGGGGAGGAGTTTCAGTTTCCTTTTCCTTCCCAGATTCCATGTAATGTCACCTCATTCAAACTATGTCCATAGTCCGTGTTCGACGTGTATTCCCCTACCAGCAGTATTGTAAAAACTTAACTTCTCTTCTACCTTTGGAAATCTTATTTCAAAAGTTCTGTTTAATTTTCCTGTTCAAAATATTCTGTGTAAGTCATGAGGGCCCTTGAGTTGAAACAGTGTAACTATAAAACCAGCTGCTGGTAGCAACAATCTGGTAGGTTAATGGCCTATTATTATATGTAAATCAATTTTCACACATTCTGGTAAAGGAGAGGAAGGTTGTTCTGCTCTGCTAAAGGATGCGAAAGAATAAGAAATAAATTTAGCAGAAAAGCATATTGGGAAATTCCCCCTAGTGTTGGCCAGCTTAGTGTTTTAGTTCAGACAAGATCAGTAGTTGTGCCTGATTCATCTCGCAAAATGAATTGGCCTTTGGCCAGGAGAGAGAAAACAAGAAAGAAAGAAAAAAAAAAAAAGATTAGTGATTGAACAATAAGACCTATAGCAAATAGAGGTAATTCCCTAATGCTGACAAAGAGTTCATCAACTTAGAAACAAAGATGAAACCACTAGCCCCTAAAAGAAAAAGCCCCAAGGATCGACCTTTGGCACCGAGTTAGTCAAAGATGAATTTTAATCAAATTTCAACAAGGACTACCTAGATTCAGATTCAGGGAACACTCTGACCAAAGCTTATCACTGAGTCAGTAGTAGACTAAACTATGCTTGACAATCGTTAGGAAGAGTGTAAGAAAAGTACTATTTTGTTCTATTGACATTTATTTCCACGGGGTTGAGGTACTTCAAACTTGAAGTTATTTTACAACTATAAGCTCATATTGACTGACAAATTCAAATGCTTATTAGAGCACACTTCTCTTAGTATGTAAACACTAAATTCAAGCATGTCTGTCTCTATCTCAATTTAACAAGTTTAAATATTACATCTTGTGAAAATATGACAAAAGAAAATGGTCTTTGGAATAAAGAAAACTCATTTAAATCATAGCTTAGCTATTAACTAGCTATGTGATCCTGGGCAATTTACCTAGACTATGAGTTTATTCCTTAATTTATAAAATAGGTAATATATTACTAACAAATAAGATGTTGTGGGGGTAATTAAAGATAATACATTCGAAATGGTTAGCACCATATAGGCACAGAGTAGGGACCTAATGAATGGTTGTGACTTTTATGATCTTGGCACATTCTAGCTCCTGTGGCCAGAAATTCATTTCCAAGTTTAGCTTCTTGGAGTCATAAATAAACCTATCTTTCAAACTGATATAAAATTCAAAAGGTTAGATTACAGACAACACCACAGTTCCTTTCCCTCAGAGATAATTCTTTGCTTTGCAATGGCTAAGGCTAAATTCCTCCTGAGTTAGCCATGACTTCAGATAGTTGTCCTTCTTTTGTATAGGCAGCATTTTAACCAGTGATTCTCATTCCCTTATTCATTTATTCACTTCTTTATTCAACTACTATGGTTCAGGTACTGCATAAGGTCAGGTTTAATAAGATCACTGTTTTCAAGGAGCTCATGAGAGCTCACAATGATTTATCATAAAAAAAAAATGCTTACAGATGCTAAGACATTTACTTTCTATTCATGTACGGAATTAAATTTAGATAATATATATGTATATATCTTTTACAGTAGATTCATTTATGTCTCATGCCATGGGCCTGGTTAAGAAAATAGAAACCATGCCAGTTATTTTAATGGAGAGAATTTAATAGAGGGATTTACTTAAACAGGTTTTGAAGGACTAGAAAAAGTCAAAGAACACTGAGATAACACAGTGATGGTAGAATATTAGAACAAAGAAGTTTGGAGGGTGGTCCCATGGAGCTGAGACCCAGAATCTGAGGAAGAGATACTGCCTGACTGGTGCTGATGACTCAGGTCCTCCGAGGAGGATCCCTGTGGAGACATTTGTACAGACATTTGTGAGAAAGAAGGTTGAGCATGGAAGCATGGAGTTAAAAAACCTGAGAACTGAAACAAACTGCCACTGAAACTATCCACAGCTTCTGGGGCAAAGAATTGCTGATGTGACAGTAATAGGAACAGGAAGCCAACAGGAAGAAGCATGATGCTTCTTTCCCTCCATCTGCCTTTCAGTCTCCCTCTAGTGTTCTCTATTGACGAAACCTCACAGGAGTCAACTAGCAAAGCAGCCAGTGTGGTCTGCAGGGTCCCAGCCATAGCTTCAAAAAGCAGAAAATTGGCTCCAAAAGTGCTGTAATGGGATTCGAGAATATAAGAATTCCAAAATCATCATTGAGCAGAGGCAGGGCCACTTTTACATGGATCTGTAACCGACTAAGTAAGAAATAAGCACATAGTGGCACTGAGTTTGTTTTCTTCATTTGATTTCTCGATGCTTTCTTAATCTAGAGACATGAAAGGTAATTGAGAGAAATTTTTGGCAAATACATGCAGGCCAATGCCAACTCTACAAACATATGTGGCTTTATTAAAAAAAAAAAAAAAAAAACTTAAAAAAATAATAATAATATAAATGTTTTGTTGTTTTGGAAGTAATAATGATAAAGATAATCTAATCTTTTCCATTTTTTTATAGAGTATCTTAGTAATTTTTATAGTTAGTAAAAATTACTAACTATCCATATGCAACCTATTTGTTTTCTTTGAAATAGGAGTGCCGAACAAAATGTCCTTGACTCTGTCCAACATGTGGTTTGTCCATATCATCACTCTGCTAACATTCCCCCAGCCAATCACACCCAATCATTCAGTAAATATATAACTAAATGTTAGGCATTGTGCTAGGCCCTGAAAATGGAGTTTCTATCTTCAGTAATATTGCAATTTATAGAGGAGACAGAAAGACAAATAGATTAACAAGACAGTGTTTTAGGTGTAATGATGGAGGTTTGTACAGAGCATTAGGCAAGCATGAGGAAGGGCATTTACTCCAAATTAAATGTGGAACTTGAGTTGAATCTTGAAGGGAGAATGAGAATTAGATAACTGAAGAGAGCAAAAATAGGTAGAAAAGGAAGGAAACTGGAGGAGGCCATCCAGGTAGAAGAAAAGCATGTGCAAAGGTTAGGACATGAGAGGAAATCATTGTCAGTCCCCATCAAGACAGGCATAAAGCCAGGACAGAGCAAAATGTATGTTGGTACAGATTCAGCTGCAAGTACGAAATTCCTAGATAGCAACATTTTTAAAACACCATTATTGAACATATCAAGAAATCCAAAGAAGCAGTTCTAGATTTGGTTAATTAGGCAGCTTAATAATATTGAGACTCCTCTTTTATGATTCTCTGGCCTGTCTTTCATGGCTCCAAGCATCATATTTTCAACAGTGTCCAAAAGTGAGAAGAAAAAGCAGACCTTCTCTTTATACATTGCTACCTTTTTAATCAGGGAGAATCATCTTTCCATAGACTCTTCTAGGAGCCCCCAAAAATACTTCTTAGAGTAAAAGCCTGTATGGAAGTAGTTATTTATGGGAGAGGGACTGAAATGAGTTAAAAAGAGGTAGGGGAGTCAATACAAGGGTGCATTTTTAAGCTAGCTCCCACCATTGGCAATTGTGCCTCAGTCCTACTGGAGTCCTTTAAAGAACATATAGACTGCCCTTCATGCTTATCAGTCTAAGGCAAAGAACGCAACATTTGTCTACTGGCTCCTGTCCCCCATCAGACAAGGGTTTATCCAGAGAATTAACTCTGTTGCACTTCCGGTTCTATGAACACATGAATATGGCTGAGTACATTCCTCAAGTGTCCCACAAAGAGGTATAAGAGATGGTCCAAGGAAGAAAGCAAGAAATTCACAAAATGCTGCAGGCTGCACTTGGATGCACATCTGCTTCTCATAGCAATGTGCAGAGCAAAGAAGTGGGCTGAGCGTATGTGAGGTAGGACTTGTGATGTCTAACACACCTCCCAGCAGGCTTTCCCTCAGACTCCACTGTAAGGAATACACCATGGTCCATCCTCACACTACAAAGGATGGTAGGGAGCAGTGATAAAAGAGATCTGCAGATTTATCTTCCAAAGTGTTCCATCAACACATAATGCCTAAAACTTAAGAAAAATAGCAATATTTTAGGCATAAGCATGTTAGAGATATAGAGGTATTTCACACACACACAAAAAATTAAAAGTGTTGAAAGAATTTGCCTGTGAAGAGCAAGATATGAGGATGCAGAGCACCGTGGGTTTTTTTTTTTTTAATGTTTTATAGTCTTTTCATGCCTTAAATAAAGTTTATGTTTAACTTTGATTAAAGAAAAATTTTAAGTTGTATGTGGAAACTAACAGACACTGTGTAACTTAATTCATATATTTTATGCCTTTAGATGTCATTGGTGGCCCTTGAAATGGCCTTAGAAAGAACAGAGTAAGGGAAATTTATTAAAGTATAGTAAGTTACTATATACTTATAAATTAAAGTATAGTAAAGTATCGTGCCTTGCTTATAGTAGAGAGTCAACAGATGCTTAAGAAAGAAACAGAAAGAGAGAAGGAAAGAACAAAGGGCTGAGGAAAGAAGTTCCCGGTTAGCACTGCCGCCATCATCAACTCACCCCTTTGGTGAGATGGAAAAGTACTCAAATACAGCAAAACCACCCTGGATCTTTCAGTTTAGAGATTTCACTGTAAGATATTTTTGACATAGTTACAACAAAGAAAAGAAACCTTGGACTGACTTACTTTTATCTTTCTGTTCTTGAGTCTGAGTGGATAAAAGTAAATAACGGTATAATGCTAGAGTCTTAAATATCAAGGTTGTACTGGGCACGTAACAAACTCTGATAAATAAACATGTTTTGTCTCAGGCAAGAAAACAGCAAACATCCTTGCCAAATCTTAATTATTTCATCTTTGGTAAACAGTAGATAAAAAGTGAAAAAGAAAGCAGTCAATGAATTTCTGAATTAAATCTACTGGACTACCCTTTAATACAATGACATGTTAAATTCCATCTCTGTGTCTCCAGTGCTTACTATGATGCCCTGCATGTAGGAGGTGCTTTATAAATTATTGTCAAAGTGAATTAAACTGCATTGAATGGCAGAATTTATTTGGCATGTTCCCCAGTTATTATATCTCATATTTACCCTTGTCCTTATTTATCCCTTACAATTGTGTATAGACTGGCAAGTTCTCTGAATTCCCTATTGCAGATGCTTGAGGGAAAAGGGAAAGAAGAAAAGAAAATGGAAGGATGAAGTTGAGAGAAAGAAAAATGGAGAAGATAGAAGCTTTGAAAAGGGTCCCTGAGGAAGAATTGGGGTAGGAGAAAATGAACTAAGGGTGGTTAAAATTGCTCTCTTAACATTCTTCAACCAGTGTATGGAACCATGCAACTTCATTCCACTTCTACAACTTCTCAACATCTTCGAATTTCCCTGCCTCCTTCATACTCATTAAAAAAAAAAAAAAATTCCCCATTGTGAGGTTTTATCTTAAAAAATTGAAACACAATTATATACTTTAAATCTGAAAAAAAAAAAAAAAAAATCCCCATTGTGAGGTTTTATCTTAAAAAATTCAAACACAATTATATACTTTAAATCTTAATGTTTCCACCTCTTAATTTCTTTTATCATTTTTCTATTCTTAACACAAAAATAATACCAAATAGGTTGGATTAAGTGGCAGGGAAAACAGGGTTTTTATTTCCTAAGCCTGATTGGCTAGATTAGAATGCTATCTTCAGCACAAGCTAAATACGATTCAGCAATGGAGTGCTATGAACAAAAAATTCTAGGCATTAGAAGATTGATTGGATTTGAATGTCCTTTCTTCTTTTAATATTTGTCAGTCTTTGGTAGAAGTGTTAAATTTTGGTGCCACAAGGGAAGGGTGACGTGGGATCCTTAAAGAAATTCAGGATGAAAGAAACAAAAATGACTCCAGATTAGTGAAATGAATATCAGTAAGAAATTCCAAAGGAGCTAAGACGATATGTTTTAAAGAAAAAAATATATAGGAAGATTTAATTAGTCTTTAAATATTACTAGATAATGTAGGTTTGATGGTAGATGATTATTTTCTATTACCATTGAGAAAAGTGGAAATAAGTGTTAGTATCAACCAAAATGATATAAATTTGAAAGAATCTCTTACTTCAAAGGCTAATAAAACTCTAGACAGTATAATTGTATCAAAACTATCCAGGAAACCTTCAGGTGAATTCTGCCACAAACATCCAAGGAGCAAATTTACTTTTGGTTCACAGTTCTATTTCATATTCTCTAGCCTCTCAGTGTGTTAGCATGTGGCTTTCTTAGCCACGAATATAGAAAATTTGCCTTCCTATAGAGTGAGAAATGTTACATAGGTAAATTCACCATGGTATACAGCTAAATCATTGCATCTAGTTTAACAAAGAGTAATTCAGAACAGTGTGAATTTTATTCATCCAATCTCTTTCATTCTCGGGCTAGTTAGCCAATTCATAGCCTGGATTCTCAGGGATACTATGTCTCATTATGCTCCAGGTATAATTCTAGTCTCCAGTGACAACTGAGCCTTGAGTTACACGCTCCCTGAGTTTGCATACTCCAAAATCTTTTAATAAGTCTCCTTTGAGTCGATCGTCTTACTTAAATAGTCCACCACGGTCATTATCTTCCTACCCACACCTAAAGATTATTATCAAATGCATTGACTGTCCTGTTGCTAGTTAGGCTCATTATCAAATTCACACTTTGAAACTCAAATTTTCAGCAGCATGTTTTGATAACTCAGTGGGCAGGAAAGCAATTCGCAGTGAATGGGAAAGTAGGAAAATCCATGGTAGGACTTGATATTTTCAAATCTCCATCTGTGGCCTGACTTTAGCTCAGGCCCTCATGTTATTCACTTAGTCTCCACAATGGAGCTCATCTGCTCCAGTGCCTTTCATTATTATTCACTGATGACTTTCAAATCTTTACCTTCAATCTATAGTTATCTCCTGAGTTCCCAATTTAAACATCCAACTAAATATTTCAATTTGTATGTCTTACTACACCTCAAATCCAGCTTGTCCAAACTTGAAGAATTCATCTCTATCCTCTCCTTCATCATTTGTTTCACTGTCTGTGTTTTCTAAGTGAATGTCACAGCCTTCTCTCCCCAATTCTTTAATTCATAAGTTTTGTACTCATCTTATATTTTTTCCCTTTTGTCTACCTATTTGTTGAAAAATCATCAAATTCTATCAATTACACTTTCTTAATTGCTTTCAAATGTTTTCCCTTTTGTCTACCTATTTGTTGAAAAATCAAATTCTATCAATTACACTTTCTTAACTGCTTTCAAACATTCTCTTCTCTCCATCCTTAACATTATTATTGTTATTAATAATTTACTATTAATGTTATTTTATTGTTATTTTAAATAATTATTATGACAGTCTCTCAGCAGGACTCCCTGCTCCAGACTTACCTATATCTAATCCATTTTGTCCTGACACCATTCATTCATTCATCCATTCATTTGACGAAAACTTCCTAGGGGCATACTGTGTGCCTGGCTCTGCTCTTGGTTCTGGACTTTACCTTGCATTCAGTGTGATCCTACTAAAACGCACATTTGATCATGTAATTCTCTTGTTTAATATCCTTTAATTTTCCAGTGTCAACAACAACAACAAAAATTCTCCGGTATCTAGAGGCCTTATAAAAAATCTAAGCCCCATAATATAGCTTGCTGGGGTCTCTCAGAGGCTATCATGGCCTTTCTTTACCTTGTCATTGTCATTTCTTGGCATTCCCTTTCACCTCTGCTCCCACTTTATTTTCTAGCAATGTTCAGTCATTTGCAATTCTTCCACTGACCCACATTTCTCCTCACCTTCTGGCACAGATTCTAGCTTCTCTCTCTGCCTGGAATGCCCATTTTCTCTATTTCAATGCTTAACTCACAGTTGTCCTTCAAAACCCACTGCTGGTGTTTTCTCCTCTGAGAAGTTGTCTTTGACCCTGTCCTACTGTCCTATTTGACTGAGGTGCTTCTCTCTGATTTGCTCCTGTATATCCTGTACTCATCTCTGATATAACCCATGTTATTTATATTTGGCAGTTTACATTTGTACCTGTCTCCCCACACAGAGAGCTCCTTATGGGAGCACAACTTAATTTGTTTTAGCATCCCTCATACTTAGTACATGGTATGTGCTTAATAAATATTTGTTAATTGCAATTTTGGATAGTTGGAAAGATGTCCATGAAAGGAGATTATGAACTTACCTTCACTGTTTAAAAGGAAATATACTATCTTTGAAGAGTTTGAGAGCAGTAGGAGAAATAAGCAAAAGGAAATAAAGTGAAGCCATTTAAGATTGCTTGCCTTTTTAAATTAAAAAGAAAGTCACATCTTTTCTGTGAAAGAGGTGGAAAAGAAAAGGAGGGGGCACTGAGAAAGTAATTTGTGACTTATTTTCACTGAAGTCTGAAGCAATCAGAAAATTCAGACTATGGGTGCTGTAATAGCCCAAAGGAAAGATGGTATTGATGTTGTTATTGTTTCATATATATTGAGAATGAAGGCAAGTGATTAAGTTATGAGAGACAGGCAATAACTGTACCCAGGTTGTGATAGGTAGGGCTAGGTGACCCTCCTCCCCTGCCCCGGAAACCCGATTACAGTTTTCTGCTATATAAGTTAGCAGTGCTGAGCACAGTGCACTGACTAACGATTTGCTTTTCACGTTCTGGAGATTACCATTCCATAGAAGCACCTGATTAAATGAGCAGTGAACAAAATTAGATAATGATACAGCTTCTAAATGAGTCAGTAAGAATTCAACCAAACTATAGTCTAAACTTTAGGAAAATCATTTGTAACAACTTATATTTATAAGAAAATGGGGAGGAGTAGGAAGCATAATATAATCAATATCCAATGTGATTACGTTGGTTCAGGTGGGAAAATCTTACTAAGAGGATCAGAAATGTCACTAACCAGTCATGAAGCCAGTTTACCATGTTGATTCTAATCGGCTGATTCTGTAGAACGACAAAATCATGGAGCTGAAATAAGTCTGTGAGATATCCTGGTCCAATCCTCTCATTTTACAGGTGAGGAAATCAAAGTCTAAAGATGTTAAGAAAGTGTTTACTTGAAAGTTACTTCCAAGGTCCAGATTAGCAAAAAGTATCTCCTTACATTTCAAGTGTTCTAATCTTAGGCAGTTAGGACAGTGCAGTTTACTAAACCTCTCAGCTCAAGAATCACCCTTTTCTCTCTTCATACCACAAGGCTATGTTTCCAAACTGCCACCTTCCCATAACTATCACAATAGATTTACATATATTAAAGATTAATGTCAGACTAAAGAACGAGGCAATGCATGTGTGCGTAAGTCAAAATATTTAACATATCTAGTAAAGTCTTCTAGTGTTTGAGTGTTTTAACCTAGTTAGCTATTATTTGGAAGAAATAGCTGAAAAAGGGAGTTTGTCAGATAAGTATAGATCTGTGAAGGTCGCAGTGAAATAAAGTCATGAAATGAAATATTCAGGGCGAGTGAATAATACCCTTTTCAGAACTTCTAAGAGACAGCTGAAATTTTCCAAGAAAATACACTGGAGTCAGAAATCAATGACGTGGCTATGAAATATAATCTTAGCCATGTTATTCTCTTAGGCTGAAGTAATACACTTGCAGGTACTGAAGAAACAAAGACTCTCTTCTTAATTTTTTTCTTTTTCAAAATATAACCCCACAGAGAAAGATTCAGGCTAATTCCTCTTAGACTGAAAAGCCCAGGACATTAAGTGTCTAGAGTTAATGGGGCACACAGAGCTCATCCTGATTGGCAATGAGTTTTAAAGAGTTACTTAAGCCAGAAAGACAGTTTGGACTTCAAATTCTGTTGTCTATCCAGGTAGTGTTCTTTCTGCTGAATCCAGAGATTTCTTGCCAATTTGGACAGTTATAGTCTGTAGTGTGGATTTCTGCCCAGGGAAGCTGGATGTCTACCAACTCCTGCTTCACAGAGAACCATCTACACTCCGGGGAAGTTTTATCTTGGTCATGAACTACACAAAAAGGAAGTTTGAAAAGAAATTTCGCATGATGGAAAATAGCCCTGGCAAAAGTTACTAATGGTGTGGATAGAAATGATGGACTACCAGATGATTTTGAGAAGTCCAAGCTGGGTCAACCCTAGAAAAACTTTGGGAAGAAGACAGGTACAGTGATTTATGGAGAGTTGAAGTTTACCTTGATATCCTCCAAGCTCTGCATTATATCACTTTACTCATTGTTGATATGCTAATGAAATAGCTGACAAGAGTTTATTAAACATAAACTATATGCAAGATATGCAAAATGCTGTGTTAAATACTGCATGTAAATATAAAAAGGTGTAAAAATAACCTCTTCACTCAACAACTTACTGTATAGTAGGAGGATAGAAAAGGCAAGAAGGCAAGCAAAGTAAAATGTGATAAAGACCAAATGAATTCTACAGAATAAAGGTGTTATTTCAGGTGAGAAAATCTAGAAGAGATTATGTGTCTTAGAGAACCTTGGGACTTGAGCTAGGGTTGAAAGATAGTGTGGTAGAGTCACCAGTTACCACTCAATGTCTATTTTCCTCTTTATCCTTAGTTTAAAAAAACAAAACAAAACACTGATTCTCTTTCTATGAAAACCAAGTCAACAGATTACATTTGCCAGCACACCATAGATTTGGTTATAGCCTTGGGATTAGATTCTGACCAATGAGATATAAGCTAAGTGTTGTTTGTGTGGACAACCAGAAAAGCTGCTTAAGATGACATGAATCAGCAGGCCGAGGCCCCAGTTTTTATACTTTTACCTTTTCTTATTTCTCTGACCTAGAACTTTAACATAATGGGTGAACTATAGAAGCCACTTTGAAAGAGGAGGTAACCCTGATCTTAGAAATCATATTCTAAAATGGCAAAAGGGGCACAAGAACAAGTAGGGAATCTCAAGTACTTTCTTTTTTTATTATTATTATTTATTTATTTTTGGGGGGACATTAGTTAACAAAATCTAATAAATTTCAGCTGTACATTTTAACAGTAGGGCACATATATATTTACATTGTGTGTTTACCTCCCATAGATCTAGTACTTTCAAGGTTAAAAGTCTAGACCAGGGTTTTCCAAAATTATGGTGTTGACCATTCATAAAAAATTTTCTCAGAATAGGAAAGGACAAGCTTTTATAAGTTTAAAATATAAAATTATAAAAATATTCATCCTCTATTATCATCATTTCATGAGTAAACATTTTAACATTAAAAAGTACACTATACTCTCATAATAACCATAAGTCGAATAAACTTAAAATTAAGAAAAAAAGAAATATTGTTCTTATTTTTTATTTCAATATAGACCAGCAACAATACTTTCATAGGCCAGCAGAAGTCTACACACAGAGGTTTGGAAATTATTGCCCCAGATTTAAGAAATTGTATTCTAGAGTATTAATTCCCCAAATGTGACAATTAAAATGATTTGAGAGGTAAATGAGATGATTTCAATGGTATGTAAGGAGGTTTCATAAGCCCTAGACTGGGCAATAAATAACAATGAATCATATAATGAAAAAAGATTTTTCCTGTTTTCCCTTAGCTCTTCCAGTCAAAGAGAGAGAATCAGTTTAGAACTACTTATTCTATCAGTGATCCAACACCAAGCTAATCTTCCATTTAATAAAGAGGAACTAGATATCAATACCAGAATCTGGCAAAAAATGCAGGTAAAAAATTAGTTACAATTTAATTAACGTTGAATTTTTTCATTATATTTATTTTTATGGTTACATTTTTCATAATAAAAGGTTTTCCATTTAAACTAGTGATAAATTTTCCTTTTGAAACAGATTTATAGAAGGTTTTAAAAAGCCAGCCTATATAAGAAAATATAAGCAACTAACCCTATTGTAGTACTTGAATATATTGAAACTCATGAAGGTGTTACATGAATTACTGAATAATTGGAAACTTAATTCCGTGAGGGCCATAAAGAGTTACCTAGGAGAAGGATCCATTCTGGAAACCTGGGCAACTAGTCAAACTGGAACAACTTGGTTCAGCCAGAAGATCTTGTTTTGCTTTTGACATCTTTTTGGTCTTGTTCTTCCTGACTTCCATTGTCCTGATCTGGTTAACCTGACCCTACATCTTGTCTAGACTTCATTTGAAACTCTAATCCACATTACTGTGCCCACTGTAATCCTCCCTTGTCCAATCTCACGCTACCAAAACTGCCGCTTATTTAACTCACTCTACCTAGAGATGGACTGTCTCCCATTCTGAGCTCTTACTGCCACCTTTACTGACAATGCTCATGCCTCTGAGTTATCGCCACCACCACACTGGAATGTATTATCAACACGAGAGCTAACAAATATTATCAACCTTCCACTCAAGATTCAAAAGGGCAGGTTATACTGAATGCATTTTTCAGAAAAGCCGATAAAAACTTTTATTTCCATTTTCTATATTCTTACTGAACCAATCCAGTTTAGCTTAACTTAGTCATTAGTTGTATCATTCCGCAAACTAAATATGTTCCCAAATATTGTTTTTGTATCAAAAAGATTTTGATTACATGAAATAAAATATCATTATAGATTCCAGAACCAAAACAAAGAAAAATTTCCTTCTACTAAAGCTGACAATATTCACCTTTCTTCTGCTCTATGAAGTTCATCAAAACTTCATTTTCAAATAAATTTCAACAGTTGATTTCTTCTCCCTTAAGAGTACAGTACTCTGACTCCAGAATTTTACACTTATTTTACTAGCTTAAATAAATTTTGCAAAGATATTAAGTTGAAGGGGTCCTTAAAGGTTGTCAAATTAACCTCCCATGCATGTTTGAACTTCTACCAAAAACTCCTCGTGGAAATGGTTTTCACCTAAAAACATGTTATACCACTTGAAAGCCTTACAGCATTTGCTGTTTTTCTAAAAATGATGAAGTGGTACTGGGAAGTCAGCGTGCTCAGGCTGAGGCCTCTTTCAGTCTGTCTGAGAGATGGATGGCCAGAGTTGGTGAGATGTGTTATCTGTGGCGATGTAACCATTTTTCTTATCGTAGAACTAACTGACCCATATAGAGATCAACTGATAACTTGCCTTTTTTTTATCACCCTGACCCAACAGAGTCATCTGGACCAAATACTAACGATTATGGCAGTAAAACAGTTATTTGGGGAAAGATATATGTCCTGAAATTAAAATGGAAAAAAAAGTCACATTAAGCTGAAAATACTTAAGTTATTGCAAAACTGCAAAGTTGCATTTTAATAAAATTGTAAGTATTTGGCTATACTTTCAGGCTTCTATTCAAAAAGGAAGGAAATTAACATTTAATAGATGCCTAGTAATTATGCTAGGCATTTTAATGCTATATTATCTTATTTAACCATAATAATTTACAGAGATTCGATTTGAAGTAATTTGCTCAAGGTCACACAGCTAATAAGCAGTTGATATGATTCAAAAATTTAACCAGATACATGACATAATAGATTCGTCAAAACTCATGAAACTGTACAATTCAAAGACTGAACTCTAATGTAAACTATGGACTTTAATTAATAATAATGTATCAATATTTATTAGTCAGTTGTAATAAATGTACCACATTAACTCAAAATGTTAATAATAGGGGAAACTGTGAGAGGTAAGGATTATATTGGAACTCCGAAGCTTTGTTGAGGTGTTGTTGTTGTTGTTGTTGTTGTTGTTGGAGAGACGGTCTGATCTCCTGGAACAAGAACCCTCAACAAAGCTTTGGAAGAAGTAGATTCAAACAAAAGTCCTCATATAAGCTATATGTAAATTGAGAAATAAATACAGTTTTTATTTAGAAAAACAAATGCAGGTAATGATTGTTAAATATATATATAACTAATGCCACCAGTGTAGTTTAATGTAATAAAAGATAAACAGTATGAGCTTGCTCTTATTAAAATATATTGCATACAGGAAGAGAAAGGAAGAAACATTAAATGTTAGTGGTGGTGAGTCATGAGTAATAAATACTATATTTTCCAATGTTTTTTATAAAAGTATAAATTGGTAGTAAAGATTTTAACCTATGCAACATAGTTGTATTCTTGTTTTGCAATGTCAAACTTTAAACAATTATGGTTCCATTTATGGTATGCTAAAATAGAAATAAGCAGCTGCATTAATCCAGATTTTTTCAAACTTCAGAACCCATCTAGTTATTTCAAGCGGAAGATAAACTGATTAAAGGGGAAGATCACAGGATCTCAAGAAGCTTACGGCCAGAAAATCAGGCTGAGGCTCAATTCTGAGGTTGATTAGCCCTGAATAAGAGCCAGATCATTGTTAGTTCCCTGAAGGTACTATCCACCCATCACAGGGCACCAGCAGATAGCACAGTTCTCATAGTGTAGGAGACATCAAAGGCCACGTAGGACCAGCTCCACCACTGCCCCTGACTCTCCGTGCCCCTCCACCATACTCTACCAATCCTGTCAGCGACAGAGATTCCAAGCAGCACCCCCTTCTCAGGTCACATGCATGCACCTAGTGGCAAGGGAGGCTGGGAGAGGCATTTAGGACTCATACAGGAAATTCCCAATAAGAAAAGCATTTAAGAGGTGTTGAGAAACCACAGTTTTGACACAAGCCTACTCTGTGGGCTGAGTCTGACAAACAGCCCTCAGAACTTCAAACTATTAGGTCTCTGTGTTCAAAGCAGTGATGTGCAAGAAAATATTTAATGACACCTGATTCCTAATATTTGCCGATTTTCAAGCTCTAAATATTCCCAATGCGGAGACTTCATGACATCCCTGAATTCAAGGTTTGGAGAAGGGATGCACAGAAGCACCTCATTCCAAAGTATTTCCACCATACAGATAAAACAGAAATATTCTTAAGAGTGAAGTTAATAGTAAAATGCAGTAAAATAATTAGAAATTGATAAGTTTGGAGTACTTATGATCTTTGTTTTAATATAATTAATTGAAAGTTTATATAATTTAATTTTTAATAATGGATGTTTAACAACTAGTTCACAGACTTTTTGAAAGTTTAGGAATTGGCTGTCGTTGAGCCAGAACAGATGACTCCAGTACACAATGGGCTCAAAACAGGTGATATTTTTCTCTGATATAGCTGGTATAATTACAGTCGCAGACATCAAAAATCGTTCAGGTTTGCTTTCTCTGAACTAAATTAGATAATGTCTTCATTTATGTATAAAGACTCCTAATGTATTCTTTAAGAAGGAAAATGGAATTCCTATTACCTTCTTCGATTTCTTCTTATTACCATTTTTGAGTGCCTAATTTCAGGCTTCATCTTTAATGTTTGTTGTTGTGATTTTATAGCTCTGATGGCAGATCTCTCCTTGCCAATGAAGACCTGCATGGTCAAAGGTATGCACAAACCAGTTAGGTTTATACTTTTTTGTTAATTATTGTATTTAATCTCAATATACAACTGTTCACACCCAAATATCTATTGCTGTATTAGAGCCTTTTCTTTCCTTAGTATCCAGCTAATCTACCCATTCTCCAGGCCCCAGTTCAGACTTAACTCCTTTAAGGAAGACTTCCCATGTCCTAATGCAGTCAAGGTTAGAAATATCCATTTGTGCATTCCCACAGAGACCCACACTTAACTTTATATAATATCAGAACATTCATCGTAATTTTTGGAGACTATTATTTTACTTGTCTATCATTATAAGTTCAGGGCAGGAGTGCTAATATCCCCAGTACTCATTTAGCACAATTCCAGGGATGCAATAGACACTCAATTCATCCATCCATATATTAGTTCATTTGTTCACTTACTCAATGCATGTCAAGCATCTTCTAGGTGCCAAACACTGATTTGTGTACTAGACATAAAACAGTGAAAAAAAAAGTCCTGTAATTATAGAGCTCACATTATAACGAAGGTATAAGTAACATACAGTGTGTTGGATGATGATAAGTGCTATGGAGAAAAAAATAAAAACAACGAAATGTATAAGGAATGCAAGGATGGATTAGGGGGCAGGTGGTGGTGATGGATTTTAAGTAGGGTTGTTAGAGGAAAAACCTCATTGATAGGTTGACACTTTAGAAAAGACCAAAAGGAGGTGAGGAAGCGAATATAAATAGCCAAATGCAATTAGGTTCCTCTCTACTTTCACAGGGCAGTATATAATAGGATCTTTTTTGGCTAATGTTTGAGACACAGATTGTTGGATTCTGGTAGGCCTGTATTTCCAAACAGCTCTCACCCCCAGAGCAGTTGCGATCTCCACATGATAGTCTCTCCTTTCTCTTCCTCCTACTTCTCCATTCAAACCCTGGCTCCTCTCCTCTCTGACTCATCCTGCTCTTTAATTCTTGGTCACACTTCTGTGTTCTGACTCATTCAATTCTAATCAATGAGAATTTACTTCCCATGTGGCCAGCACTGTGCTAAGTGAGAGGAAAGATTATTTTTTTTAAAAAAGCACACGATCCTTGAGGACCTTCTGTCTAAATATAGACAAAGGGACTTAAACAAATCCCTTCTTTGACAAACCCCTGTGTCAATGTCTTGTTACCTACAAAGTGTTCTCCAGATAACAAAGAAAATGCATAACACTGAGTAAAAGGGAATATAACATGATATATATTAAATTGGGAAGAAGTTTATTTATTATCAATGCTTATATTTCTGACTATTCCCCAAATCTTAGTCTTAAAAATGACATTTTCCTAGTAAACAGGTAGTAACTGGATATGTATTATTCATGTATTCAAAGCATCTACATTTGTGTTTTGGCAAAATACCCACCTCTCTTGCAGATCACACCGTAGCAATTATGCAGTGGCTAAAAAACAACTGAGTCTTTATTGTTGATCAGTTAAAGGTCCCATAAAGGTGAAGTTAATCTTTATCGATTAAAAAAAAAACATGCAGATTTGCCCACATTGGTTTTCATTTGTTTATGTGTTTCTGATTTAAAGGGGGCAATGTTTTACAAACAGGACTCTATGAGTCAGAGAGAACATTTCTAGCATACTCTTTTGGTTATAAAGAATAAAAAGGGGATTAGCAACTCAACACTTGCTTGATGCCAGGCACTGTGGCAGATACTTTCCAAAAATTATCTTATTTAACATACACTATCTCATCATCTGCATGCACACACACACACACACACACACAGATACATACACAGACACACAAATACACACATGTGTGAGAGGAAGGTACTATTAATAACCTCAATTTAAATAAAAGGAAATCGAGTTACTGAGAGAGTTTGAGTATTTCAATGAGATATAGTTTGTGAGTAACAGAAATGGGATTCTAATCTACATATGTCTGACCCTGAGGACCATGGGTCTTTCACTTTCTGTGCTTCTCTCAGATGAGAACATCACACTGCTGAGGCCAGGTCCATGAGGTTGATCATTACTTAGTCTTGGCTTTAGTCCAGGCCTTAGCCTGTTCCCCTATATCCTCCATCTTCAGGCTAGAGCCTTTCAGATGGAGAGTGTGGTTTTTAAAGACATCAAATGAAAACGTGTAAACTAGATGACTCATCCTAACCACTGGATAAACAAGGCTAAACACATGCAATGATGATGGGTCATCAGTGCCATCTTTGTTGTGTTTAAAGGCTAACACAATCTGACTTCTTTCTTCCCATAAATCTGTCACTCCCTGTCCTTCAAATGGCAGGGCACTATCATCCGCCATGTCAGAGAAGGGAATTATAAGGATTCCAGCTGTCTAAATCAGGAGAGGAAATAGCTAAATGCATTTTGACTAATCATAGTCTTCTTAGTAGAAAAAATAACCAGCCCAAAATTGCTGACCTTGTGTGTCTGCTAATTTACCATCACCCTTTAACAGGGGATCACAATCATGAATCCTAAATTCCAGTCTCCATCACTGCTGGTCTAGTGTAGAGAATGATGCCGGATGTGTTGTTTACGCTGATATCTGGATACACATATGGCCATGATTAGAGTGGTTAATTGGTAATAAACTGAAGGGGTTCTAGGGCTCCTTCAGGGGATATTAAATGAATATTAATCCCAACAAACAATAAATCAGTAGTACACAATCTGTGTTGCAGCTTATGTTTCCACCAAATTTGGATCAATGCATAAAACTTATTTTTATAATTGAGAAAACACATTGGTCAATAAGGTCTGCCAAATGAACCATTGAGCTAGGTGGATTTTGACATATTTTGAGAAATAAGGTACACCTTGATGCCAAGTAAGAGATAGATACAGCATTAAGTCAAGTCTGTGGCAAGGAGAGATCGTTTGTTTACTGGAATATCTAAAAGCTTTATTTTAGGGGCACATAAGACAGTGGGATTGATGACACAGTGCTAATGCCCAATTAAGGCCTCTTGAAAAGAAACAGAGGCAGAGTTTAGGGATCAATCCAGAATCCACTTCTAGGGACTTAGTTCTTATTTATCCATCCATTGATTCTATTAACAAATGTCACTAAGCGCTAACTGTGTATAAGAGGGGACTAGTCCCAGATAGAAGTAATACTGGCAATGAATAACCATGGAGCTCAACCAGGGCCTTGAATCAAATGTTAAGAGCATCATAATGCACTGCATTTTTCTAGTTCAATGTGCGTTTATCTCTCACCCTTACAGGACCCACTGGGGACATTCAGTACCTTGTAACATTTAATTGCTGATGAGACTCTGGCAGGTGTGGCTTACCCTAATGGACTGAAGATGTATCAGGTGCTTTTAGTTATATCTGGAAAAGTGCCCCAGTCAATGGCAAATCTCTTTAATTAGCCTTTTATCAGGTCTTTTTCTGCTTCCTCAAAGCATAGGAGGCTATTGGAATGAGATCAGTTTTAGGGAGTGCTGACACATGCTTCTGAAAATGAATAGAGTGGGTCCCTTCTTTTTATACCATTGAAAATCACTTGCTGGAATGAATTTAATATGGATCAGCCACAAGGGCTGTATTATTGATGGATGACACAAATGAATTCATAGCAGCACCTAAGCCTATTGATTCCATCTTCTCTACATTTTGAAAGAGTTGTATGGCCAGTAGCCTCAGGCTTTACCTCCGTGCAGGACATTTGGAAGAACTGACTACCCCAGAAAATGTATGGGCATCTGCTCACTTTACTACTACAAGTTTATCAGTTTGCTAGAGCTCCCACCAGAAAATACCACAAACTGAGTGGCTCAAACAGCAGAAATGTATTGTCTCGCAGTTTTGAAGACTAGACCAAGACCAAGGTGTTGGAAGGGTTGCTTCCTTCCAAGAGCCATGAAAAAGGATCTTTCCACATCTCTTTCCTAACTTCTGATGATTTGCTGGCAATCTTTCACATTCCTTAACTTATAGAAGCATCGCCCTGATCTCTGCCTTCATCTTCACATGGAGTTCTCCTTGCGTGCATGTCTGTGTCCAAATTTCCCAAGGACATCAGTCATACTTTGTTAGAAGTCTACCTTTCTCCAATATGACCTCATCTTATTTACCTCTGCAACAACCCTACTGCCAAATGAGTTTGCATTTTGAGGTACTGGGGGTTATAACTTCAATATATGAATTTGAAGGTATGTGATGCAACACATAACATCAAGGAAGGAATAGATAGGGCCCAGATCCTGCTTTATGGAATGAATGGAATAGTCTGGAGAACAACTCCAGAGACAACAAACATGACTGGCCCTCCATAGATAAACCTCACAAAATTTGCAAACCTGACTTAAATGTATAAGCAATGTAAAATGAGTAATTTGCTCCTTTCCAACTGGTCAGTTCTGTCTTGTGGCCATTTTACCCAATCTGGGAGATCCGCTCATTAAGGCTGACTTGTGGAAACCCAACTAAGTATATTGAGGTAAAACAATTTGCTTTAGCAAAGTAATATTTATATTATATACTATTTTTTACACTGGTTCTATTATAATATCACAGGCATATCTATGGAAAACTCTTATACAATAATAACTATAGAAAATATAGTTAATAACTATAGAAAATATCTGTAAATTGTATTGCTCATAAAAAATTTTGATTAAAACAATAGTAAAATAATCATAAAACTCTAGTAAATTCAAAGACACTAAAAGAAGCTATAAAATCATATCTGATATCCTGCTGGCAGATTTATCAGCCCCATAGGGCAGTTCCCTTAGCAATTTGGCTGAGATTGTCACCAGTCTCAAGCTACACTAACCTTTCTACCTCTGCATTCAAGGTAGATATTCCACTTTTTCATATTTTACCTCATCATTTGAACTTAGTAGCTGCTTCCCCCAAATTTCTGCCCGGTGACGCTTGTAGAATTAGACTAGTCCAGATGGAGGAGATAATAAGACATAATTTAAGAGTTGAGATATCTGATCCTTGCTTATCATTGGAGCTCAGCCTAAAATCTGCGAGGACATGTGGTTGTCTAGCAACCAGTTAATGTCTTATAATGATCTACGAATTGATGCCTGTGCTGAACGGATGTTCTAGTCCAAACCCAAAGCTTTGTGCAGTTAATTGAAAGCTAATGTCCTCATTAGTGGCTGTAAAGGAGGCTCAACAAGTGCAGTTTGCATGTGCTAAGTGTTGAATAGTTATTAGACATGTTGTTTAATACAGAGTAGGAGGACTGGATAATCCATCTGGTGGCAACTCTGAGAATAAAATGGTAGTTTGGACATGGCCAACCTGTAAATACTCTCAGGAGATCGATGCCCACTCTACTGTTCACTGTAACTGCCTTAATTTACATTTTTATCTCCCTGGTTCCTTTTTTATTATTTTGTTCTTAGCAGGGTCTCAATATTACCAAGTCCAAAATACTTCCAAACTGGTAAGTAGCACTCAGATTTATTATATTCCCTGTTAATCATCTATAGTTCATCATAAAATTAGGAAGGTAATGAACCTTTGTAGTTGAGATCTATAATATCCTTTTGGTTGACATTAAAACAAAGGTAAATTTAAAATACTATATTAAAATTTAAGAAAATTATATTTGCCTTAATTTTTGTTCACATAACCACCCTGAGCTTCTAAGAATTATCTTGACATATTATTCCTTTGGTTGTTTATTTTTTAAATCTTTTTTTTTTAAAGAGATAGTTACTTTAAGAAAAATATTCTAAAGACCTAAAAATGTTAAGTGATTGGTGCTTGCTAAATTAGTCCATTGATATATTGACCACCTATTATCAATTTAAGATTATGCCATCACCAAGAAACCTACCTTCCTCTTAAGTGTCACAAACACAGAACAATTTTTAAAAAAATAAGATTCTCAATTATTCTTTTTTCTACTCGATTCCATAATAAACCACTTCTTTCATAGCATCTTCTTTCACTCAGCACCTACTTCTATTATTAGCTCCATAATAGCCTTACTTAATTCTGTCTGCTCTGATACAGTTTCTTCAGGTCAAGAACAGTGTCTTTGTACTATGTGGACTCAGCTTGAGTGAACAGAGTACCCAGAACATAGTAGGTGCTCAATAAATGACTTTGCTGAATGACTAAATGAATGATTAAATGATTCATTTATACCTTCTCATGCAGTCTCTGAGTCTATTAACACATGTCTGTGCTGATTCTAGAAAAACTGAGGACATCTCTGTGGCCACTGAAGAGAAAATTCTATGTGAAATTAATGCCTTAGGTTGGTATCAAAACTGCCTTATTAGTAACCTCAACCAAAAAACCTAGATACCAAGTCAGTCTATCAGCAACAAGTATCTTTTAGGTAGCTTTGTGTATATATACATGTAAGTACTAGCCAACAGAGCCTTCTGTGACGACATAAATGTTCTGTGTCTGCATTGTCCAATATAATAGCCACTAACCACATGTGTCTGGTGTGACTGAGAAACTAAATATTTAATTTTATTTAATTGCAATTAATTTAAATTTTAATAGCCACATACAATATTAGATAGCACAGTTCTATATGGTTCCTAATGTGTGAGTAACCATTAAATGCATCCAAGTGTTTTTCCATTAAGCACATCTCAATGTGTTGCCACGGATGATAATGCAGTATAGCTTCCTGACTTGTGATGGGCCATATTTTAGTACATTTCTTTGTCTAATGACACTGAAATAGACTATGAATGGATAGAAGTTTAGCTTTATTATGGGAAACTTTCATTCTGTAGCCAGAGTTTAACACTACATTTACCAATTTCCTTAATTCTCTGATGCCACTGAATAGCACCCTTGATTTGAAAGCAGCTTTAAAAAAAAAAAGAAAATCTCTGTCATTTCTCAGAGACTTTTTTAAATTTCAGAAATATTATAATATAAAATACATATATCTTAGAATTTTAAAATAAAAAATAATTTAGCTTCTGATATATAAAATATGATGATACCACTGGTGTTTATAGTTCTCTAAAAATGAATTGCAACAACTACTGTATTTTTGAATAGAGAATTTTATTCCTCTTTGAAAAACAAGAAAGTTTTCAAAATCATGCATGCTTCAAATACTTGCACTTTTTAAGCTTTAAACCAATTGGTAATTTTATTAAATGTGCATGATTTTAACACTCAGAATTTCTGGAAGCATCAGTGTTATTCTCTGCCTTTCTCACCATCCTTTTTAACTTGTCGTTCTCTCTTCTTTTACACCTGGCTCCTTCATTAAGCCCCTACATTCTTTTCGTCTTTGAGAGATATTTTTACTATCGATTGCTTATTTTTTAGAGCTTTGTTCTTTGCTTTCAAACAAATAATTCTTTTTCTCTTAAAAAATAACTGAGTTTAGTTGCTTTTTAATTTATAAAGGCTTCAATTTAAAAAAAAAAAAAAGTTTCTAAAAAAGAGTCCTTTCATTGCAAACTATTATAGTGGAAAAAAATGTATACTTTGCAAATTCAGAAAGAAAAAAATTTACTTAACTAAAGTAATAATTTGCCTAGACAAAGAAGATAACTTTTTAGACACACCAGCTGATGGCTAAGTGTCTCTATGGCTGTTTTAACTTATTTTTCACCCTAAACAAATTCAAAGTGTTACATCCGGCCATGAACCTGTGCTCTCTCCTAGATAAAGGTAATGATAACAGTAGTAATAAAATAATAATGTCCATACTATGTGTCAGGCTTACTCTCTCTCTTACACACACACACAAACACACACACACACCACTGTGGTACACCATTACTGTCGTTTCTCAAAGAATAGAAAACAAAAGCCAGGAATCACAACCAGTGACTGATGGTGGAAGAAATAAACTCCTGACATTAACTCCACAGCCCTTACTGAATCTTCCAAATTCTCTTTAAAATAACCACCTAGAATTCCTCAAGATCTCGAATTCAAACTTTCAGCCAGTCGGACCAATAATATTTATTCAGTTTCCTTATATATACCATACTATTCTTGGTCCTGGTACAGAACGTAATTCATATATTACAGGTTTCTTTTTTTTTTTTTCACATTTAAGTATATTTTCCTGAAAGCTTTTCTTAAAAGACAGCTTTGTTGTAATATAATTCACATATCATAAAATTCACCACTTAAAGTACAAAATTCTGTGGTTTTAGTATATTCACAGAATTATGCAACTATTATGACGATCCAATTCCAGAACATTTTCATCACCTGCAAAAGAAACTTCTTACCCATTAGCAGTCACTCCATTCCTCCTCTCCCCAGCCCTAGGCAACCACTAATCTATTTTGTCTTTCTACGGATTTGCCTGTTCTGGACATTTCATATAAAAGGATTCAAACCAGATGCAGTCATTTGTAACTAACTTCTTTCACATAGCATAATATTTTCAAATTTCCTTCATATCGTAGCATGTATTAGAATTCATTTCTTTTTATTGTCAAACAACATTCCACTGTATGGACATTTTATTTGTTCTTTCATCAGTTGATGGGCATTTGAGTTGTTACCACCTTTTGGCTACTACAAATAATGCTGCTATGAACATTTGTGTACAAGTTTTGTGTGAACATATGTTTTCATTCCTCTTGGGTGTAGACCTAGGAGTGGAACTGTTGAGTCATATGGTAAATCTGTGTTTAACATTTTGAGGAACTGCCAAACAATTTTTCAAATGCACTATTTTACATCCCCACCAGCAGTCTATGAGAGTTCCCAATTTTTCCAATGGGTCCCACAGGACTCATTCTTACATCTTATCATATGAAACAGTTTATTATAAGGGACTTTAACATAAATATGAAATTCAGGGAATATTTTCCAAAGGTTAATTTGTAGTGCTGGTAAATTTCTCCTGAATGAAAAATAAAAATAAAAAGAAGAGCTCAGTACAGCTAATATTTGGCCAATTTGAGTCTTGGCCTGGAGAATATTTTTCTTAAATAACGTTCCCAGAGGTTCTTTCTCAAAATACTCAAAACGTATATAATTATTGCTATCATCATAGTCATTAGTATTTTATAAAAATATATTAAAACTAGTGGTCATTAACCATGCTGAAAGATTACATTTTGTCATGATATGACTTAAAGATAGGTTTTCTAAATGGTAGGCATTTCAAACAAGTTCCCCACATTTACCTTCAAAAACAGGGAAAATCAACTCCAGCAAAACTAGGCTTTTTGTACATTATAAACCTAGTAACCTCTAAAATTTTAACTTAAAAAATGTTTAATTTAGATAATACAGAATATTCCATGATGCCTAGCAAAGTGCTGGACACACATTAGGAACTTAGTAAATACTTAACTCAATGAGGAGAGGAAAAGAAAGGAAAGGAAAGAAGGGAGAAAGAAAAGAAGGAATGGGGAAAAAGAAGGGGAAAAAAACAGAAGGGAATAAAGAGGAAAAGATAGAAGGAAGTTAATTAAAAAACTTAACAATGTCCCTGGGATACAGAAAAGTAGGTATTCACTAGAGTATAAGAATACTCAGAAAGCCAGAGTCTGTACAAATAAAACACCTCCAAAGTGTGTTGTATAATATAATAATATGTGGACCTTCATTGATATTTGCCTATATACAATTAGAGAAGATTATACTGAGTTTAAATAACCTGGTAGATACGTGCTTCAATGACTAGATATAAACCTGAATAATGATGCATTATTGCTAGACTCATCAGGAAAGCTATTGGAAAGGATTGGGCACCAAAGTTAAAGACATAAGCATAAGAATGTGTTAATGCTGAATAGGTTAAAAGAGAGAATGGTCTAAAAGTATAACCCATGAGAGTTGGTAGAAAAACATGACTGAGCAAACTAAATTGAAATTCCCAAGTATAAATCTGAATGGTTCCAACAGCTATTACCTTTAGTCTTAAGAAAGCTCTCACCATTAATTTAGCCCATGTGAAGGGAGAAATATACATAAGGTAAAGGCACAATGGTTAAGGGATCAACAGACATAAGAGTAGAAGTCAGTTTTCTCAAATACCGAAACTATAAAACAGATATCATGAGATGATGAGTGTGACAGAGCAAGCCTCTCCTCAAAAATTGTTCATATCCTTTAAGCCAATCTTCTCTTTTCTCAACTTTCCTTCATCTAGAGTTCAGATTGGAAATAATTCAATGAACTAATTTGTATTAAGTGCTATATTTACTCCTCCCAAGAGTGTATTTTACTTAGGGCCAGACCCACTGGCCAAATAAATGATGCTCTATTGGTACTAGCCAAAGTCATATGAGGAGATGCTTTTGAGTAGCATGGGAAGGAGTGGTGAGAAGGAAGCAGAGAGGGCCTCAATAACTCCTCAGAGCATACAACATAGTCAGTCAATGTACCACCTTTTGCAAAATAATCTCTACACATCTGATTTGGGGGGAAATATAGCATGTACCAAGTAGACATTAAAGCTATTGATTCACTGTACTATGGAGACATGGTCTGATTTTGAAGGACCAAGAAAATTTGAGGAAGTGTAGAATACAGTCCAGAAGATTGAGGAAGAATCCATGGTATAAATTTAGTTTCTAGAGTCAGGGTCAGGAGACATGGATTCGAGTCCAACTCTGACAAAAAGTTTGTATAATTCACTTTCTTTTTTTTTTATTTCATCATCTATAGAGTTAAAGCATCATTTTTAAATGGTAAAATTATGTCACTGATACAGATGCAGAATGCATTCATGTCCCAGATTTTAGTGAAAGAACCAGTAAGATATTACAACCAATTTAAGAGAACTCAAAATGCCACATAAATTGTAGTCAGATCAAGAATGCTAAATTTCCAAATACAAAACTAGTACAACTGATCTATATCCATAGAATGATAATCAGTTGCACTCTATCAGATGCATTTCTATAGAGAGGAATTATTTGTATTACTATCAGTTTTTTTATAAGTGAACTTTTATCTTGGCAGAATTATAAAGTTTCTTTATCAAAGACAAGAACTAGTCAGGACACCCACCAAATTTTAAACTTTCACAATTTTTCCTTATAATAGGTTAGATGATTTCTCAGGATCTTTCCAAATCTAATATTCAATTAGTTCTCACAATTAATAAAGGGAAAAGTAGAGAGAATAAAAACGATAAGAGAGTCAATGAATTAAGAACTCTAAAAAAACTTACCCTACCCACTTATAATCTAGTCTTGTCGCCAATAATCTCCCTCCTGTTTCACATTCCAGAACTGTGTGCTTATTATTAATAGATATCATACTAGTTTAAACAGAAAGGGGGAAAAACATAAATCATGAGAGACTAAATTTATTATACTAATGGATAAATGGCAAAGCCTTCATTGCTCATTCACTGGATGCCAATGAAATACCATGATCCTTGCTTGAAGTAAAATTTGTTCTTGGTTAGACTGACAAGGGTAATTAATGGTTCTACGGAAAAGCCCTGATCCCAGTTACTTTATGTCACATGAAAGAAAATTCCCCTATCCACTCCTCCTTCATCTGTGGTTAGTATTGAGTTATGAATCACACAATGACAGCCCTGCAGAGACAGGCAAAGTGGGTGCTGAGCTAACCCTGCAACACAAAGCACACAGCCAGGATTGCAGAAAATAGCTCATATACCTTCCCAGAGCAAAAATGAGCAGAATTTCTTTCATAGGTTATGTTTCAAGAGAAGGATATCCAGGGGTCTTCTGAGGCCACTGGTTATATTAGCATCCATGTGCCATCTAGCCAGGTACACTACTCTCCCTTCTACACACACTCCTTCTATTTTTCTCTCTCTCCCATCAGGGCATGTCATTTAGAAGCAGACCACACCATTAGTACCATGACTGAAAGGAAAAATTATAAGGAGTTCACACAGGAGTTATTTAAATAAACATTTTAAAAATTGCTAACATTTATTGAACACATCCTCTATGTCAGGCACACTATATTTATTATTTCATTTGATCCACCCAACAAGCCCATGATGTTATCTCATCTGATATTATCTCATCTTAAAAGTGAAGACAGTAATTAATTTGCCCGAAGTCTCATAGTTAATAAATGACGAAGTCAGAGCTCAAACTTGGGTCTTGCTGATATCACACTCCATACTCTTAAGCATTGTGCACATAGCTTCCTCCTTACCATCCCTCCCTACTGAGCCCTAACTACACTCACAAGCATGAAAAGAATGAGTCTGCTTCCCTCAGAAAGATAAATGATAGATTATTTTATACTCCCCCATGCTGAGCATGACTAGATACTCTCCAGGCCGTAGTAAACTTAGACCCAGAGCACATGTTTACAGGGTAAAAAACCAAAGATCCTAGGAGAGCACAGAACTGATGCTACTCTACCTTCCACTCACTGCTACTTTTTCTTTTTTTCTCTCAATGAGCCCACCCTAACAAAGAGGGCAGTAGGATTTGCTTTTTAGGGAAGTTTGTTTTGGGCAGTAGGGTTTTCCTTGAGCAGAATTAAGTGCATACAATGAGGTCTGAGTTCTTTGTAAGACCTGACGACCCCATCTATTAGAATTCTGTAATTCTATTATTAAAAATTCTCTTTATAAGAAATCTTTTCTTTTGTGGTAAGCATTGCTAGGTAATGGAATTAGATCAGATTTTGGAGGAAGACTAATCTCAACTGCATCCTTTACTAACTGGGAAAGTTCCTGACAACCTTTGAACCCACTTCCTCATCTTCAAAAGGATAACCCAGTGATCAAGAAAAGTTGGTTGTTCAAATTTCCCCTTTTAAATATTAATTAACCTAAAATTATTACACCTTTATTGTGATTTAATGTACAAGATAATCTTTCTCTTCAATAGACCTTGGGAAAATGATTGTTCTGGTAAAAAAAAAAAAAAAGGCGGGCGGTGGGGCTGGTGGGGATGTCGGGGGGTGAGATTGGGAATGAAAAGAATGAACATTAAAAAGAGAGAAAAAAAGAGAGAAAGAAGTACCAAAGATAGTTTCCCTAAATCACAAAATCGCTTCAAGAAAATAGTCCTTTTCTTCAAAACTAGCATCACAGGTGGTAAAGAGGGGCGGAGGTGAGGGAAAAAGGTTAATACAAAAGATTTGACAATGTGAAGGACACTAGATCATATGTTTACTGCTTGGGCAAAAATCTTTTTTCTGATTGTGCAATACTGCCCTCAGGCTTTATGCACATCTTGAACACAACAAACTTTCAGGACCGAGCAGAGCCCTAGGGCAACATTATATTTAAATAGTCATCACTGTATCTTTAAGCAGCACAAAACAGAGATGTTGCATTCATATTTCATTTTGTTTTTCACTTACAAAAGATACCTGGCACATCAACCAACTAGCAAAAGAATACAGCTGTGAGTGAAAAGACTACCCACTGGCCCAAAGGACTGCTGAGGTCAAAAAAAGCAATATAGGAACTATCAACTCTCATTGCCCCCTCCTGCCCACTTTGTCACCAACATCACTCCACCGCACACATGCATTCATGTTCAATATTTTTTTGTCTCACTTAACAAAGGAATAGAAGACATAAATAAACTATGTGTACAACTGTATGACTGTGTACAACTCACTTCTCTGTTAATTAAGACTGGTGTCTTGCATTATTGGACTCCCAGGGATTCCCCAAGGCCCAGCCTGTCACTAGCTCTGTATCACTTCTTTTCTACTGCTCAGTGTCTTCTCCCTGATGCTCATATTGGAAAGAAATTTTTAAAATAATTATAATGGATGAGTCTATTTTGTTTGTGCTTCAAAGAGCTTCTAGGAACAAAGCCCATACAGAAAACATTACCAGGATGATTCCACATCTAACTAAGAGATCTGTGGACTCCCAGTTGAGAAAATGACCTAAACATCACAATGAATATTTATCAAGAGCTCACAGGTATGCTAATGCTGGCCTTTGTTATTTTCGCTGGCAGTCAGGACTTCAGACAGAAACAAAAGCATGCTTTTATTGAGAGAAAATGCTCAAGCCTAGAAGTAAAAAGACCAGGGATTCTGCCTTAGAATCTGAAAACATTCTATTGAAACTCTTCTGAGTTCTTCCCTCTGAATAGGGTTTACTTGACTGCCTCAGAGAGTTATGGTGAGAATCAAGAGAGACCATGTGTAGAAAAGTGCTTTATAATCTGTTAAGTATTATATAAATATTTAGTTGTATATAAAATCATTATATTAAAAAACGAACACACCCTGGAACTTTAATGATGCCAAGGGGAATATCACTATTGCAATTAATTCCTCCCAACTTATAAAATGTATAATAGCAGTAGAGACAAAAAATGTTCAAATAAGACTTTCGGGATCTGTGTGGTCAGCTGTGTTCTCTCACTAGTAAAGTGTCCCCCTACTCCGTCTCAATCTCCCAGTACACATTGCTCCAATTCGTGTCTCAGCAAAAGTATAATTTCCAGTATTGCTTATGAATATCAGAAACTGCAATGTCAAACCCACCCTTGTCAAAGGCTGAAGTGTATTGGCAAAGGGGGTGTTTCCAATGGCAGGTGTAGTTTAGCACACAATACGACTTTTCTCAGATTACTTCCACCAGTCCAACTCTTTCTGTCCATCTCACAAGTATGACAGGTTGTGAAGTACCTGAGGAGCAGGGAGTATTTCCTACCCACCTCCAAATTTCCAAGGTACAAAGTGTGGGTATTCTAATGATTAAAAACAAGTTAAAACCATTAAAAATAAATAAAGTTATATAGACTGTAGTTAAATGCTATTTAAAGTGCATCATTTACAAATGCAATAGTTTAACCAAAATAGAAAAATGTATAACACTAAAAATTTTTAAATATTTTAATATAATAACCAATAATAACACTTTAATGACACCATTTCTACTTGACTGATATTTTTCATGCTGTCTACACATAATCGTTGCTATGTGTCAACACAGCATCACTTTGCCTCACTTGTGGCATAGACTCCCTTCAGGGTAGCTGCACAGTTCGCAATGATTACTCTTTCTCTGATAACTAGATCTAATACACAGAAATGGGCTTTATAAAATATGTCTATACTATGAGACTCTATTCCCAGTTGTATTTGATTGATCTAAGGTGGACACCTATTCCAAAATTTTCTCCCAGGAATTTATACTTTTGAACTAAGAGGAACAATTACTTTGGGTCAAGTATTGGTGTTTTGAAGAAGTGGTTCATTAAGTGAGATCTCTAGAGTTTCTCCAGAACCTATTTCTCCCAATGTCTGGTTGTTCAATTTTTCCTTGGAATCTGTAAGATGAATCCATTTTTAGCTTGTTATTTAGAATCCATAAAGATATGTGCAATCAAAAGAATCTTCATATAGATATATTACTCAAGTTTATCTTTCCTTCGCTCATTGTAGGAGGTAGAATTCCAAAATGGCCCCCAGATTCCCACTCTGAATAATTTCCTCTCCTTGCGTGGAGGTAGAACCTATAAATATGATGGGATATCACTCTTATGATTAGGTTACTAATCATTTAATTTTAAGTAAATTCAAAAAAAATTATTATCTGGGTGGGCCTGACCCAATCAGGTGAGCTCTTAAAGAAGACTGGATCCTTTCTGAAATTATAGAGATTTCAAGAGCCTATGAAGGGGGCCACATGGCAAGGAACTATAGATGGCCTCTAGGATCTAAAAATGACCCCTGCCTAAGAGCCAGCAAGAGTGTGGGGACCTCAGTCCTACAACCACAAGGAACCACAAAGTTGAATTCTGCCAACTACATAAGTTTCAAAGAGGACTCCAAGTTTTAGAAAAAAATGTAACCTAGTCAGCACCTTGATTTTTGCCTCAGGAGACCCTGAGAAAAAACTTAGCTAACCTATGCCCAGATCCCCCAAAACTGAGAGATAACAAATTTATGATCTTTGTAAGCTGCTAAGTTTGTGGGAATTTTGTTATGCATCAATAGAAAGCCAATTCAGTTATCAATTTTTTTTTGTCTGAGATTACCTGTGATTTATTTCCTGTATCTGTAAGTATTTGAAAATTACCATAGCTCTCAGTGGCTATACCATTAGAATGATCTCTTAATTTTTGCTCTCTTTTTTCTTTTCCCTTCTCCAACCTCTCCCATCAAAACTTTTGCCCATACTGGGTTCAGCATTCCTGAGAAGCTGGACTAATCAGCCAGGGTCAGGAGAACAAATCAACTGTGGTTCGGCACCTTGGACAGCAGCCTCTGTACTGTCTGCCAAGCACTTCTTCCACACCCATGCTCTTCCTCCTTGATGATCTAGTCATTGTTCCCTTAAGCACACGAATTATGTTGTACTGTCTGCCATTATTCCTGTGTCATGGATCTGTCCTGAGAACCTATTGCCGGTAACCGGCAAAGGAATAAGACCACTACAAAAGTCAGTGTCTACTTGTTTATTGTTTATACCTCACCTTTTCTAGGAAGTTTTCTATACTATTCCAGCCTCCACTGATCCTTCACACACATTATCTTTTATAATATTTATATACATCATAAAGCTCATATAGATTACCTTCATCCTCACCCTTCATCTAATGTTCTCTTTTCCTAACATGGTTATAACTAATTCCTTAAGGGAAGAAATCACATTTTGTACATTAATATGGCCTTGAGTACAGATCAGTAAGTCCTTATTGGTTGATAAGGCAATAAATAATATCATCATCAAATTCAATCTTAGAGAAAAAACTAAAAACTTGAGAACAAGAGTTCTGCCTGTTGGTGTGCATTCACTGTACAATCCTCTCTCCTTTAATTTCCATCACATTTACAGGTTTTGTAAATATGATGGGAATTAAAACATCGAATTATGATTTTGTGGCAAATCTAGTTATCAAATTCTATCTTAGATCCAGATCTAAAAAGATAAAAACTGGATTTGAGGAATTGAGGAAATACAACTTATGGACAACCAGCTCTGTGCCCAAACTTTCTCAAATATTAAAATTATATGAGAACCACAGAGACAAAGGATTACATTAGAGTGAACAAAGATCCCAGGGCATCACTTCTGTTTCTTGCAGGTGGGGTGTCTAGGGTGGTAGTGTTGGCAGGCAATCAGTATGAGAAAAGGAACCAGCCAGATCAGAGAGTCTGAGAAGGAGTCTCCCAAGGCTTTACCTACTCACTGTGGGAATGGTCATGAAGGTGTCCAGAAACAACCGAGGCTTCCATGTAGGGCAAAATTATGCTCCTTAGCCAGTAGCATTATACAGACTCCTTGTAAATGTTCTAGGTGCTAAAATTCTTGCTTAAATGATCCCTCTGTTCTAAAGCTTCACCTCAGATTATGCAAATCTTTACCTGACCCTGCACTGCATGACCTACGAATGTCCTATTTCTGTCAATTTAGGGGCTTTCTGAGAACAGACATGACCATACTTAGCCACACGTTTAGAGAAGTCAGTTTTTTAGTTAACTCTATAATCTATTGGCACTAACCAAAAGAAAAGAAAAATTTGTCTTCAAGAGACAAGGATGTATATAAACATATAATTACATGTAATACATCATGAGAAGTTGACACAATGAAAATATGAACAAATCGCTATGATAGAACAAAGACACAAAGAACTAACGCCCCCTGGAGAAGATTTGGGGTTGGAAGATAAATGCCAAAACAATTTTGAAAAATAATGCAAATAAAAGTTTAAAAAGTTAGATATTTGGTGGAAGATGTTGAAAATAGGGGAAGCTATGCATGTGCGGGGGATAGGAGGTATGTGGAAAAATCTCTGGACTTTCTCTCAATTTCGCTATGAACCTAAAACTGCTTTTAAAATATAACATCTTTTATTGAAAGTAAGTGAATGAATAATGAAATTGTAAGAAGATATTTTTATAAACAATTCTAATCAGAAAACAAAAACTAAAACTTCCTTAACTGAAATATTTAATGTGAGAGAAAAACCCAGAGCTCATTAAAAAGATTGCATATGCCAAAGATTATTAAGAACAGTGAGGGTCAAGAGTCGTCTTATTGAGTTTAGAGTCAGATGGCACTGCCTCTTTCCCCAGACCATTTTCCGTGCTTTCTGTTCTGCAGGGACAACTTTGGTGCTTTATTTGCATATCAGATCAGGATGATACTGATCCAAACAGACACCAACACAGAATTGCAGAGGAAGACCCACTGAGTCAGAGCTGGCAAAGAAAGACACCAACAAAGGCACAATGGAAGTCATGAAGTGCAAGAAGTATGTGGCACAGATGCATGGGAAAGAATGTCAACATTGTGAGTCAACGCCAGACAGGTGGGGGTGGCTAGACACACAGGAAAAACAGAGGCAGAGGGCTCAATGTAGAAATGAATGAAGAGAGACAAACTAAAGCATAGATGTTAAGTTACAAGATACAGAAGGAGAGAAGAAAGAGAAACAAGCTGACTCTAAGAAAGTAGATGGTAGCAGAAGTTTAAAAGCAGAGAAAGAAGAGAGAGAGAGATGATCCACAACGCCAACTTGGTGGGGCAAAGCACTGTTTGCTTCTGGGTTTCACAAGCCTGTCTGTTCAGCATGTTCTATGGAACATTATGCCCTAGAAATATTTTCCATTTTTTTAGTACAAGAAAGAACTTTTTCTGATTTTTCTTCCCCTCCATTTATCCTACCACCCTCCTCTCCACTGTAAAATTTCAGCAATATTTTTCTGTCTTGAAAGCACACATATAACAAGTAGTCTATTATGATCATTCCAATATTTTTTATGAATTTCATGACTTTCTGGTAGGGGAATTGGGACTTGCAGAAGAGAAATGTTTAACCAATTCTTTAAAGGTAATTTCTGTCACCCTGGGAAGAGAGGCACATTAATTATACTCTTGTGATCAAGCAACGGTTCCTTTTAGGATAGCCGAGAACTGAGCAATCAGTATCCGCAGCTATATTTAGCTAAGGGCAAATTTCTACTTTGTACTTCAGTTCAGCCTGTAAAGCCAAAGAGGAATGTAAGAGCAGCACCATCAGGACTCCTGAATGCAGCCACAACATAATGCTGTGGTCAGATGTAAGAGTCCTTTCTGGCGTTAGAAGAGATGCCATAAGGGAATGGATGCAGAGTAGCATGTTTTTTACTAACAGGAAGAAACCTAACTCCAATGGAAAAAGAAAGGAACAATAGAAAAATAACTTTCCTTCCCTCTCTTTGCAGTTTCTGTAATCACCTTCTTTATTCCCTAGACCTTATTAGGAAAATATGTATCTGTTTTCTTAAATACTGTAAAACCATACAATCTTCCAATTACATGAACCTATCTACAAAGGTAATCTAGTCCAATACTCCTCAAAGTGGAATCTCATTGAATAGAAAAGAAAAATAGACCATAAAAATGAAGCAAAAAATTAATTCCTTCATTTGGTCACTAGATTTTTGATAACAAAATCTATAGTTCTTCTAGACTAGCAGTTCCATGCTGCAGAAAAGTGTCAGGAGACTGGGTTAGACCTAAGGTGGGTAAAATAAGCCTACAAGACTTCTGAAATATCTCATCCCATGGTGAATTCAAAATTAAGAGCCAATCAGAGAAGCTGTGGTACATATATACAATGGAATATTACTCAGCCATAAGAAGAGATGAAATACTGCCATTTGCATCAACATGGATGGGCCTTGAAATAATCATACTAAGTGAAATAAGCCAAACAGAAAAGGTTGAAAATCACACGATATCATATATGTGAGATATAAACCTAATGATATAAACCAAATGAACAGGACAAACAAACAGACTCATGGACATGGACAATGGACTAGTGGTTACCAGATGGGAGGGGGAGAGAGAAGGGAAAAAATAAAAAAATAAAATGTTAAAAAAAAAATTATGTATATATAGTATAAAAAAATAAATAAACTGGCATTTAAAAGTGAAAAAATAAATAAATAAATGCTATCTGATCAAGAAACCCCATCAAAAAAAAAAAAAATTATGATCCGATCAAATAACACCTCAATCCAAAGGAGCTGGGAAGCGAAGCAGAAACAAGATAGGAAACAAAGAATCAAGAGAGTGGGGTCTATCCTAGGGCACTTCCTCTGTGCAGGAGGATTCAGGGTCTCAGCGAAGAACTCATGCCCCTAATCCACCTGAGCAGAGGGACTTCTAGGAGCGAGGGCCTGGTGGCACCACATCCCTGACCAGTTATTTTCTAGCCATTGCCCAAACCCTTTCAATGTCTAAAAACTTACAGCTTTGCCAGGAGAGCTATTCCACTGCTAGACATCTCTGGATACTAGAAAAATGATCATGAGATCTGAATCAAAAAGTTCTGCCTTTGATCTATCTCTCCATTATCTCTTAATATCACATTTATCTTTCTGCAGTAGCATCAGGCCTTGCTTGTACTTCTTATTCTTCTTTCAGCCCAAGCCTTTTTACTATTCTTAGTTTTTTTTTTCCCCCAAAAGTGAGATCTTACTGGATTTTTGATCTCCTCAACTATTTTTCCATATCCTTGACACATTTTTTTTTATATATTCATTTTTTTGGATGTCCTTGACATTTTAGTGTAAACCCATTAGAAAAGCTGAGCTGGCAGGGTTCTCTGTGCAGCCAAGTTAGTTTCTGGCTAGATCCCTTTTTCTTCTCATAGAAATTATTCACAATTATAATCAGAATTTTATTTTTCAAGTGTTCCAACCTTTTAAACCATAGAATAATATTTTATTAGAGTGCTTATTATGGAAGCAGGGATAACATTGTATCACAGTAAAAAAGACAGGCCATAGATCCTGAAGTGCACAGAGGGCATGTGTTGATAGCCAAATGAATACTACAATAGATGTTCCCTTCTAGGCAGCCCCTCAGGATAGTTATTGCATAGAAGAGGAGAACAACAGCACCACATGAAAAGTGGATGCTGAGTTGGGCCCACTCACAGGCTAAGTGGTTTGCTTCTTCTGACCAGGCTTTCAAGATAAGTGATTTCAATTTTTGCTTCAACAAAATCACAACAAGTCATGGATATTTGGGTGGCTTTAGAGTGGTTAAAATCACAAATGTCAAATCCACAAATATTAAAAGCTTATACCAGGGAATAAAACAGAAATGTTTATAGGAGCCAGGCAGGAAACATAAAAAAGTAACTCTAGATGGATGTAAGGCAATAGAGAGTGGTAAAGGCTATGTTTAATTGGGAAGGAATAATGATCAGAATCAGAGCAAACATTGATATAGCACTTATTTTGAACCAGGCACAGATAGAAGAGCTTTATACATATTAATTTATTTAACCCTCAAAACTACCCTATAAGTTAAATTCCCTTATTATCCTCCAATTTAAAAGTAGGAAACTGGAACACAAAGCATTTAAATTACAAGCCCATACCTGTATTAAAGGCAGCATCTACTATTCAAGTCCAACTAATTGTTGCCTTTAATACTAGTGTTCCAATATTGAATCTTGTGACTTTATAAGAGAAGCTAGGCATTCAATTTTGTATGTAAAATCTTAATTTTAAATTATCGCTCATGATCTTTAAACATATTTTATGGATCAAACATGTCCAGCATCAGCCCAGAGGACACTAGTTTGTGTTTCTGGTATTAGTCTACTTAATAAAGGGATCTTCCTCAAGAATAATATGCCTTCAGTTAGCACTTTTTGCATTTTCTTTCTGGAAAACTATTAGGAGAGAGAAGATTAAGAATTCTTTATGAACAAGGAAAGCAGGCAGGCAGGAAGGAAAACTATTAGGAGAGAGAAGATTAAGAATTCCTTATGAATAAGGAAGGCAGGAAAGAAGGAAGGAAGGAAGGAAGGAAGGAAGGAAGGAAGGAAAGGAATTCCTGGGCCATAGTTCCTTTGAGTAGATGCACACTCCACACTGCTGCTATATATGACCACAGTTTCTGAATTTCAGAATGGCACACAAAAAAAACTATGTGTGTACAGCAAACAGAAATGGATCCAATAAGTAATAAACATCTTCTATAACTAAGCCTTTTAAATTAGTTTCTAAATCTCCTACAACCCAAGTGTATTACAATCATCTCTGCTTTCTTTCCCTCTTCTGATCTACTCCCAAATGAAGTGGTACTGAAACAACAGCATTGCCTTCAGTCTACCTAATACTCCAGTCCACTAAATTGCCCCACACCAAAACCAAACAAACAAACAAACCTCTCCATTCATTCCAGGATTCCAAAAAGTCCCTTTTGAATATCTTTACTACCTTTCCAAAGACAAAAAATATTCCTCTCAGGAAGAATATATAATGCAAGGACAGTAAAGTTCACAGAGTACAGATTCTTTATTTTAAAGATAAAGTAAGGCTTAGAGAGATTAAACGAGTTCATTTTAATAAGCAATCTGTGACCCTCATTCCAGTGTTCTATTAGCTGACCAGTTAGTTTACTATTTTGGAAAAATTTCTAACTTTAGTGTATTCTGAAAGCAAATATATGCAAAATCCAGGTATTTTTGATTTTTTGATTTATTCATTTTCCCTAACACCATTATCCCCCTTTTTCTTCTCCTGGCTAACCACTACTCATTGTTCAAACACAAATCACTGATACTTCCAAGAAGCATTCCCAGACATCTTTTCCTTACACCATGTTCAACTGAGATGTTCTTTTGTGTTCACTCTGCTAACTTTCATCAACATTCTCACCATGCTGTACTACAATTGCTTTTCAGGTGTTTGCCCTGCTCCCCTCAACTTCTGCCTCTTGGGGACAATGGATAGGCCTTTTTATTGCTGTGAACTCAGGGCCCAGCAAGCTACTGACAAATGCATAGGGAGCTGTCAGAAAAAGTTAGTTTAATGAATGGATGAGCACATGCCCCTCTATGCCCTTAAGAAGACACAAGGGAGAACTGCTATCTCTACTGAGATACTAAATGTCTGAAGATGAACTTTGCCACAGAGAAAAGAAAAAACTTCCTCAGTGACCTTATTCTTTGAGGGAAGTAAAACAGTGAATCTCTCTCCCTAGACAATTTCTTTCTATGATGATGGACTCTTAAAGAAAGTTTAATTGTTTTACCAAGAACTCAAGTATCTGTAATACCCATTGATTTTTACAGATAATCTATTCTGTTTGAACATGGACTCTGGTATGGGGATCATGGGAGGGAAATAAAAATAGGATTGGTCCTTTTATAGGGAACATGTTAAAACTGGGCTTGCTTACCTGCTAAGAATTAGCAGAAACCTATACTGTCTTTGTCTGATGGTGTTTTAAGGCACATTGGTGTATGTTTGCATGCTTTCTTTTCTTTTTTCACTTTTGTTTTTTTCTGGATCCTTTAGCAAAATTCCTTTTCTAAAATACATCTGATTTCAGCTGTATAAAGGCAGAGAGTAATTTCCCAATGCTTGTTTCATAAAGAAAGGGAGAGCAGCAGTGTCACTTGAAATAAAATAAAAGAATCTCAAGGGTTTGTATACCTATCCTTTGAACACCAAGAAAAGACAGGTTAGAGAATATAAAAATGAGATTTCTCATATACCTTCTCAATATTTTATATTTAGCACTTTCTTTCAATCCTCATGTCAACAACCTCAATCCAGAACTTTATTGTTTCCAATTTGTTTCATTTAATTATCTCCTCAATGGTCTCCAAGACTCCAAGTCTCACCCCTCCCATCCTTTCATCTGTCAGTCTATTCACCATACTTTCCAGTGATCTCCCTGAAACATTTTATTCCTTACCGAATTAAGCTTTAACATCATTCTCTTACTTAAACTCCTTTGATATCTTCTATGAGGCCAGTATTACTTTGACACTAAAACCAAACATATCAGAATAAAAGTACAGTTCAATATCCCATGTAAATGTAGATGCAAAGATCCTTAACAACACTTGTGAACCGAACATCAAAATGAATATATAAATAGGATTAAACACCACAAACAAAATGTATTTATCCCAGAAATGAATGGTTGCTACACATATGGAAATAAATCAGTACACCACACTCGTAGAAAAAAAGGGCAAAAACCATATGATCATCTCAGTAGACACATACAAAAATATTATTTGACAAAATCCAACAAACTTTCATGATAAAAACACAACCTAGGAATACAAAGGAACTTCCTCATCCTGATAAAGGACATCTATATATATATATTAAAAAAAAAACCACATTAATATCATATTTAATGGTAAAAAACTGAATGTTTTAAGCCTAATGTAAGAAATGAGACAAAACTATACACTCTCACTACTTCTAGTCAACATTGTACTGGAGGCTCTAACCAGGAAAAGTAGGCAACAAAAGGAAATAAGAGGAATTCAGATTAAAAAGGAAGAAGCAAAGCTATATTTATATCACCTAATATACAGAAAACCTAGAGTATCCACACACTTACACCCCCAAAAAACTATTAGAACTAATGAATGATTTGAGCATTATTTCAGGTTACAAGATCAATATTTAAAAATCAATTGTATTTTTAAACACTAGTGATGAATAATCTGAAAGTAAAATTAACAAAAACATTTTTATGATGGTATCAAAAAAATAATATACCCACCCCAGGAATAAATTCAACACAAGAAATGCAAGACCTACACAATAAAAGTTATAAAACATTACTGAAGGAAACTAAAGAACTAAATAAATATATAGATATCCCATGTTCATAGGTTAGAAGACAATGTTGTTATAATGGCAATACTTACTAAACCAATCTACAGATTCGATGTGATACTTATAAAAATTCAGCTGTCTTTTACAAAAAAAATTGGGAAGATGTTTCTAAAATTCATATGGAAATGCGAGGAACAAAGTTGGAGGATTCAAACATTCTATTTTCAAATTTACTACAAAGCTATAGTAATCAAGATAGTGTGGTATTGATATAAGAGGAAATATATAAATCAATAAAATAGAATTCATATTCCAGAAACAAACCTTTACATTATGGTCAATTGATCTTCAACAGGGTGCCAAGATAATTCAATAAAAAAAAAAATCTACAAAAAATAGTACTGGGAGAACTGGACATCTAAACATAAAAGAATGATGTTGAAACCTTACTTCCTTTCATATACAAAACTTAACTCAAAGTAGAGCAATGACCTATATACAAAATTTTAAACTATAAAACTCTTAGGAAAAAACATAGCAAATCTTTGTGACTTTTGATGAGGCAATGAGTTTTTAGATATGCCATCTAAAGCACAAATGATGAAAAAAATAGATAAATTGGATTATATCAAAGTTTTGTTTCCCTTAAGAAAGGGAAAAAACAAACCATGAAATGGAAGAAAATACTCACAAATCCATATACTTGATAAAAGACTCGTATTCAAAATAAAGAACTACTACAACTTCACAATTAAAAGACATAAACTCACTTTAAAAATGATGTTATGGACTCAATTGTGACCACTGGCCCCAAAATTCATATGTTAATGCTATCACTCTCAATGCGACTGAGTTTAGAGAGATGGCCTTAATGGAAGAGAATGTTAAATGAAGTCATAAAGGTGGGCCCCTAACCTAATATGGCTGGTGTGCTTAAAAGAAGAGTTTTGAGGTACATGCACCAAGAAGACACAGTGATAAGGTGATCATCTGCAAGCTAAGGAGAGAGGCCCCAGGAGAAACTAAACCTACAGACACTTGATTTTAGACTTTCACCCTCCGGAACTGAGAAAATAAATTTCTATTGTTTAAGCCACCCAGTCTATAGTATATTGTTACAGCATTCCTAGCAGACTAATAATACAAATGGGGAAAAGATTTGATTAGACATACATATGAGAAGCAAGTACATAAAAAGCTCAAGATCAGTAGCCATCAGGGAAATGCAAATCAAAACCACAATGAAATACCACCTCACACTCACTAGGATGACTAAAATGAAAAACGGACAGACTAACAAATGTTGTCAAGGATCTGAAGAAGTTGGAACCCTCATACTTTGCTTATAGGAATGTAAAATAATGCAGCCATTTTGTAAAACATTGTAGCAGTTCTTCCAAAAATTAATGAGAGTTACTATGTGACTCAACAATTCCACTCCTAGGTATATAACTAAGAGAAATGAAAACATATGTTCATACAAAATCTGTATACAATGTTTATAGCAGCCCAAAAGTGGAAACAACCCAAATGCCCATCATCTGATAAATGGATAAACAAAATATAGTACATCTATAGAATGGAATATTACTCAGCCATAAAAAGGAATTGAGTACTGCTACATGCTACAACATAGAAGAACCTTGAAAACATTATGATGAGTGAAAGAACCCAGTCATGAAAGACTACATATCATATGGTCCCATTTACATAACATTTTCAGAATTTTCTGGTAAATCCATAGAGACAAAAGATAGATCTGTGTTTACTAGGGGCTGGGAAGAAGAGTGAATAATGAATGACTACTAATAGGTACAGAGCATCTTTTAGATAATAAAAATGTTCTAAAATTAGATTACGTTGATCATTGCATGACTCTGTGAGTATACTAAAAGTCACTGAATTGTACAGTAAAAGATGATTTCATTGTATGTGAATTATATCTCAATAAGACGATATCTTAAAAATCCTTTCACAATTGCTCTTTGCCTACAGATTTAAGTCTTTAGTTGGTCCTCTAGATTTGCTTATCTGTCTAACCTTATTTCTTATCGCTTCGGCATCCTCATCTATTTTCTCTTTAAAGAAGGCATTCCCTTTTTTATCTTTCTGGAAAGTCATACTCATTCTTTCATACCCAGCTCCAGGTCCAATCAGCAGACTTGATTACTCTAATTTGTGTCCGTACTGTATATTTTATATATTTCTGAGCACTTAAGTTTCTTCTAAGAACATTAGAAAATCTTTCCTCTATGGTGATACAAACAATGGGATTGTTCAAAAAAATTTCTTCAAATTCATTGTTTTATAAATTATGACATGTTAAAATTTAATGAAATGTCATGGTGTTTGGCATTTGTTCATAGTGGGCTACAAATGACCAGTTGATGATGCCGAAGTGCCTTACCAATACAATAAGGACAGATAGCATGGACTTTAATGAAGAGATTGGAAATAAATGTCAGGGACTACTTCATTTTATGGAAATATCATAAACTTCATGGAGAAAATGCACATGCTTCTGAGCAGATATTATTGTGTGTAAGCTGAAAAAAAAGTTGAAAAGCTGAGATATAAAAATTGGCAAAGGACTCATATTTTCAAAGGATTTACTCTATCACTCTGTCTCTCTCATTTTTGCTGTTCCAACAAATCCTGATTATATGTGGTTTCACTATACCCTTTTATTCAAATAAATGGATATTTCCTAGTAAGCAAACATTTAATATCCTTCTTCAGTGCTACATTACACTTGTTGCATCTTCAGGACAAGGATGTATATTACAAAGCCTGAATTTTTGGCCTGATGGTTAATACATAAAATGCACTCATTGTATCTGTGTCATTGTATTCTTATATAATTTTTTTTCTAATTTAAGGTAGATGATGAGGGATAACTTCTATTAATACCTTTTATGTATATTAATTTTTAATTTGTCAATTAATAAAATTAACATATGAAATGACATTCTTCCAAGGTAAAAATAAAAGTATTTATATGTAGCTACATGGATTGACAATAAGAAAGTATTGATTAGTTTTCTAAGAGCAATCAAGAAAAGTCATAATGCTAATTTTTCTTGTGTCTTAAAAATAGGAATCCACTAATTCATTGATATACCAACTATTTAAAAGAATGGATGTAAGGAGGTCTCAATTCTCTCTCCTCTACAAAAGTCAATATTGGTACTGAGAATATAACTGAGCCATGATAGGAGACATTATAAATACTGTATATTAGGCACAGAAGCAGGTACAACCTATGAGGTCTGATAATAGTAAGAGAAGCAATAATAATTGATATTTATATTGCAATTATAAGTTTAGAAGTCACTTTCACAAAATATTGTCTCATTTCATTCTCATAAAATCCTCTGAAGTAATCAAATCAGTAATCAAACCACTCTATAGGTAAAAAAGCTAAAACCAGGGAGGCTGAATAAAATTCACAAGGTCAAATAGTCATCCACAGAGCCAGAATCAGAACTCAGGTTTACTGACTCCTTTTCTGGAGCTTTTTCTATTTCCCCATTATTAAGCTGCAGAGCGGTGTGAAAGGATGGGATGGCAAATATGCTAATAACACAAGAGAAAAACACCTGGAGATGACATTCAGGTACAAGAGAGAGAGTTCCTATAATTCGTCAAGTTCTGTGCTAGGTGCTATGAAAATAGTGATAATGATAAGATGTGATAATATATTACATTTCCTTAAACAACTTGATATGTTTTATAATGAAGTAAGGAATCCATGGACCCACTGACAAGTGATATTAACATATACAGTATATTGAAAGGGTAGTTAAGAAATAAGTGATAAGCTAAGGGATATACATGGAAAGACTGTTCTGCAAGACAGAGAAGAAAAGTACCTCAGAACCAAGAAATTTGTGAAGGGAGAGTATTACCATTCTTGACCTAACCCTACAAAAATGACAGTAAACCTGAATGTGGGGCTAGGCTCCAGCGGGCTGCAGTGCAGGCCAGAGGCTGTTGTGGATCCTTCAGGTGTTCGAAGGAAAAAGAGCTCTACTTGGAAAATGGTTAACCATTTAAAATATACTTACTTCTAAGAATGGGGAAAAAAAGGCATAGATGATAGAGGCTTTGTTCATCTCTCTTGCAACCAAATAAAAATTGTGACAGAAACACAGAACAAACAGAAAGGAAAGTCGCCTGAGGTCTAGATAAACAGAAGCATTATAACTAGGGAGAGAAATAATTAATCAACCTGCAATGGTAGAAGATAGGAGGAGACAAAGAAGCGAGGCTGCTGGGTCCCCAGGGGCTGAGTGGGACAGAGACTACAGCAATGGCAGCCCGCAGCTGCAAATGCCTCTTAATGGGTTTGTGTCAGCGACTGGACTCTCACAAAAAGGGACCTGCTCACTCTGAGCACCAGCACTATATCAGCTGCTGGGGGTGCAGTGCACCAAGGACTTATAAGGGGACACTGAGTTGTTAGAGTGAGGGCTGGAGGCCAGGCTCTCTCCCGGCAGAAGTGCTGGCAGTATCCACTGACCCTCTGTTGAGCCCTCCCCGCTCCCAATGTGCAGACTCAGCGCGGCCATAGCTGATTTGTCATCAAACTGGATAACAGAGGTAGCTCAGCCCAGAGGGTTCCCTGAAACCCTACCTCCCCCAACTCATGACCCCACTCAACCCACGTCCAGGTGTATCCTTAGTGAGTCTGGTACTACTTGCTGAGCAGTGCCAAGACTCACACTGGTGGTAGCTGGCCTTGGTTTCTGGTGTAGTTTCTTGAGGCAACTATAAGCACAGCATCTGTAGATTGCTTGCTGAATCTTAATAGGTGGCCCCGGAGGGGCACAGCCTGTGGATAAACTTGGCATGCAGCTGAACTCCTCTCAGGACTGTGCCACTGGATACCTACTACACAAAGCCACACTAATAAAACCGGGAGACTTAGGAACTTTGCTTAGTACATAGAAACAGACACACAAAGGCAGCCAAAATGGGAAGACAAAGAAGCAGAAACCATCTGAGAGAACAGAAAAGAGATCCAAGAATAATGGAGTCAAGTAATCTAACAGATGCAGAGTTCAAAACCCTAGTTATAAAGATGCTCAATGAACTTAGAGGAAGTGTAGATGAATTCAGTGAGAACTTTAACAAAGAGATAAAAAAAAAAACCCATAAAAATGGAAACGGAAATTATAAAAGGGAACCAGTCAGAAATGGAGAACACAGTATCTGAGATGAAGAGCATATTATATGGAATTAACAGAGTGGATAAAGAAGAGGGTCAAACCACTGATATAAAGGACGGAGAAGCCAAAGAAACCCAATCAGAACAGCAAGAAAAAAGAAGCCAATACTACAATAATAATTTACAGAGCCTACAGGACACAATTAAATGTAAAAATATCCATGTTATTGGGGTACCTGAAGGAAAACAGGACATTGAAGAGCTATTTGAAGAAATAATGATGGAAAACTTCCCTCATCTGGTGAAGGAAATAGACATACAACCCCAGGAAGCTCAGAAAGTCCCAAAAAAAGAGGAACCCAAAGAGGCCCACACCAAGACACATCACCATTAAAATGCCAAAGGTTAAATACAAAGAGAGAATCTTAAAAGCAGCAAGAGAAAAGCAGCTAGTCACCTACAAGGGAACACCCATAAGGCTGGCAGCTGATTTTTCAAAAGAAACTATGCAGGACAGAAAGGCTTGGCACAAAATGTTCAACATGATGAAAATCCAGGATATACAACCTAGAATACTTTATCCAGAAAAGCTATCATTTAGAGTCATAGGACAGATAAAGAGCTTCCCAGACAAAAATAAGCTAAAGGAATTTATCAACACCAAGCTAGTATTACAGGAAATCTTGGAGAGACTTCTTTAAGAAGAAAAAAACATGTATCAAAAACATGAATAAAGAATGGTAATAGGCCTTTTGAGCCACACTTCTTTTGCTCAGGCCACTTCTGGAAATGTACTTTCCCTTCTAATAAAACTTCCACACTTCTCTTGCTCAGGCCCACTTCCACTTCTGGAAGTGTACTTTCCCTTCTAATAAAACTTTTCTTTTCTACTGTAAAAAAAAAAAAAATGGATAAGAAAACAAGACCCTTACATACGCTGCCTCTAAGAGATTCACTTTAGATGAAAAGACACACACAGACTAAAAGGAAGGGGATGGAAAAAGATATTGCCTTGATGGACCTAGAGAGTATTGTGCTGAATGAAATGGGTCAGATAGAAAAAGACAAATGTTGCATGATTTCACGTACATGTGGAATCTAAAGAACAAAATAAACAACGACGACAAAAGTGGAAATAAACTCAAAGATACAGAGAATATTTTGACGACTACTAGATGGGAGGGGGGGTTGGATGGGACAGCGAAAAAAGGTAAAGAGATTAAGAAGTACAAATGAATAGTTGCAGAATAGACATAGAATTGTAGAGTGTAGCATGGGGAAGATGGTTAATAATGTTGTAATAAATATGTAAGGGGGAAGAGAGGTATTAGATTTAGTGAGGTGATCACTTTGTGAGCTATGTAGATCTGTGCTCACCAGGCTATAAAACTGAAACTGGTATAATATTGTATGCCAACTCTAATGAAAAAAAAAAAACCGCATTGAATTGTACAATGTAAAAACAATCTTTTGCATATTTATATAAATAAAAACAAATGTATATAAAAATAAATAAATTAAAGGCAAAATCTCGTATGCGTTTTTCTGCTGAAAAAAAAAAAAACCGCATTGAATTGTACAATGTAAAAACAATCTTTTGCATATTTATATAAATAAAAATAAATATATATAAAAATAAATAAATTAAAAAATTAAATAAATATAAAAAATAACAGTAAATCTTAACATTACGATGTCCTCTGTACCAACAAATTACAAATTTGCCTTCCATGATCAATTACTGAAGCTTTTTAGTGAAGTCTTCTTATACTTTTGAGTTTTATGATTGCTACCTATTCTGTGAAGTATTCCAACTTTTAAATACTTAAACTTAGCATTTTAAGTTTAAACGATATGTCTCAGTTGGCTTGCCATAAAAAATAAAAAAATAAAAATAAATAAAATAAAAAACAAACCTAGATTTGATGGCTTAAACAATAGAAATGTATTTTCCCACAGTCTGGAGGCCAGACATCCGTGATGAAGGCACTGGTAAATTTGATTTCTCTTGAAAGCGCTCTTTCTGGCTTATGGACAGCCATCTTCTTGTTTTGTATTCACATGCTCTTTCTTTGGTGCAGGTGTGAGGAGAAAGAGCAAGTGATATTTCTGATCTCTTCTTATCAGGACACTAATCCTATTGGATCAAACTTCACCCTTATGACCTCACTTAACCTTAATTACTTTGTTAGAGGCCTATCTCAAAACATAGTAACACTCAGGGTTAGGGCTGCGACACATGAATTTTTTGAGGAACACAAACATTCAGTCCATAACAGATACTTCTTAAAATATTATTTTTTTTAAAAAAGTTTATCTTCAGCCGACTTCTGCTCTTCAATTTTAAAGACTTTAATCTTATTTTCCCCTCAGGCTTCATCCTTCCAAGCTAAAGTCTAAGATTTATCATTCCTCCAAATCCCTTTGATCAACTTAGCATCCCTTCTCTAGACTTACTGCCTTTTTAAAAGTCAACTTGAGATACAATTTACATAGAATAAGACACATTTATTTTAAGTATACAATTTCATGAATTTTGCTAAATGTATACATTTGTATAACTACTTTCAAAATGAAGAAATAAAATATTTCTATCACCTTAAAATCTCTTATGCCCTTCGCATTTATCAACACACCTATGGCCTCAGGCAACCACTGATCTATTTATCTCACTGTAAATTAGATTAACCTATTTTCCATTATCCCACAAATAAAATAATATTAGTATGTGTTTTTTGTGTCTGGCTTCTTTCACACAGCATATTTTTTGAGAAACAACCATTTTTCTGTGTGTATTAGTATCTCCGTCCATTATATTACTGTATAGTAGTATTCGTGTGTTTGTGTGTTTCTGTGTGTGTGTGTATGTTACAATTTGCCTACTAATATGTTGGTAGATATTGTTTGGGTTATTTTCAGTTTTGTGCTATTACAAATAAAGCCGCTCCGAATATTTGTGTATAAATATTTGTGTAGACATGTTTTAACTCTCTTGGATAAATATCTGAAAGTAGAATTTCTAGATTGCATTGTAAGTATATCTATAACTTTATAAGAAGCTAGTAAACTGTTTTTGCAAAGTAGTTGTAGCATTTACCTTCCCATGGGCATGTATGAGAATTCCAACACTTGGCTACTGTCACTTAAAAAAATATTTAGCATTTTAATGACAGCAAATAATGTTAAACAGTTTCATGTGTTTATTGACCATTCATATATCTTCTTTGGTGAAGTGTCTTTGCAATTCATTTTAAATATATATCATGCACATTTAGTATATGTATTATGAATACTTTCTCCCAGCTTATAGTTTATTTTTCATTTTATTATAAAGAACATTTTTTTTTAATTAAGTAGTGTCCAATTATCAGTTTTAGTTCATGCTATGTGTTCTAAGAACACTTTGCATAGTCAAAAGTTGTGAAGATTTTTTTCTCTTACATTTTAGTAGTGTTATAGATTTGACTTTGTTCTAGAAGTTTTATGGCTTTAGCTTTCTGTTTGGTCTATGATAAATTTAGACTTAATTTTTGTGTCTTGTGTTAGCTGAGGGTAAATTTTCTTTCCAAATAAATATTAGTTTTTTCCAGCACCATTGTTTAAAAGAGTATACTTTACCTTACTGTGTTTCCTTGATATCTTTGTGGAAAATCTATTGAGCATATATATGTGGGTCTATTTCTAGTCTTCTGATCTGTTTATTTGTCCCCACACAACACCACACAGTTGATTACTATAGCTTGATGATATATTGAAATCAAGAAATGAAATCCTCATGTTGTCACTTCTTTTAAATACTGTTTTGACTATTCCAGATCCTTTACATTTCCATGTGAACATTATAATTAGACTGTTGATCTCTACCAAAAAAAAAAAAAAAAAAGTCTGCTGTAATTTTTGTTAGGATTTTATTGAATCTATAGATCAATTTGGGGAAAGCTCACATTTTATCAATATTGAGTCTTGGACATCTTTAGGGGGCCATTATTCAGCCTTTTATAGGGTAGAAATGAAATTTTCTTATTGCTTTCTATATCTTAAGCAGAGGGAAACTTTATGATTTGTTTTTCATGTTCATGTTTTTTTTGTTGTTTTTGTTTAACCAATGTGCGTGTTTATAACTATTTCAAAGTTCTTGTCTGAAAAATTTATGTGTATTTATTCTATTTTTATAAATTACTTTCTCATGATAATGAGTCAGTTTTCCTACTTTGTATCATATCTTCTAACTTTTTGTTGGTTGCTGGACATTGCGTTTCACATAGTTTAATGACTGTATTTTATTGTCTTAAAAGTGTTGAATTTTGTCCTGGCAGGCTTTAATTTTTGAATCAGCTTGATCTTTTTAAGGCTTGTTTTTAAACTTTTTAACAATGGGGGATTATAGAATAACTTTTACTCTGGGGCTTGTTTATTCTTAACTAAAGTACAATTCCTTTGGGGTCTCTACTGAACACCTCAGGTATTCACCAAAGAGTCTTTGCTTTGACTGGCTGAAACTTGAAAGTTTCTCAGTTCTGCAATCTCCTGAGATTGTTCAATTTATATTTTCCCAGCAATACTTGCTTTGTCATGTGGAGTTGTGCTTTACATTATGCACAGCTTTATATTCAGCAACATATATAAGTGATCCTTATGCAAATTTCTGGAGTTCTTTTTATGCATAGTTTCCCTGTATTGAATTTTCTGCTCTACAAATTTCAGGTACCATTTTCATCTCTCCAACCTCTGAACTCTGTCTCCTTGATTCATGGAGTACACCGGGCTTTGCTTTGATTTTCTCTTTCTACATTTTGGCCTAGAAAGTACCTGGAGGATGTAAGCTGGGGCTATCATAGAGCTCACTTCATTTGTTTTCCTTCTGTAGGAATCATTGTTCTATACTCTTGCTTCTAGTTATCTGTTGGATTACAGTGAGATGGCATGTTTGGAACAAGTTTCTTTTTCATGGCCAAGGCGAGAGTCCTTTCAATTTCTTATCATTTATTAAATATACAGAGCAATGCAGTATAAACCAACAATGACTTGTATTATGCTAAAAGGAAGCTTCCTAATCAAAAGTCATTCTCTTCTAGACGATACACAGCATATCATTGAAATTTTTACCTTATTTAGAAAATTATGGAGATTCTTTCAAGGAACAATTTGTGATTTGTATTTTATTTTTTAAGTTAGAATTTATTTGGAATTCTTCATTCTTCATATACTGGAATGAGTCAAAAGGGAATAAACTGTGATTCTTTCTTATAGTGGATAAAGAACCAAAAAAAAAAAATCCCTTCAAAATCACCTGTAAAGTCTTCTTTATAAAGACAAAGCACTTTTGACTCTAGTTACCTATAAAAGGTAATTGTAGGGACATTAGAGTGATTAAAGATAGCTCCTTCTAGAAGAGTAATTAAATAACCCCTCTGTTTGATGAAAAAATGAGTAATAAGACCATTTGGTTTAGAAGATTTAGAAATAAAAGCATTGTTATACAAGAATAAGTACAAGAAAAGAAATCTCAGTACCAGCTAATCTCTGGAAGGTGACATTAAGCAGAGTGCTAAAGCATTCAGAACCCCAAGCCTGGAGCACCCTACTATGAGTGTTGGATAAGCATAGCCAAGTAGGCTGCTTAAGACCAGTCTTCATCTGTGGGTCCATTTGGCAGTTAAAAGCAACACTGGTAGTGGACTAATGAGACTCTAGTTCTCTTTCCATGAGAGAGTGGTAGGCCACCTACTTTTTGGGACTATGTAAGTATATTATAACAGTAAGCTCTTGTGATTCTTGGACATTTCAAGAGATCTTGATTTCCTGCTAAAAGCAAAGGTGGAGGTTCAAGTGGTTAATTCAAAATATATAGTTACATGACCATATTTGTGCACAACAATAGCATACTTCATATTGCTTATGGACTTGAATATTTTTAGTGAGATTATCAGTTTTGTTAGAGTATTTATATGTAATTAAAATATTCAATTAGTAGTTCATATAACAAGTAATCCTTACAAGCATTAGCTCTGAAATATATTTAACTTTCTAAAGTAAAATAGATATATGTTTACATGCAGAACTATGATGCATGTAATAATTTCCTTTTTCTGATTTCTGTAATTATTTTAACAAGGGGTCAGTCTGAACTCACTTCTGATAAAAAAAATAATAAAGCTGCTAAAAAACTGTGTGTTCAGATCTCTGTCACCTCTAATGAGAATAACCTACCAAGTATGAATAGATTTTATCACATTTCACGTGTGTAGAGAAATGACTTCACTGAGCATCAGTTTTTAGAGAATAAAAGCAATGAGAAGTTCAGTGATGTTTTGTATAATCTTAGTTTACAAAGAGAGTTGAAAAAATGGCAGGGAATAGTAATATTGTTAAAAATAAGTTTCTGATCAATAAAATAGGCATCAGTATATTAGATCCTCAGAAAAAGTATTAGTCAGATTTCTAACATTTAGTATCCCTTTAACTCTATGTTAATTAATTTCAAATGTTTGTCTCTTGCCTTGATTTTTTCTCTGAGAGTCAATCTAGATGTTTACTTATCTATTGGACATGTGTACTTACATATGTAACAAAAAGCTTAAATTTAATATGTCCAAAATGGAACTTATAATTTCTATTTTCACCTACACTGCCTCAGTTGGTTCCTCCAACAGTCTCCATGGTATCTATTTGATCAAGCTAAAAAACTAAGAGTCATTTCTCAACTTACCAGTGGAGATCATTCAACATAAAACCAATCTCTCCATCATTCTTTCCACTTGGCTGCTAACATGTGTTAATCATCCAAAAAGTTCAAATCCAATTTGAATTCCTTAGTGAAGAAAAATCACAAAGTTCTTTTCCAGTATCAAGCAGATGATTTCCCATTCAGGACTAGAGTCAAGTTCAAAAGACACTGGTTCCCCATTGATTCTATCAAGACCCCTCAGCTAAATCAAGGCAACACTTTAGAAAAACTACCTACTAGTGATACATGTGTAGTTGGTATATTCATTTTCTATGACGGCTATAACAAATTACCTCCAACTTCGTGGCTTAAAAAATAGAAATTTATTCTTTTACAGTTCTGAAGTCTGAAATCAGTTTCGTTGGGCCATATCAAAATGTTGGCAGGGCCACTCTCCCTCTAAATGCTCTAGGGAAGAATCTATTCCTTGCTTCTTCCATCTTCTGATGGCTGTCAGAATTCTTTGGTCTGTGGACGCATCACTCCAATGTGTGCCTCCATCATCATATTGTCGTCCCTTCTGTCCTTGTCAAATCTCCCTGGATGAGAGAATTCCTCTATGCCCTTTTATAAGGATACAAGCAATTGCATTTAGGGCCCACCTGAATAATACAAGAGAATCGCCCCACTTTAAAACTCTTAATTTAATCACATCTACAAAGCCTTTTTTGGCCATGTAAGGTAAAATTCCCCTGTTCTAGAGATTAGGAATCAGATATCTTTTGGGGAAGGGCATTCTTTAGCCTGCCATATTCATATAATAAGTATTTCAGGCAATACTTTTAAACATATTACTGATTAGATGAAGGAACCTAGGGTAGGATTACAAATCCAACTCCAATCATCTCATTGTATAGCTAGAAGATGAATTGATATCATTTTCTTTAGATATAGTACAATATAATAGTTTTGTATTTTTCTCAACCTATCATTGCTTTTTGTTATTACCTATAACACAGTTACAAATAATCAGTGCTTATATTAATTCCTACAAATAATTTATTCTTTTTGGATTATTACAAACTTGTCAGCTGCTAGTCACTTGGAGGAATGTATATTGACAGTTTCACTCAATGAGTTAAAAATCAAATACATCTTCTTTATCAATGAAATATCTTACAAAGAATCTCATTGATTTACTTCTATTTTTATTTATTTTTAAATTTATTTTTTATTAAATTATAGTTATATACAATATCATATTAGTTTCAGGTCTATAACATTGAATCAGCATTTATATACCTTACAATGTGATCACCACAATAAGTCTAATAACCATCTGTCACCATACACAGTTATCACGATATTTTTGACTATTATCTTTATGCTGCACATTACATCCCCAAGACTTATTTATTTTAACTGGAATTTTATAGCCCTTATTCTCTTCACCTTTTTCACTCATCTCCCACTGTTCCCTTCTAGCAACTGTTAGTATGTTATCTGTATCTATGAGTCTATTTCTGTTTTGTTTGTTTTTATTGTTTTTTTTAAGATTCTACATAAAGTAAAACCATACAATATTTGTCTTTGTCTTATTTCACATAGCGTAATACCCTCAAGGTCCACCCATGCTGTCACAAATGGTAAAATTTCATTCTTTTTATGACTGATTTTATTTATTTACATATGTGTATATATATGTATATATGTATGTATGTATGTGTATGTATGTGTGTGTATCTGTGTATATATCACATTTCCACTTCTGGGTATTTATCTGAAAAAAATGAAAACACTAATTCAAAAAGATATATGTACCCATACGTTAACTGCAACATTATTTACAATGGCTAAGATATAGAAGCAACCTAGGTATCCGTAGATAGATGAATGGATAAAGAAAATGTGCATCTACAATGTGTCAGAATCTGCTATGGATTCATTCATAAAAATGGCAGTCCCTTCCCTTGAATGACTTAATCCAGTGAGTGATACAATAAACTGGCAATGCTGCAAAAAAGAGAGGAAGAAAAAGTGCAGCATTCTACAGAAGCTCCTAAGAGAAAGCATCCAGCCCAGGCCAAGCAGCCTTGTCTTCTGAGAGATGAAAATATCTAAGCTGGGTCTTGAAGGACTAACAGATAGGCATGTAGACATTTGAGATGCTGCAGGTGAGAATATTGCGGTGTGGGACTGCTCAACCACAGGGCATTCAAATAACAATCTCTAGATATTTTAGAAGAGTTTGCCTTCTCATCATGCCCAATAATAAAGTATTTAGCAATCTTATTTTTAAATTATTTTAATCAGTATTTGATGCTTATTAATTGACATGCTAAGTAAATGCACTCTTTATGTTTTCTCTAATTGAATGACTGAATGAGGGGGTCCAAGTATTCTCATTTGACTAGGTTCAAAAGGCCTTTTTGACTCTATCTTTGGTTGATAAGACCAGGCAGGTTTTTCACTGCAGAACTGTCTTTGACATTTGTTTTGATACATACTTCTAAGTAATCGGCCTACAGTTTCTTATAATTCTCTTGATTACTAATAGAAACTGAACTGGAACAGAGCTAAGAATATTGATGGAGACTAAACAGATTCTATTGTGGTTTTTGGCAGTGGTAGGAACTAGCCCCATTCTAAAGTCATTCACTGACCAGGTATTTTCATTTCCAATTTAGCCAATTCACTCTATTACTTGAAAAGCTACTCATTGACCTTGTATTCTTGGTGCTAACCATTAATTGGGCTGAATGTTTATTTGGGAAAAATATTATTTTTGTATATTAACCCCAATCTTATTTTTTAATACTTTTAAAAATTATTTTACAATTCTTCACTTTAGACTAGATATATCTTTCATGTCGTAAAAAGTTAAATGTTGTAAAATTGTCTATAGAGTGACCAAAGTTTTATATGACTAAAGTGTATCCTGCATTATGTCTGGATTTTCTGTTCTATGGTTGCTTTCAAAGCTAAATCATTTTTATGATGGCATATGGTTCTACTGCCCTTTCATGGCCTGTTTATGTTGTACTGAGGATTATCAAGAGTATGGTGTTGGTAGAAATCTGACGGTTTTATTTCCTTTCTCACAAAGAGAGAATTATTTCTTTTTTTTCTTTTCTTTTCTTTCTTTTTTTTTTTTGATGGGAACATGGGTAGTGATTACCCATTGGTTTGCTGACTGCATGTAAAACATGCTTTTGTTATGACTTTTGGCTTTTGTAAAGGTGTCATCCTTTGATTCAAATTCGAAGGGCTAGACTAAGCTAGTTAAACTTGGCATTGAGATCTGTAATAAATTACTAACCCCATAAAGTATTGATGAAGGCAGTGGTTCGAAGACTAGACAGACCCCTTACCCCTTTGCCTCTCTGTGGGGATGACTGTCATCCCTTTGTTTGAAGTATTAAAAATGGCTCTGGAGAGGGGGTTGGGGAGCTGGGTGAAAAAAGTGACAGGATTGAGAAGTACAAATTGGTAGTTACAAAACAATCATAGGGATGTAAAGAACAGCATAGGGAATGTTAATAATATGGTAATAACTATGTATAGTGCCAGGTGGGGACTAGACTAACCAGGGGGATCACTTCATAAATTATATAAATGTCTAACCCCTATGCTGTATACCTGAAACTAATATAAAATAATATTAAATATCAGCTGTAATTGAAAAATGAAAAAAAGAAAAGATCAATTAAAAAAAAAGAATGGCCCTTGTTGTTTGTGTGATTTATCACAAGAAAAATTGGTTCTTACTGCTCTCTCCACGACCTCTTCTCTATAAATTAGTTGACCTGACACTCCCACATTTTAGTGATATAATTTGTTCCATCTAGATATCCCCTGAAATCACTCTTATTGACATAGTGCACCAAGAACTATGGCACCTGAGCAGAGGGCACTTATCATAACAACAACAAAAACACCAATCCAGAACATTTGGATTGGACAAACAGAGAGCTATAATACTTTATAGACGGTGCCAGCATTTGGAAGAAAGAAAACCTTCAGTGAAAATCCTCTGATAAGGAGCCAGCATAGAAAGTCTATGTTTCCATAGTAATGCCACCAAGAGTAGGAGATCCCAGTTTCTGTTCTCCAAAAGATCAACAATTAGACAGCTATCCAGGAGCAAAAACAATTCTGGGAGATCTCTGGAGTCCACTTAAGAAACTTCAACAACACAGTGGAACAAAAAACCTTGAGAATACACAGCACAACAAAGACAAGAACAGCTTTATTTTGCCTGTATCATCCCATCTCCTAAGCCAGCACTGCTCAGCAACAAGAGAGAACTTCCAAGCTAGAAAGAGTTCCTCTCACCAGAAAAGGGAGAGCAGTGTGAGCAACCGGTTTCCCAGCTTTTCTGGATACCACGCAAAGAATCCACTTTGTTTTGCTCCTGCCAGAGACAGGCAAAGCTGAGATGAATAGTGACAGCAAAGAACAAGAAAGAAAAGCAGGAGCTACCAATATCGTCCACATAGCAGAAGCAAATGTGGTTCCCAGTGACCAGACAAACCCACTAGCTTTCACTGCTGGAGAAATCAAAGGCCAGTGCAGCTGCTGTGAACCCCCTGTAGATTTCACATGTGCATTGGATTGCCCCCAAATATTCACATTTGCTTGTGATAGCCACCACTCCAACTAGAGTCTAAGCTTCTGCAGCTGCCTGAGAGCAAAAGGACAGCCTAGACTCCAGTAGCCTAGACCCCAGCAGCTGACCCCCATTGCCATGTGTGTATCCTTGGCAAGATTTTTCAGCCACAGAAGTATATACTAATATCCAAAGCCCTCACAGCCTTTTTTGGGAGATTCAGCCTTATCCTCTGTCATTTGCCTGCACCACTGGGCTTACCAACAACAAGCCCCTTAGCTGTCCAACTGCATGCCCCTGACACAACTCCCATCACTAGCCTCTACTGCAATGCACATTCCCATGGAAAGACTGCAGCCTCCGTTGGTTCGACATATGAAAAAAAATTAGTGTGATGCACCATATTAACAGAATGAAAAACAAAATCATATGATCATCTCAATAGATGCAGAAAAAGTATTTGATAAAATTTAATATCTATTAATGATAAAAATTCTGAACAAATTGGATATAGAAGGAATACATCTCAACATAACAAAGGCCATATATGACAAACACACAGCTAACATCATATTGAATGGTAAAAGGTTGAAAACTATGCCTCTAAGATCAAGAACAAGATCAGGGTGCCCACTCTCATTACTCCTATTTGACATAGTACTGCAAGTCCTATCCAGAGCAATCAGGCAAAATAAAGAAATAAAAGGCAACCAAATCAAAAAGGAAGAAGTAACATCTCTGTTTGCTGATGGCATGATCTCATATATAGAAAATACTAAAGACTCCACCAAAGAGCTATTAGTAGTAATCAATGGATTCAATAAAGATTTAGGATAAAAAATTAACATACAAAAATCAGTTGCATTTCTATACACTAATAATGAATTATCTGAAAAAGAAATAGAGAAAATAATCCCATTTACAATAGCATCAAAAACAATAAAATATCTAGGAATAAATTTAACCAAGGAAGTGAAAGGCCTATACACAGAACTCCACAGCATTTCCCACAGAAATAGAAAAAAAAACAATTCTAAAATTTGTACAGAACCACAAAAGACTCTGAGTAGCCAAAGTAATCTTGACAAAGAACAAAGCTGGAAGCATCATGCTTCTTGATGTCAAACTATATTACAAAGCTACAGTAATCAAAACAGTATAATACTGGCATAAAAACAGACACAAACACCAATAGAATAAAATTAAGAGCCCAGAAATAAACTCATGCACTTATGGTCAACTTATATTTGACAAGCGAGCTTAGAATTCTAAGTGGGGAAAGAATAGTCTCTTCAATAAAAGATGTTGGGAAAACTGGTCATCACATGCAAAAGTATGAAATTGGACTCCTTCTCAACACCTTATGAAAATTAATTTAAAATGGATTAAGAACTTAAACATAAGACCTGAAACCATAACACTCTTAGAAGAAAACATAAGAAAAAATCTCCTGGGCATCTATCATGGCAATTATTTTTTGGATATAACACCAAAAGCACAAACAATAGCAAAAATAATCAAGTGGAACAGCAAACTAAAAAGCTTCTGCACAGCAAAAGAAACAATGAACAAAATAAAAAGAACTTATGAAATGAGAGGAAATATTTACAAATCATATATCTAATAAGAGTTTAATATCCAAATCATATAAGGAACACAAAACTCAATAGAAAAAGAGAAAAAATTAAATTTAAAAAATAAGCAGAGGATTTGAATAGACATTTTTTCAAAGAAGATATATAAACGGCCAACAAGTACAGCAAGTCCTTACTTAGTGTCCTTTATAGGTTCTTGGAATTGTGGTAAAATGAGAAAAAGTCAAGAGATAGAAAATGCTGGTAAGAATGTAGAGAAAAGGGAACCCTGGTGCACTGTTGGTGGGAATGTAAATTGGTGCAGCCACTACAGAACACTATATGGAGGTTTTTCCCAAAAATTATAAATATGATTTAGTAATCCCACTTCTGGGTATATATTTATTTTGAAGAGATATCTGTGCTCTCATGTTCATTGCAGCATTATTCACAGTAGCCAAGATATGGAAACAACCTAAGTGACCATCAACAAATAAACAGATAAAGAAAATGTGATATACAGATGAGCGTGTGCGCACATGTACACACACAGGAATACCATTCAGCCTTAAAAAGGAATGTTGTCATTTTCAACCCTCTCTTTCTCTCTCTCGCTCTCTCTCTCTCTCTGTCTCTCTCTCTCTCTCACACACACACACACACACACACACACACACACACACACACACACACACACCGGACTATTACTCAGATATAAAAAAGAAAGAAATCTTGCTATTTGGATGCACCTTGGGGGCATTATGGTAGGTGAAATAAGCTAGACAAAGACAAATACTGTATAGTATCAATTATATGTAGAAGCTGAAAAAAAATCAAATACATAGAGAAGCAGTGTGTAGAATGGTAGATGCAGTGCCTGCAGAATGGAGGAAATGAAGAAATGTTTGTCAAAGGATACAAGCTTTCAGTTACAAAATGAGTAAGTTCCAAGGATCTAATGTACATAAATATATACTTGAAAGTTACTACAGAGTATAGCTTTAATGTTCTCACCATAACAACATCAACAAAATGGTAATTATGTAAGGTGAAGGTTACTAATTAACAAATTTTACCATGGTAAATATTGCACAATATATAGTTTAAATCATCACAAATGTACACCTTAAACTTAAAATGTTATGTCAGTTATATCTCAATGAAGCTGGAAAAAAAGAATGTAAATAATTAGCTAACTCCCTAACAGTGTAAAATGTATGTTTTGAAATTTTCACAAAATGTTTGCAATATCTCTTAGATAAAAAATATTATTAATAAAATCTGGAATTGTAGTCTATATGAAAAAAATAAGGCTGCATTTCCACCAACTAAAATTCAGCACAGTGCCAAGTTTCAAGGGTACCGAATTAGCAGTTATGCCATGGTAGGACAAATGGAACTAGAGCTATGTAGTATATATATATATATATAGAAGTGGGTCCAAACTAGATGAGGACGATTCTTTTAGTTTCACTAGTGAATGGTTAACATCTGTTCCTCCCTGAGGAGAAAGTGAAAATTTATAACAGACCTTATCATATATCTCTTAGTTTTCTCTGCATGGGTTTTTGAGTTTCCAGTTGATGCTGCAACCCATTACATGAACTTGATGTCTTTAAACAACACAAATGTATTATCTAGCAGTTCTGGAGGTCAGAAATCAGGGGCTGCATTCCTTTAGGGAGCTCTAGGAAAGACTCCGTTTTCTAGGAAAGACTCTCTCGCTTCTAGAGGCTGCCCACATACTTCGATCTCTGCTTCTGTCTTCTTATCTTCCTGTCTGATTTTGACCCTCCTGGGTTCCTCTTATAAAGATACTTGTGATCACATTGCACTTAGACAATGAAGGATAGTCTTCTAATTTCAATAACTTTAGTTTAATCAAATCTGCAAAGCGCCTTTTACGATGTAAGCTAACATTCATAGGTTCCAAGGATTAAGGCTTAGATATCTTTGAGGGCCATTATTCAGCCTACCACAGTGGGATAAATTCTCAACAGTTCTTTTCAAAGACTGAGGGTTAGTTAGGAATAGTCATCAAATCTTTCTTGTCATCCTTATAGTCCAATGTGGCTACACTCAACTCAGATTCTCTTGTGGTATCCAGGAGCCAAATTTGAGTGAGCAACATCCCACACAAAATTGTTTTACTGAGTTTTTTTTAATCTAGAACTCATGTGTACTATATATTACATAATATATTTCTTCATTCAAGTCATTGGCATAAATTTTTAACATGCCAAGAACAGAGCTATGTTCTAGTCAAATGGAGACTGCCATCCTTAAATATTATTAAACAGCAGCTACTGGGGGCAAGTTATTAATTCATTTAATAATCCATGGAGTGGTTTACCATTTTATCCTAAATAACAAGAAAGAAAAATGATCAATACTTCACTGAAATCAATAGGCACTAAGTTGATGACATTTTCCTGAATTAGCAGCCAATCAATACTTTAAAATGATATCAAATCAATATGGTTTCACTCATGCTTGGTGAATACATATTGGTTCCTAGTGATCACCACATTTTTTTCTAAAGATTCACAATCCTTCTATTTAAAAACTTAATTCCAATTGCTGATAAAAAATAAAATTCAGTTGTTTAGTTCATACTTTTTGGCATTAACATGTTTCTTTTTAAAAAATGAAATAGCAAATCAAGTCTCAAGTTTACTTGTACCTCTCTTTGATACTGTGGACCTATAGCTTATTCTTACTTTACATAGAATAATCTTTTTGGTCATCTTTTTTTCTCTCTCTCTAAAGCTTTCAATATTCATTTCACCTGTGCTTTAGGTTTCTTGGTGCTTTTCTTATATTCCTGTCATTCTTTTACAGTCATCTTTTATTATATTCTTTCTTTATATCTTTTGTAAAAGTCTTTTATGAACCCGGACTTAGACAGGAAAACCTACCACATTATTTTTGTTAGATGTTTTTCCTTTGCCTTTCTTATTGAATTTTTCAAAACTTTTGTACAGCCTGAATTATATTTATAGAACTTTCCACATTTCATCATCTATTTTCCCTTTCAGAGTCTGAAAGATGCATTTTAACAACTGGCTTTTAAAGTGCAGGGCACATGAATAACTAAGCCCAGTGTTCCTTTTCTTTGGTATTGGCACTTACTGTTACATTAATAATCTGCTTTTTTTCCTCTCTCTCTTAGTTAAAATCAAGTTCAGGATGGTATTTGACTATATTAAGTTTCTCACTTTCTCAGTAATAAAATAGCTTTGTAGTCAGAATTTATCAGATGCCTTTCTGTGGCCAAAAGAGACTTCCAACAGATATCCAGAGAGCTGAAGTCTTCTGAAACACCAACTATCTTTTGAAACTTCTATATAGGAGCATATTTTGTCTGTTCAGGAAGTCTATGAAACATCATACAATATCATTTCAATTTAGTTCTCTTTCTATATCACTAAACTATCCTCTGCCATGTTACAAACTCAAGATCATAAATTTGCATATAATTGATATGCTTCTTCTGGGAGGAGCTTTTCTCCACCTCTTCTTTTTTTATCTATTGCTAGTTGCTATATTCCTGTCTAGATCTGATAACATCACACTTAGTAATGCCTAAAATTTCATTCACCTTCTTGACAACATATTGAATTTGATTTATTACCTATTTGGGGGGATCATTATGCATCAATCTAAGGCTCAGTATCTTTCAAGATCTATTTTCATTTGGTAATTTCTGGTCACAATAATCATTTTTAAAAAGAGGTAGCATTGCATACAGCTGGTATTAAATAGAATCTCCCAATGAGAAATAAACACACTACGGCACATTTGCACAGTGGAATATCATTGCTACATAAAATAAGTATGTGAATGATGTTGATACATGGACATAACTACAGCCCTGTATATGGAAAATGTTACAAGAAAGAAGCACATCACCCCACTGATTCCAAATGTGCGAATATGAATATGTATAAGTTAATAGCAATTAGATTATTTGGGGAATGGAAATATTTGGCATTTAGTCTTCAATAGCAGTTTGGGGTATGTCCGAGGGATCAAGATTTTAAAACTAAGCAAACAAGCAATTAAATACCAAGAAGTTCATATTATATTTCTAAACATACAACGAGGCAACTTTATCCAATTGAAGTCCACTCCAGTGTCATCATTAGCTGACCAGATATAATAGTTGAACCACTGAAATTCTTGCAAAGTATACTCAGACCTGAGGAAAACATTGATTTTCTGTTTTTAGTCTTTTATAAATATATACATGCACATATATATGTGTGTGGTATATACATATACATATAGAGAGCAAATGACTCTCTCTCTCTCTC
>NW_006430735.1:7912639-7914426 GCF_000325575.1 Pteropus alecto | reverse complement strand
GGTTCAGGAATTCCTTGGCTTCTCAAATGTAGCCCAAAGTAACCAGCATCAGACTCGTTTGGTATTTTCGTTAAAAAAAAAAATTGGAAAGGGGCATTCTTGGTCCTTATCTGGGCCTATTCTCCAATCACAAATACTGAAGACCGAGACTCTGCCTTTGTTGAAAAGCCTCTGAGCTGATTCATAGGCACCCTAAATTGTAAAAACTGTAGCACTATCATGAAAGATTTCAAGAGATCCATGAATCCCAAAATCCTGAGTGTAGAATCATTTTTCATGGCTGTCATTAGATTTTTAATGTGTTCAAAAACTCCCAAAACCTAGATAGAACCAGGAGAAGTTTCGGGATGCCTCCCTCACAAGCATACTTTTCCACAATAGACTTGGAGAAGTTTTGGATGGCCTAGCATGCTTTGAGAGACAAAAAATGAACTTCCACCCCCAGCTTTTTCTTGAAGGGATATAGTTTTCAAGGTATATTTGAGAAACAATTCTATTTCCACATTTTGGCTCAAAAAAGATTTAGTTAAGGAAGTAACCATCTGAAAGACCTATTTGCCACACAGAGTAATCAAGTTCAGAATCTGATTTGACAATAAGAGGCCTGATTTTCTACAATAATATGTTCTGGTGTTTGATAATGTAGGATATGAGTTATGTCTACAGTCTTTATTTTACAACAGATCTAAAAGTCTTTCCTTAAATTACCCAAAAACACCAGCCAATGCCAATGCAGAGATTAAGAAGTAATTTGTGTCACTGAGATCAATAGACTTTCTCTTTTAAGAATGGCAGTTCTGAGGAAGATGGCGGACTAGGTGAAAGCAGGATTCGCGTCCTCCCAGGTCCACATTGAAATTACAACCAAATTATAAAATAATTAACATGGAGAATCACCTGAAGTCCAGCTGATTGTAAAATGTATGTCTGATAATATATAGGAGACACAATGAAGCGGTAGGAGGGGCAAAGTTGTGAGTCAGGCTGGATCCACTCCCGCGGGTGATGGAGAATCACCAGGAGGAAGAGCGACGCTGCAGAGGCTCTCCTGAAGGGGGGTCCTGGCCTCATTTGGGGGCTCCCCAGCCCAGGGTCTCAGCCCAAGGAAGAGGAGATTCCAATAACTCTGACCGTAAGAAGCAGAGGGGATTCTGTTTGTCTGGGTGAAACAGAAGGAGACTGAAACCCTAGACGCCCCTTTGTAGGACCTGTGCACAGGTTTCCTGACCTGCGAACTCTCACCTGGGACATGGGTGTGGGTCAGAGGCTCGCGCGACATTCATACTGAGAAAGTCTGCATTACATGGCACCAGAACGAGGGCTGGAAAAACAGTCTTCATTGTGCCTCAATCCAGCCCCGCTACTGGGCAATCTACAGACCGCACCAGCTACACTGTGCAGACCCCTTCCACAGGGCCATTAGGAAGCTGCTGGCCTGAGATCAGCCCACCCCTCCCAATCTGCAGATTGCCAGGGGTTTTTATTGCTGGATGGCTGCCACACTTTGCACTCATTCAGGGCCTAGCATTTGCAACTGGAGGCCAGCTCTGTGAGTGCGCATTTCTGAAACAGGGTCAAGCAGATCACTGCTGCCAACACAAACTTGGGCAGAACTTGGGGATCTGTGGGCCAGTCCCAGACAGCAGCTGCTCTTGCTGTGATCTGGGACTTCTGCGGGAACGCACAAACAGTTATCAAAGTTGCAGCAAAACTGAAGCTGTATAGATCTGACTGCCATCATCTCCCTGAGACCTCACCACACCCTACCCATGAATTGCCTCAGGTGG
>NW_006430735.1:7909768-7912540 GCF_000325575.1 Pteropus alecto | reverse complement strand
CCCCCCCCATCTCCCAATCTACATAGGTGACAAATTTTAGCTAGCACAGGGTGGACACAGCATGGAAATCAGTGGCACGCAGACCTCTGCTGCCTGCAAGAGTTGCTCTGTTGTGGTCTGGTGCCAGCCAGACATCCGGGGACTGCAGGGCTCTGTGAGACCACCCCAGGTGGCAGCTGGTCTCACTGTGATTTGTGACTACAGTGGGAACATCCAAAGCATAGAAGTTGCAGCAAATCTGAGGCCATATTGGCCTGACTGCCCTTGTCACCCTGAGATCTCACTTCATCCAAGCCACAAAGTGCCTACAGCCCATTGACAGGCAGCTTCCCCCCGCCCTCCTCGGCTCTGAGGTTGTGCATTTAATGCAGACAACAGACTTTGGCTATCACAGTGAGCACATTTCGAGGAAAACAGTTGTAGGCAGGCCACTGCTGCCTGTACAAGCTGCAATATCTCTTGAGGGAATCGCAGGGGTCTGTGGGACAGTCCCAGACAGCAGCTTGTCTCCATGTAGTCTGTGACTACTGTGGGAACGTGCAGACACAGAAAATGCAGAAAACTGAGGCTATTGGCCTGATGGCCCTTGAGCTCCTGTCCCAACCAATACACAAGGTGCTTGCTGCACATCGATAGGCAGCTGCACCTGCCCTGGGATGGCGCATTCAGGCCCAAGGTGAGCAGCAGCTGACCTTGCTACGATTGGAAATTTGTAGAGGGAGCCACAGAGACAGTGCTGGCATATAAACTGACACTGCAATGGCAGGGAGAAATTTACTCAATAGATCCAGGAGAATCCCAGGGTCCCTGCGCCACTCAACACACATATCACCTAGAGGCTCATCCAGTTTCAGAGACTTACAGGCAATTGACAGGCAATGCCAGACCTTAAGGAGCACTGGTTCCTTTGTTAAACTGCCCTAGGTCAGAGACGGGGGATAACTGGACTGCTGCCTAGAGCATTGTCTCTTCCACTTACCTATAGATCCAGCATAGGCAACAACCATCTGTGGATCACTTTGTAGTTCCCACTGGATACTACAATCAAAAGTAGTGACTGACCTTGGCCTATAGGGGAGTCCCTTCCAAGGGGCCACAAACCAACACATCTGGAGGCTGGCACCAGACCACAACAGAGCAACTCTTGACTAGCTCCATTAGTGGTACACACAAAGGGTGGTTGCAACAAGTACACAAACCTGCTAGGGCAAATCCCACTCAGTGGGGTCAGCCCCCACACAACAACTCTTATCCTGTGGATGCAGCTAATTTCCACAATTAGTCAGCCTGAGCATTAATATCATCCGCTGATGTGATCAATAACAATAAAGGCTTGGTGACAACAGAAAATGACACACAACTCACACAAAGATTATGTCCAGACTTTCTGGCATAGAAGTACCTGAAGGAGAAGAGAGAGAGCAAGGGATTGAGAATCTATTTGAAGAAATAATGACAGAAAACTTCCCTAACCTGGCAAAGGAATTAGACATACAAGTTCAAGAAGCACAAAGAGTTCCAAACAAGAGAAATTCAAATTTAAAATGCCAAAGATCAAAGACAAAGAGAGAATCTTAAAAGCAGCAAGAGAAAGGCAGCTAGTTACTTACAAGGGTACCCCCATAAGAATGTTGGCTGATTTTACAATGGAAACTTTGCAGGCCAGAAGGGACTGGCAAGAAATATTCAAAGTTATGAAAAACAAGATCTATAACCACGAATACTCTATCCAGCAAGGCTTTCAATTAAAATGGAAGATTAGAAAAGAGAGCTTCCCAGACAGGAAAAAGCTTAAGGAATTTATCACCAACAAGCCAGCATTACAAGAAATGTTAAAGAGACTTCTGTTAAAAGAGAAGGGATAAAAAAGAAAATATAAATAACAAATATGAATAATAAAATAGTAGTAACTATGTACCTATCAGTCATCACTTTAAATGTAAATGGATTAAATGCTCCAATCAAAAGACATAGGGTAACCGAATAGATAAGAAAACAAGAACCATGCATATGCTGTCTTCAGAACCACTTCAGATCAAACGACACTCAGTCTGAAAGTAAAGGGATGGAAAAAGATATTTCACACAAATGGAAATGGAAAAAAAAGCCAGGGCAGCGATACTTATGTCAGATAAAATGGACTTTAAAACAAAGGCTGTAATAAGAGACAAAAAAGGGTATTACATAATGATAAAAGGATCGATCAATTAAGAGGATATAAACCTAATAAACATGTATGCATCCAACATAGGAGCACCTACATACATAAAGCAATTATTGACTGACATAAAAGGAGAGATCGACAGTAATACACTCTTAGTTGGAGACTTTAACACCTCATTGACACCAATGGACAGATCTTCCAGGCAAAGAATCAACAAGAAAACAATAGGCCTAAGAGTCACACTAGATCAAATGGATTTAATAGATATTTTCAGAGCATTTTACCCCAAAGCAGCAAAATATACATTCTTCTCAAGTGCACATTTTCCAGGATAGACCGCATATTAGACAGAAAACAAATCTCAATAAATTTAAGAAGGTTGAAATCACACAACTGTCTTCTGCAATCACAATGATATGAAGCTAGAAATCGACTACAAGAAAAAAAAAACTGGATAATACACAAACACATGGTGGCGGTGGCTAAATACATGGTAATAAACAATGAATGGGTTATCTATGAGAGCAAGGAAGAAATTAAAAGATAGTTAGAGACAAATGAAAACAAAAACACAACTCAAATCTATGAGATGCAGCAAAAGCAGTTTT
>NW_006430735.1:7903788-7907670 GCF_000325575.1 Pteropus alecto | reverse complement strand
AACAAACAATACATTTAAAAAAGGGGCAGATCTGAACAGATACTTCTCCAAAGAGGAAATACAGATGGCCAATAGACATATGAAAAGATGTTCAAGGTCACTAATCATCAGAGAAATGCACATTAAAACCACAATGAGATATCATCTGATACCTGTCAGAATGGCTATCATCAATAAATCAAAGAACAAGTCTTGGCAAGGATGCAGAGAAAAAGGAATCCTCATACATTGTTGGTGGGATTGCAAATTGGTACTGCCACTATGGAAAACATTCGGGAGGGTTCTCAAAAAATTAAAAATGGATCTACCTTTTGACCCAGCAATTGCACTTCTGGATATTTATCCAAAGAAAACTAAAACAATAATTCATAAAGATCTAGGCACCCCAATATTCATGACAGCACAATTTGCAATAGCCAAAATATCGAAGCAACCTAAATGTCCATCAACAGACGATTGGATAAAGAAGTTATAGTTCATATATACAATGGAATATTACTCAGTCATTAAAAAAAATGAAATCCTACCATTTGCGACAACATGGATGGACATAGAGGTTATTATGCTAAGTGAAATAAGTCACAGAGAAAGATAAATACCATGTGGTTTCACTTAAATGAGGAATCTAAGAAACGAACAGGACAAACTAATTGAAAACAGACTCACAAATATAGAAGACAATCTGGTGACTGCCAGAGGGGAGGGGAGTTGGTGGGTTGGGAGAAAGGAGTGAAGGATTAAAGAAGTAAAAATTAGTAGTTGATAGAGGGTCATGGGAATGGTGAGCATGGCATAGTGAATGCAGTCAGCATTAATGCATTGGCTAAGTGGAGAGCCAGAGGAGAGGAAGAGCAATTAGGGGGATCATTTTATAAACTATATAAATGTCTAACCGATGTACTGTATACTTGAAACTAATTAAAATAAATAAATAAATTTTTAAAAAAAGAATGGCAGTTCTTAGATAGCAGATATCTTTAGCATGATTACCATTATGGCAATAAAAATGATATACTTCTCTCCCAAGTTACACTGAGATTGTGGACTTCAAACTTGATAATAGTGCTGTGATGGGTATGACTTTGAGGGGAGACGGTAAGCACTTTTTACATTTGGAAGCCAGAAAATAGACAGTAGTAGGTTGAAAAACAGAGCCACAATATTTTACAGCTCTTACTATCAAAAAGTAGTCTATTTCCCCACTCTTTGGATCTGAGTTGTCTTATGGTTTGCTTTAACCAATAAGATGTAACCAATCCTGGTGTCTTGGTCAAAGCTTCCATATTTGCCTCTTGGAGGACTCTACTTTCATGTTAAAATACAGCTACTAAATGAGACATGAAAGAGAACATGGAGGGAGAGAGAGAGAGAAAGAGAGAGAGGAAAGGAGAGAGAGAGAGAAACAGAGAAAAAGAGAGAGACAGAGAGAAAGAGTGAGAGAGACAGAGAGAGAAAACAGCCAACGTCAATGTCCTGACATATGAATAATATCATCTTAGACCTTTTACTTGTGACTGAGAAAGGACATGACTGCAACTGTATGAGTGATCTCAGATAAGTCTAGCAGAAAATCACCCAGTTGGTCCCAGTCAACACAGAGAATTTTAATAAATACAATATCATTGTTATTTTAAGCCACAAAATTTTGGAGCGTTTTGTCACATGGCAATAAATAATGCATGTTGCAGTTTTATTTTATTAAAAAAGTAGGAAAAAAGACAAAAAACACTAGAATATTTTTAAGACAATAATTTACTGTGGTATGCAAAAATATTTGCTGCCAAGACCCCCCTTCAAGGAAGGACTTGCTGTCCAGCTGTGGAGAATGCATTAGCAGACAGCCTCCAACTGTCAGCTCCTTCAGAGTTTCTCTCGGCTGCTGAGAAATGCTTCTCCCAAGGCCATACCTTTCCAAGGGTAGCCCACATTCAGTGACTGAATGAGGTGAGAGTACAAAAATCACAGCAATTTCAGCTCAAAAGGTGAAATGCTAGTGGGCAATTCTCACTCAAGAGCTTCCCCACTAGGTTGGCCAAGGCTTTTAAATAAGTTTGCGAGAACAATTCTAATAGGGACAGTTTTTCTGTGGTCGTAGACTGTGATGAGAAACATTAGCCCACACTTGGCCAGCTTCCAGGATCCTTCTGATAAGGATTTCCGTTACATATTCTTTCAAAACTGCTACTACCAATTACCATGGGAAGTGAAGCCATGTTCCTACTTATTGGTCAATGACTACTGTATTCTTGCCAGTTAGGCAAAGATGGCAGTTCTCACCACTTGACCCCTCTGTGCTTTTTAACTTTGTTACTCAAAATACAGGAGAGAAATGATATCAGACCCTGTCTTGAGACTTTCATTGATTTGTTTAAAAAATTCGTTTTAGTATAATACTGAACTACATGTCTGTTTTTCAAATCATTTAATCTTCACAATGACTCATCAAGATGTGTATATCATTATCATATTTTAAAAAATAAAGCTCAGTTACTCAAGGTCATACAGGAAGTAAATGATATGGAGAACATTTGAACCCAGATATGTCTGACTCTTAAACCCATGTTCTTTCTGCATGTTCACTGCCTCTTATAAGGCTAAACATTGACTGAAATAGAAATAACAATGTGACTATTTGAGGAAAGGGCATGGCCCAAAGGCCTACCATGTATAATTCTCCTAAGTACAACTAAATAAAAGAGAGATAGAGACAGAGACAAAAAGAGAGAGTGCCAGAAAGGAAAGAGAAAGGAAAAAAATTTTTTTAAATAATCAACTCCATGGGAGGAGGAAGACTGCCACAACAGGAAAGGTTGGATAGAAGCCTATAAAGTTATGTAAAATATGGAGAGAATGAATATGAGAATCCTAAAACTCTGATATGTAAGAACTTAAATTCACCCCTTGAAACTTGATGTGATTAGTTTTAGGACAAATAAGAACTACCACTTTACACAGCATCCGGTGAATTTAAAGATCTCATTATCCCATTGAGAAAATGTTGGCTAAAAGTACAAGAGTTACAAGAAACAATTTCATGAGCACCAGATTCTTAATGGTTTGGTGAAGGAACCCAGAAATTTGGTGTTGGGGAAAGAAAGAGAAACCCATAATGCTCATTTCCCACAGCCCTTCCCCAGTCCTTGGCCAGAGACAGAAGTCTAGGCAGGCTGGCCCTCACCGTGCCCTAGTTTAGCATTTCTTATACTCATTTGCTTGCTTCTGAGAGAAAGAATATGCTGTTCTGGCAAAATTTGTCCTGACAAGGCTTGAATTCAATTTCCAAACACTAAAAACAATCTTCCTTTCTTTTTCCCTTAAAAACAGTTTATCTCTGTCTCAAGGTCACTTGCTTGGTGTGGTGTAGGGTAGGAGTGGTCCAAGAGAAGTTGAGCCCCTTCACCCACTATCAGAGCAGCATTCCTGTAAATTCAAAGCCTCCTACTGGGTTTAACTCCTAGATTTTTTTAATACAAACCTCATTTCTGCCCCTAAATTGTGACTGTGGTGAAGGGGGTTAAATTTTTCATTCTCACACTGTCGTTGGTAGTTCAATAGATTTTTGTTCTCTCTTCATCTTCTGCCCCTCCCCTTAAGGGCTAAAGTCTTGATGTTTAAGTCTCTCTTGAAGAAACGGCTATGCTTCATTTAATCCTGCTGCAACCAGACTGCTGTGGATGTCATGCGTTTGATGAGACATTAAATCAAGATAAACATTAATCCCCCAGGCTGGAGCATCTATGAAGAAAAGAAAATGGGGCTTCACCTCACAGGAAACACTGCAGTCAATCCAGCTCCTCTCCTTTGCCCCTAGACCTCACATCCTCAAAGCTAATTATAAAATGCTGCCCCTGGAATATATTGGAAGCCATATTTAATTTTGTA
>NW_006430735.1:7886266-7903777 GCF_000325575.1 Pteropus alecto | reverse complement strand
AAATATTTTCACAAATCTTGCCTGAATATAAATGTTTCTGATGAGTAGTAGACAAAAATAAATAGTATATTGTGCATCAAAACAGACTACCTCCACTTTCAACAAGGACAACCAATTTAAGCTATATTCTTGCATGATTTGGGTACAGTGAAATGAGATGCAGACTATATGGGCAATCATGTGAATCACCTAAAAATGAGAAAATTGGTTTGAGAAAAGACCAAGAAGATGCCAGGTAAGGATTGCCATTTATACTGCCTTTCTCTAAATGTTTTAGTTTTTCATACTTCATTCAATTTAACTTAGAATTTTGATGTTAGTTAAAGATATAATTTAATTTATTTTAAAACTAATTTTACCAGCACCATTCATTGGAAAATTCTTTTTTAAATACTGGTATACCCCCAAAATTTGAAAACATTTATCTGTAAAAATATATGCACCCCAATGTTTATAGCAGCATTATTCACACAGTGGCCAAGACATGGAAGAAACCAGTGTTTTTCGATAGATGATTGGATAAAGAAGATGTGGTACATATATACAATGGATTATTACTCAGCCATAAGAAAAGAAGAAATACTGCCATTTGCGACAACATGGATGGATCTTGAGATTATTATGCTAAGCAAAAAAAGTCAGACAGAAAAAAGTTGAGAACCATGATTTCACTTACATGTGGAACATAAAACTGAAAGCAACAAACAAACATAACAAACAAACAGAGACTCATGGACATGGACAACATTTAAGAGGTAACCAGAGGAAAAAGATAATGGTAAAGCAGGTGAAATATATGGTGACAGAAGAAAATTTAACTTTGGGTGGTAAACACACAATGCAATATACACATGACATATAATTAAATTGTACACTTGAAACCTATATAATTTTATTAACTAATGTCACTCCAGTAAATTTAATATATAAAGTAAAATAAAAAATAAAAACCATGTTGGAATCAAACATATAAGCTAGGCCTATGTCTAGGCTATTTCATTTCACTGTTTTTCCCACTGATTATATTTTTTAATAATATTTTGAATTTTTCAATTATAGCTGGCATACAATATATTAGTTTCAGGTATACAACATAGTGATTAGACATCTATATAACTCACAGGTGATCACCCCAATAAATCTAGTACCTCTCCAACACTGTATAGTTATTAGAATATTACTGTATAGTTATTATGATATTATTGACTATATTTCTTATGTTATACTTTATATTCCAATAATTATTTTCTAACTATCAATTTGTACTTCTTTCCCTTCCCCTTTTTAATCTCCCTTCAAATCACCTCCTATCTGGCAACCATCAAATATTCTCTGTTTCTATGAGTTTGTTTCTATTTTATTTCTTTGTTTATACTGTTCTTTATGTTCCACATATAAGTGAAATCATGTGGCACTGGTTCCTTCTCTGTCTGTCTTATTCCACTCAGCACAATACCCTCTAGGTCCATCATGAAATATCTTTTTCTATCCTTTTACTTTGCTTCTGCGTGTGTCTTTTAATCTGAAGTGAGTTTCTTGTAGGCAACCTATGTAAGGATCTTGTTTTCTTATCCATTCAGCTGCCCTATCTTTTGATTGCAGCATTTAATTCTTTTTTCGTTTGAAGTACTCATTGACAGATATGTGGTTATTGCCATTCTTTATTTAGACCCTTGATACATATTTTTTCTTCTTCTTAAAGAAGTCTCTCCAATAATTCCTGTAATACTGGCTTGGTGGTGATGAACTCCTTTAGCTTTTTCTTGTCTAGGAAGTTTTTTATCTGTCCTTTGATTCTAAATGATAGCTTTGCTGGGTAGACTAGTCTTGCTTGTAGGTCTTGGGTTTTCATCAGTTTGAATATTTTGTGCCAAGACTTTCTGGCCTGCAAAGTTTATGTTGAGGAATTGGCTGACAGTCTTATGAGTATTCTATTATATGTAACTAATTGCTTTTCTCTTGCTGCTTCTAAGATTCTCTCTTTGAATTTAACTTTTGGCTTTTTAATGATGATGTATCTTGGTGTGGGCCTCTTTGGGTTCATATTGTTCAGGATTGTATATCTGTTTCCCTCACCAGGTTAGGGAATTTTTCCTCATTATTTCTTCAAATAGATTTTTGATTCCTTGCCCTTTCTTTTCTTTCTGGTACCCCTATAATGCAAATGTTGGCACTCTCGATGTTGTCCCAGAGATTATTTTTTCTTGCTGCTGTTCTGATTGGGTGTCCTCTGCTACCCTATCTTCTACGTCATTGCTTCAATCCTTAGTTTCGTCCACTCTATTGGTCCCCTCTAAAGTACTCTTCATCTCAGATATTATATTCTTCATTTCTGACTCGTTCCCTTTTATGTTTTCCATCTCTATTTTATGTTTTCTATCTCTTTCTTAAAATTCTGAGTTCATCTACTCTTCACCTAAATTCATTGAGCATCCTTACAACCAATGTTTTGAACTTCGCATCTGGTAGACTGCTTATCTCCATTTTCTTTAGTTCTTTTTCTGGTATTTTGTTCTGTTTTTTCATGTGGGACATGCTTCTTTGTCACCCCATTTTTGCTGCCTTGCTGTGTCTGTTTCTATGTATTAGGTAGGGCTCCTAATACTTCCAGTCTTAGTAGAGTGACATTATGTAGCAAGTGTGCTGTGGGCCCAGAGGTACAGTCCTGGGAGAGGTCCAGCTGCAGGCCAAGTTCAGCCACAGCCTGTGCACCTCCTGGGCTTACAGGTGCCTCGAGAGGCCATGCCTACAATTGAGGCCACTTGCCACTACTGTGGGGCTTGGGGCTGCTCAGCAAGAACTACGGGGCACACTGAGGCCAGATTCTGCTTCTCCGGGCTTTGTGAGCCTTTGAGAGATTCTAGGAAAGTCCGCAGCAAGAGCCAAGACAGGCTATTTGTATGGAACAAACCACTGGAAGTGGCTTGGTTGGGCCCACAAGTTGGGAGAGGCAGAGTCTCAGGAAATCACCTGGGCAGAATAACCTGTGTTTTGCAGGTTGATGGCAGGTCAGATATGGTGACTGCCTGCATGCACATGCTAGGAGGGGGCAGAGCTCAACAAAGGAACAATAGATACTTCCAGCACTTTTGTCCAAGAGAAAACCGTCCCTCCAGCCCTCACCCTGAAGCCCAATAACTCGGTGTCTCTTCCTATGTCTCTGCTGCGCCTCAAGCAGTTGTCCAAGTGCTGGAGCTCAGAGCGAGTGAGTCCATCAGTGAGTAAGTCCGGGTGTGGGCCCTTTAAGAAGAGTCTCCAATTAGTGCAACCCTCTGTCTCACTCTGCAGCAGGTTCCACTGGTTTTCACAGTCAAAGATTGTGGGGTCTTCTCTTCCTGGCACTGGAACCCTGGTCTGGGGAGCCCAGTATGGGGCCAGAACCCCTCACTCCTCAGGTGGGAGAGGGGGCTCGGCAGCCAAGATAACCCTCTGGATTGTTGATCACCATAAGTGGTTGTGGGACTGGGCCATTTTGCATCTCTGCCCCTCCTACAGGTTTGAAATGACCTTTTATTTTTGTCTGCAGTTGTAGGGCTTCTGTTCAGCCAGACTTCTGGCAACTCTGTGTACTGGTTGCTCTGTTGTTTTGTTATAATTGTGGTGTGGTCGCTAGAGGAGGTGTGCACAGCCTCTACCTTCTATGCCATCTTGACCAGTCCTTTTTCTACTGATTATTACATCAACACAACACTGATTTGATTAGTTGTTTATTGTATATTATAATATCTTATAGCCCAAGTCTCTTTATTTACTTTTACAGTATTCACTGCTATTCTCACCCATTTACCCTTTCACATGAAAAATTCTGTATGTTGGGTCCAAATAAATAAATCTCAATTAGATTTTCATTAAAATTAAGTTTATCTTGGGAAGCATTAACATCCCTTGAAATACATCTCCACCAGATAAATCCTTTCTTAAAGTGTTTCTCATTCTATTTTATTTTTCTATTTAAGGGACCTCCATACTGTTTTCCATAGTAGCTATACCAATTTATAATCCCACCAACAGTGCATGAGGGTTTCCTTTACTCCACATTTTCACTAGCACTTGTTATTTTTTGACATTTGATAACAACTATTTTGATAGACGTGAGATGATATTTCATTGAGGTTTTGATTTGCATTTTCCTAATGATTAATGATGTTCAGCATCTTTCCATATGTCTGTTGGCCATTGGCGTATCTTCTTTGGAGAAATGTCTGTTCAGATCTTCCGCTCATTTCTAAATTTGTTTTTTGATGTTGAGTTGTATATGTTTCTTATATATTTTGGACATTAACCCCTTATTGGGTATATCATTTACAAATATCTTTTCCCATTCAGTAGGTTGTCTTTTTTTTGTTGTTGATGATTTTTTTCGCTGTGCAAAAGCTTTTTAGCTTCACTTGTTTATCTTTGCTTTGGTTGCTTTTGCCTGGGAAGACATATGCACAAAAATGTTGCTAAAATCAATGCCAAATATTTACTGCCTATATTTTCTTCCAAGAGTTTTATGGTTTTAGGTCTTACATTTAATTCTTTAATCCATTTTGAGTTTATTTTTTCATATGGTGTAAGATAGCAGTCCAGCTTCATTTTTTGCATGTATCTATCCAATTTTTCCAACACAATTATCTATCATATGGAATTTCTGGATATTTATACAAAGAAAACAAAAATACTAATTCAAAAAGATATGAGTCCATATATTCACTGCAGCATTATTTACAATAGCCAACATATGGAAGCAACCTAGGTGTCCATTGATAGATGAATGGAAAATGAAGATGTAATACATACATACATTATATATATATACAATGTATGTATGCATGATAGAATGTTACTCAGCCATAAAAATGGCTGCCAATTGTGACAGCATTGATGGATCTAGGGGGTATTATGCTAAGTGAAATAAGTCAGACAGAGAAAGATAAAGGCCATATGATTTCACTTACATGTGAGCTCTAAAAAAAAAAAATGAACAAAACAGAAACAGACTTATAGATATAGAGAACAAACTGATGGTTGCCAGAGGGATAGGAGATGAGGTGATGAGTGAAAAATGTGAAGGAAAACAAGAGGTACGAACTTCCAGTTATAAAATATAAGTCATGGGAAGTAATGTACAGCAGGAGTCCCCAACTCCAAGGCTATGGACCAGTAGTAGTCCATGGAGCATCATTCTTAGTGGCTAACTACATTGCTAAAGCTAAGAAGCCCTTTACTGTTGGTGAAGAGTTGATCCTGCCTGCTGCTAAAGACATTTGTCATGAACTTTTAGGAGAGGCTACAGTTCAAAAGGTGGCATGTGTTCCTCTTTCAGCTAGCACCGTAACTAGATGAATTGAGGAAATAACAGAGGATATTGAGGCACAATGGTTAGAAAGGATTAATGAGTCATCATGGTACGCGATCCAGGTTGATGAGTCTACTGATGTTGACAACAAGGCAACAATGCTTGTTTTTGTGTGGTATATTTTTCAGGAGGATGTGCATAAGGATATGTTATATGCACTTTTGTTGACAACCAATAGCTCAGCTGCAGAACTATTCAAGTCTTTGAATGATTACATATCAGGAAAACTGAATTGATCATTTTGTGTCAATATATGCACAAATGGAGCAGCTGCCTTGACTGGACAGCTTTCTGGTTTCACTACTCGGGGTCAAAGAGGTTGCTTCTGAATGTGAGTCTGCACACTGTGTCATCCATAGAGAAATGCCAGCTAGCCGAAAAGTCTGCTGAACTTAACAATGTTTTGCAGGATGTGATTCAAATTATCAACCACATCGAAGTACATGCCCTTAACTCACGTCTGTTCACGCAGCTCTGTGAGAAGATGGATGCAGAGCACACATGTCTTCTTTTATACACAGAATTATATAAAGTGTACAAAGATGGCTTTCTAAAGGTAGATCACTGGCCAGAAATTATGATTTATGAGAGCCGATCCAGAGATTTCTTTTAGAAAAATGGTCACCACTGGCAGCACATTTCAGTGATACAGAATGGGTCACAAAATTTGCAACTCAATCAGTCACTTCAGGGGAAAACAAAAACTGTGTTCAAGTTGGCAGTTAAAGTGGCTGCATTCAAAGCCAAACTGGAATTATGGGGGCAATGAGTGAACATTGGGATTTTTGATGTTTCAAACATTAGTACAGATTTTGAAAGAGCCTGAGCCAGGGCCTTCTTTCTCCCAGTTGGTGCATGGTCACTTATCTCAGCTTTCAAAAGAGTCAGAGCATTACTTCCCAACTGCAAAAGACCCCCAAACTGAGAAGGAATGGATCCGCGACCCATTTGTGAATAAACCAGGTGAATCGACTTTGTGCTTGAAAAAGATGAACTATTCGAGATCGCAAATGACAATGGCCTTAAAAGTATGTTTGAGACAACTTCAAATCTGCATACATTCTGACTCAAAGTCAAGGTAGAATATCCCAAGACTTCCACAAAAGCACTGAAAAGCTTGCTTGCATTTCCAATATCTTATCTTCATGAAGCAAGGTTCTCTGCAGTGACAACAACCATAACAAAATTACAGAGTAGACTGGACATAAGCATCACACTTTGGGTGTCACTGTCTCCCATCACCCCCAGATAGGACTATCCAGTTGCAGGAAAACAAGCTCAGGGCTCCCACTGATTCTGCATTATGGTGAATTGTATAATTATTTCATTATATATTTCAATGTAATAATAATAGAAATAAAGTGCACAATAAATGTAATGTGCTTTAATCATCCAGAAACCAAACTCCTCCCCGCCCCACCGACCCCAGTCTTTTGAAAACTTTCTGCCCCGAAGTCAGTCCCTGGTGCCAAAAAGGATGAGGACTGCTCATGTACAGCACAGGGAATATAGTCAATAATATTGTAAAACCTTTGTTCTAGACTTATCATGGCGATCACATCATAAGGTATATAAATGCAGAATCACTATGTTGTACACTTGAAACTAACACGTCAACTATATTTTAATAAAAAATTTTTTAAAAAATTTTAAGATCTTTTTACTAATTGTAAAAAAAAAAAAAGTTTTTCATTTAACATTTGTGAACAACTCTATCTATATTAGTCAAGACTCTTTGGTCGCCAAGGACAGAGACTCAAACTGAGTCATCTTTAAAAGGGAGATGAACTAAATGCAAAGATTAAATCCAAATCGATCATAGTTCTATATATGAAATCTAAAACTACAATGTTTCTAAAAAATATAGGACAACATTTCATAGCCTTGGGTTTAGAAAAGATTTTTTAAATAAGACACACAAAAAATTACCCATGAAATAAAACAACTGATAAATTGAATACATTTAAATTGAACTTCAAAATTAAAAACTGCTCTTTGAAAACAGTGCTAAGAAAATGAAAAGATAAGTCACAGACTAGGAATAAACACTTGCAAAACATAAATTTGATAAAGGACTTGTATCTAGAATACATAAAGTATTCTCATAATATAATAAGAAAACAAACAATAAAAATGGGCAAAAGATTTAATAAGACACTTCACTAAACATACTAAAGATATGTGGACAGCAAATATGCATATGAAAAGATACTTACCATCATTTTTTCATTGAAACCACAGTAATATATCACTGCACATCTATTAGAATATTTCAAAATTAAAAAAAAAAGAAAAGAAAATATCAAGCTGGTGAGAAAGAGGAGCAATGGGAATTCTCATTGCTGGTGGTAATGCAAAATGGTACAGCCACTTTGGAATATAGCTTGGAAGTTTCTTGTAATATTAAAAATATATTTACTATAAACTCAGCTCTCTTACTCTTAGGTATTACCCACAAGAAATAAAAAACATGTGTCCATACAAAAACCTATATGCAATTATTTATTATGGCTTTCTTCATAATCACCAAAAGCTGGTAACAGTCTTTATGCCCATGAACAGGTTAATGGATAAACAAACTGTGGTATATTCGTACAATGAAACACAATGTAGAAATAAAAAGAAACTACTGATACTTGCAACAATGTGGATGGATCTCAAATATATTAAGTGAAATGAAAGAAGCTATACTCAAAAGGCCACATACATATTTTATGATTCTATTTACATAACGTTCTAGAAAAGGCAAAACTATAGGATTAATAGTTGCCTGAGGGCAGGAGAGAAGATAGAGGTTGACTACATCTAGTTTCATGATGCAGCCTTCTGGGGTAATAGAAATATTCTGTCTTGATGGTGGTGGTCATTATACAACCTTTATACATTGATCAAAATTCACATCTAAACATCTGAATTTTACTACATATAAATTATACCCCAATAAACCTGTCCCAAAGGAGAAGAGGTTATTTATTGGTTCGTGTATTTAAGAAATCTGGGTGTTTTCTGGTTTCAGGCATATTTGGAACCAGGTGCTTAAGCAATGTCATTAGCCATAGGTCATTCTGTCTTGTCCTTCTCTCTTCCATGTTGGCTTATTCTTTCCAAGTGGTGAGAAGTCATTCTCTTATTACAATAATCACTACAGATTATAAACTCAGAATGAATGAAATCATCTCTCTCTTCCCATAACAGTAGCAACCCCCACTCCCATACCACCTCTAGTCAGTCAATATCTGGACCCTGGGAAATGAGGTACTCTACTTGGACACCTTAAGTCATTTATTTACCCCTGTAGCAGGAAAAGCAGACAAATCTGAACTGCTTGGTGTGATAGAGAAGCAGCTTCAAACAGGAAGGGGAACCAGGCAGACAAAATAGCAGATGTTCCACACCCTCATTCTTGAGTACTGCTTATCAGCGATCTGTCTACTACTCTTGCTGCTCAGCAGTACTGTCAGTCAGTCTTCTCTCCTTCCAGCTATGTTATGAGGAATCCATACAGCATGTTTTCTAGTTTTCCAGCTTGTAGTTTTATGCTTTCATGTAAAACATATCATCTGCTACCGGTATTTCTCTTAACTCTTCCTTTTTCCACATGTGCCCATACCGCTGTCTTTGGTTAGAATGGTTCTTCCGTGCTGAGAGTTTGACTTTAAGGCAAAATGCATTTCCACTTTCCAGTTGGTGATCTGACCTGCCACTTTGGTGACAGCAGTCCTAGGAAGTAACACCACTGCCCACACCTCCCTGGTTCTCAATTGCCTCACTCAGCAGTTGCCCTGATACAGAGCAAGAGAGGACAAGACCAACAGCTGAGCTGGACTGACTTGCATAATTAATCCCACCGTGCAAGCCTAACTCATGCACAGTGCTGTCACAACTCTTTTTCAGCTACAGAGATGGATCATACTGTCTGTGCATTTTTTAGGGCTCTCGGGAAGAAACAGTTACACATTTGGAAGAAACCTTAGCGGCTACTTAGTACAAAAGTCTAATTTTACAAAGGAGAAGAAGTAACTCAGAGCTTCTTGCCTAAAAGCTAGGACCAGAACTTGTGTCACCTTATCTGTTGACTTGTGCCCTTGCCACTGCGTACTTGCCATTTTTCTTTTTCTGAGATCTCTCTCCCTGTTAACAGATTTGTCTCTGAACACTTCTACCACAAATGAATGTAAATGTTTTGAAACTCAAATAAGTCAAGACTGCCACTCATTTAGTAGTAGAACGTGATGTCAGTCTGTTATCCTGGGAGGATGTAGAGCCTAATGACGTTGGAGTCAAAAAGACTTAAATTTGAGCCCTGATTATAAAAGATATTATTTGGTGACCTTGGCAACTTGCTCAGACTTTCCTCACCTACACAATGGGTATAATAATAGTATCTCCTTCAGAGGGATATTGTACATAATTAATAAGATTTTTAAAACATTTAGCATAATACCTAGTATATAGCCCTTAGTAAAATTAGTTATCTCATCAGGTTTTCCCTTTGGGTTATGCTTCTTCCCTAGTCCAGAGACAAGGTTTAGAAAGGAGGAAAGAGCAAAGAATTTTCCAGACAGTGGACCTAGTAGAACTAAAATGGTGATTTCATTTAATGCTACTTTAAGAAAATATTGGTCTCTTATGAAAATACTCCATATTGCTTGGACGGATGTTCAAACAAGGAGGAGTATGATAGTTTTTTTTTGTTTTTTTGTTTGTTTGTTTGTTTGTTTTGACAAGACAAGAAAATTTGAGGATTTTGCTAAGTAATTTTAAAATTTAATTTTAGTACCTTGGTTTCTCAAACTCTGTGATGATACAGAAAAGAAAGCCATCAAGTCAGGATTTGGACAGCTAAAAGACTGGGTAGGACAGGAAGGACAAGGCAAAATGACACAGGAGTGGAGAGTATAGAGGTATTTTTAGATAAGGAAAAAACAATTGGAAGACATCTTGTGTTCAGACAAGCAAAGGGTCAAATCTAGGAGATCAATTGATATAGGTCAAGGGAATGGAGGGAACAGTTGCAAAAACAAGTAGCAAGATCAGGAAATTAATTGAAGGATCTAAGGCACACTCTAAGGAGCTGGGCCAATAAGACATTGGATCATTGGATGGGAACTACCAACAAGGTATACCTGGATTCTAAAACATGAACTCACCATTGCTGCTAAGGCAAGGATTGTACACATATCCTGCTCAGGAGCAGGACTGAGGCTAGAGCACTGTAAAGTTTGCAGACAGGATAGAAAGAGAAATATTTATGACTAGAATGGGTAGTGAGGAAACTGCACTGCTTGTGAAAGAAGTCTTTCATAGTCTTCACATGATGACAGACTTTCACAATCCCTATAATTTGAAATAAAAATGAAGACCAGGAAAGCATAACTGCAAAATTTATAGAGATATTTTGGGACCTGTGCCCAGAGGCATTCAAAAAACTATGGCCTCGTTTTTCCAAATTAAGAAAATAAACTGAATACATTAATGATAAAGATATCATACTGAAACCCAACTGATATATCGGTAAATTATTTTCAAGAATACTCCAAAGTTCTTAGAGTGCAGATTATTTTGTCAAGTGGGGAGTATTATTTCAAGTAACTTGAAATTATTCTATGAAATTTAGTTTTGGAATTTTTTGGACAGTTTTGAATTTCAAATTTGTAAGCATATATAAAGACCCTGAAAGGGATACCTTAATGCCTTAAATAGCAGTCTCTCTCTCTCTCTCTCTCTCTCTGTGTGTGTGTGTATGTGTGTGTGTGTGTATGTGTGTGTGTGTATGTGTGTGTGTGTGTGCGTGTGTGTGGTGGAGAGCAGGTGTGATGTGTGGACACAGGGACTACTAAAGAAAAGTTGAGAGACTGAATATAAGGCCAGTCCATAATTGTAGAAATCACCTACTGATTTCCAAACTGTGATTGACATAGATCCAGTAACTCTGTGTTGAGGTCTCAGTGGCCGATCTAAGAGAAAAAATAAGGAGGAAGATTAGTCAGAAGTCCCTAAACTCATTTTGACCAAAGTGATTCTGCTTTTTATATGTGTTATGAATTGAAATTGATTCCATAGAACATTTTGTTTGAAACAAAGAACTCCAATATTTATCTCAGAAAAATTCTAAAGGATTTCAAAATGGACAAAAATAATTACTAGATATCCTGTTAAGTACCTCTTTTCAAGTTATTTCCTTTGGAAGTATGAACCTTTCATTGTCTTTGAGGTGTTTTATAACTTTATAAGTTATAGAATACTTACAGTAATGCAGATGATTATTATTCATAGAAAGGCGAATAATTTTTTTTCTGTTGAAATATTGCCTTGTGGATATTGACCATTTTTATATGTTTGTAAACTTGTTTCTTATTATCTATGTGTGTGTTGTTTAAATTAGGAACTAGTTGTCAGATCTTAGTAGTTCCTTCCTTATTTAACGAGTTAAATAAAAGCCTTTGATGTGTTCATTTTATATTAATATGAGATTCATAGCTTTACATTTAAAAATTATCCTTTAAAACTTTAAAATAATGATTGGCAGCTATTAATGGAAACATCATAACTCACAGATAAAGAAGTTAAAGCATACTGAATTTAAGTGACTTGCCAAGTGACAATAAATTGTTAATTTCTACATGATGGCTAAAAACCAAATTTCACAACTCCCCGCCCAGTGTTGATGCTATTCATGTGAGAAACTGATCATGGATGTTTTAAATTTGATGAGAAAAATGTCACTTATTAATACACAAAAGTTTACTCAATATCAAAAGATAAAAGAAAAGCCAGTCAGTTAAACTTTGTCACATATTACAAAATTAGCTTTGTCTTATTTGAGAATATGTACAAAATCCCTGATTTTAACTTAAATAGGATATGTCTAGACTAAAAACAAGTTGCTCCTTATCTTCCCAAGGGAGGCCCCTGGCACCCAAGAACTCTGGATCTGAAGGAATGGCTCTCATCCTTTTTTCTGTCTCAACACACATGATGGATGAGTGTCACATGTGTGACACACTCTCATGGGCACAGATATAGTAGTGAATACATTATATACAAATTCCTACACATTGGCTGTAATGTCCCTTCCTTCCTGCTTCAAGGGAGCATATCAGAATGCAAACAAATGGATGACTATGAAGAGGTTATTCTGAAATACATATTTTTAAAAAGCAAAGCATTGGTAAAATTGAGTATTTTACCAATTATAAAGAATAAATTATCTGAACATATTTTACAACCCTGGTACTCACTAGGGTATTTCACCTCCATGGTTGATAAGCTCTGGTTCAGAGAGATGTTAACCCTTCTTTTGAATAAAAAGAGCAGAAACAGGCATCCACAAGGGGAAAAAAGTGGAAATAAGCTAGGGAGGAATCATATGAAAGAACAAAGACTTTGAAGGAGATAATTAGGATTGAAAGAAAATAGATTTCTAAGGGAGGATCCTAGACAAGAAAAGATTAGAGGAGAGAAATAGAGAAAGATAAAGACCAAACAAAGGAAGTTCTTTACCACACCAGTAAAGAACTGATTCCACAGTAAGTCTTTAAATCTATTTTAACTTCTTGTGTATTCTGATGTAGAAAGTCTATCTGTTATGGGTTGAATTGTATTTCTGCCCCCCAAAAAGAAAAATTCATATGCTGAATTCCTAATCTTCAGTACCTCAGAAGGTAATCTTATTTGGAGATAGGGTTTTTACAGAGGTAATCACGATAAAAGTAAATCACTGGGGTGCGCTCTAGTCCAGTGTGACTGGTGTCTTTATATAAAAGAGAAATTTGGAAGTAGGCATGCACACAAGGAGAATGCCGTGTAAAGATAGAAGCAGAAATCAGGGTGATGATTCTCCCAGCCAAAGATTGCCAACAAACCTCTTGTAGCTAGGAGAAAGGCATGAAACGGATTCTTCTTCACATTCCTTAGAAAGAAACAACCCCTCTGACACATTGATTTTGGACTCCTAGCCTCCAGAACTGTGAGACAATTGATTTCTGCTATTTTAACCACCCAGTTTATGGTATTTTGTTATGGCAGCATTAGCAAATTAATAATTCCAAGGCAGTTGCTGTGGTCCTCAAGAAGATGGGCCCATGTCTATGTGTCAAGGAAGATGGCTGTCTTTGCTGAGGGTCTAGAAATTGGAGAGAATTAGGGAAGGGCAGACAAGAAACCAACGGCTATACAGCGAAAGCCAATTAGTGTTAACTGAATGGAAAAGGAAGGAAGAAAATCAGACATTTTATTACATATACCCAAAACACATTAAAATAATGAGTGTGTTACCAAGTGCTTCTAGGGTTCAGAATTATATTTCTGGCAGCAAACAGGTCAGGCAAGGTGGAGGATAAGATAAGCCTGAAAAATCAGGCTCATCCAGCAGACTGATTTTCTCCAGGTCTAAAATACTGTCGAGAATGTGAGTTGCCTGCAGTTTAAATGGTAACTCTCTGGGTAAAACAAAACAAAATTAAAATGCATGTTCATTTTTAACTATTCTCTTCGAAAACGTGGCTAAGTTCAGCTCCGTAGGTTTGCAAGGGTAATGAATACAGAATTTGTTCTCATTTACAGGACTTTTGACTTTTATATCCCTATGTATGAGTCCTCACACACCTTTCAAACAGAGAGAAGTAGTCACTAGAATTATGAAAATTGAAGCTTAAAAAAATCAAATGTGTGTAAGAGTACATGGAAGATAAAGAACGCATAATGATTCCTAAAGCTAGAAAACATTTAAAACAGCAGGAGACTTCAGTTTGCAGGAATGAAAAACACCATCAAAAGTGTGTATAGTGTCAGTAGTTCTGTGGAAAGCAAGTGATAAGGGGCAAACTGTCCTCCCTTGAAAGTAAATATGATATTCTTAACCAGCAGTTATCAAATGATTGTTACTAAACTTGCATCACAGTTCTGGTCATGTGACATTCTCTTGTCTAGAATATCCCCTACTGACATTATGGTCTTCCTTGGATTATCATCTCTATTTGTATTTCTCTTTTTTTTTGGCCTTTCCTTTTATTCTTTGCTTCTTCCTCCCTTCCATTTAGTTGCATTCACTTGCTAAATGAAGTAAATTTTATATTGCATACTCTACTTCAGAACATGGTCCCAGCACCTGTCCAAACTGACTCTTCCTTCTTTCCAGGCCCATATCTTATGTGCCTTAAATTCTTCCTCAGAAAGGACATTCTAATCCTAACAGCCTTTATCCCACAGCTAAATAAATAATTGTTGTAGATAAAACTGTTGCTGAGAAGTCAAGTCCCTTCCTAGCACATTCAAACATTTGCAGTCCTACTCCTATCTTAAAAATAAATAAATAAAACACCATTACTTGCCCTTTTCTACCACATTTCTCTTCCCTTTCGCTTGCTACTCAGTCACTCATGTTATCACAAAAAGCATGAAACTTGGAAACAAAAACCCTGGATTTAAGTCCAAACCATTCTCTTGCTCTATGGAAGAAAAGTCTAGGAAAGTCCTTGAACCTTTTAATATTCTCACCTATAAAATGGTATGATCATCATCAACCCTGACTAGCACACAAAATTATTGAGAGGAGATTGCCTGGAAAATGCCTGGTCTGACAAAAGTTAGAAAATAGTAGCATATTATTGAGACATTTTAGGATTTACAATCTTGCCTGAGAAAAGTCCATGACCTGGAGATAGAAGGGTGAACTAACCTTATCTAAAAGATTCAGAAGAAGCTTAGGTAAGATAATATTGGCCAGAAAGTGGTGTCAGATTTTGAAATATTAAACAAATGAATAGAAAAAGTGTGAGGATAAGACTATCTTAGGACAGTTTGAGGAGGATGACATGCCATGGTTCCTTTCAGAGCCAAATCCTTTCAGCTGTCTTCGGTAACTCCAGCCAGAACTGATCTTGCCTCTTTCTGACTGCCCAGAGCACAGAAGGATCTATATCATTTACTTGGGCTCCTAATTAACAGGCACTTCCATATTGTCTTGATTTCTATGCATTTTTTAATGTATTAATATTTAAAAGCTTCTTAAGTTCTGGTGATTTATACAAGTCCATAGGGTTGAGCACAGTGTTAGAAACATTAAATGTTATGTTATCCATCTGCCTTTGCATCCTATCTTATGATGCTTTCAAATTTCTGCTTTTCTTTCCTAGACTTTATATATTCCTGTATTCTTTTGGAAATGCCAATTTTCTAAAATTTTCTTCTAGATCTTACAAAATGCTTTTCAAAGGGTATTTTTTTTTAAGTCTTCACTATAATTTCATCCCCCTTATTCTTTCTGCAGTATTTTTTCATACTCATTGTGTTAGCTTCTACTCTCTCTCTGTTCAGTTAAGCACTGGCTTAATCTCGTCTCAGACATACAACTGTTCCGGGTTGATGTCTACAACTTGGATTTCTATGAACTTCTCTGGGGCTGAAATGGCCCACTTCCTGGCTTTCTAACACTCTGAACAGATGAAGTTTATATATATTATAACCAGCATTTTCCATCTCTTTTCTCAAATACTGTATATTTTACTTGTGTAGACTATACTTCCTATGATGCAACGCTCCACACTCACACCCACCCGCCTCCTTGTTACTAACCCCCTTCTTTTCTGGTGCTGTAGGCTTTAACTAGATATAAAAAGAGAGGTCTTCACAATAATGTGAATATACTTAACACTACTGAATTGTATCTATACTTGAAAGATGGTAAATCATGTTGGTTTTACCATAATAAAAAAGATTTTTAAAAATGAGAGAAAAAATTTTTAAAAAAAAAGAAAAAGAAAAAAATGAGAGAGAGAGACAGAGAGAGGAGAGAGAGCGTGCTTTTGATTGGGAACAGGGAAAATGAAAAAGGGAAAAGACAACATAACAGCTACCCTAAAAAGCAGCAGACATGTGGTAGAGGGGTACCTTCCCAAGTTTTTACTTGACTAGCTTTTGTGAACCAAGTGGCAGACCATTGGAAGTGAGGAAGGAGAGGTCTTTCTAAGTGCTTTCAGTTGAGTATAATAAAGGTAAGCCAGTAATTGTGTCTTTCAATCTAGAAGGCCTTGAAGCTAATGGAAATTCCTTAAGATTTCAACAATAAATTGCTTACCATTGTTTTCAGTGTCATTGAGAATTTTCACCTTGTTCTCACCATCAAGCCGCTGTCAAGGTGCCATTTGACATGAGAAGCCCCATTTAAAAGAAGGCTCATTGAGCAAGTAAATTTTAAATCAACTTTTTATTTGTGCTTAAATGTTTTTAACTAAGAAAAAGAAAAAAGCGGGCTAATACCAAGTCTCTAAAAAACTTAGTGACTGATTAAAAAAGAGAAGAAGCTATGAACTATCAAACTGGGAAATGATGGGTTCCAGGTATTTTCAAATATTTAAAGCGCGGTCTAATAACATGGGGAAAGAAGACATTACAAAGAGACATCCTGGTAAACTGGCTGCAAAAAGATTTTTATTTAAGGGAATAAACTACCTTCAGTACTGGTCTAATGAGGGGTAGGTAGATTATTCATTAGCATTTAGCCAACATTCTGTTACAGTTTCTAGCAGTGCAAGGACACTAAGGAGAAAGAAAACTAAGACAGTCCACTTCTCTCTGGATTCATCAGTCTGTCTTATAAAGCCTATGGATTCCAGAAAAAGATAATCATTCATTCCACAAATATTTACTATATATATACAGAACCAGATCTCGATTTTAAATGAGCAGAATGAGCAGTGGTCCCCACAGTATGTAATAACAGAGAATTTCAGTGCTTCTTCATATTGCTCAGGGACCTTCCTCTCTGTTTCCTTTCTTTCTATCCCAAAGGCAATACTCACAATTCTACCAGTTAAAACCTCTGTTTTTCTCATACTAACTAGTTGCTACCTTCAGAGGCAGGAAGAAGGAATCCAATCAAAAGGCAAGTTGCAGCAGGAGAAGACATTTAATTTTCTTTTATTTTAACCTTGTTTTTGCTGGGCTCCTACTATACGAAACCACCAGGTAGGTGCTATGATATATGCACAGGTGAACAAGGCACTATCTTAGACCGCAAGAGAGTTTTATAGTGAAGTAGAAAAAACTCACCTTAGCCCAAGAGTCTGTAGGATGAAACAACAAAAAGAAGTGATTGATAGTGGACTAAATTGCGAGAAGGTAGTATCAGGGTCCAACCAGTGGTGTCTCATCACTTTCAAATCCTGGTT
>NW_006430735.1:7832116-7886232 GCF_000325575.1 Pteropus alecto | reverse complement strand
TTCAGCAGTGAGGAATCAGAGACATGCTCTCATCTACTGACTAGAGAAGAAGCTATACAGGCAGACGGGTTGTTTTTAAATTCCATCCCAACTGTTCCACATATTTATATTAAAACTTGAGGGCACTAGTAAGGTCTGATCCTGGATAATTAATACTTGGAAAGTGGGAATAAGTCCTAACATAAGAGAATTGCACACACTTATAGGTTTTGTAAGAACACAGATCTGCTTAACATACTCATCTCTAAGAATAACAGAATGTAGCAAAGGCCTTGCAATGATGCAAAATTATATGAGTGGTCTTAGGAAAAAGTAAATATTACTATCCACTGGCAAGTTGATTCATTTACTCATTCACAATATTTATTGAAAACCTTCTATATGCCAATCACTGTTTTAAAAACTGGGTATATGTAAGATGGTATACAAGTACACAATCTAGAGGACCAAACCCAGACTATCCTAAAACATCTTCCAAATGCTTTGTTAGTCATGTGTCCCCACTCTTACAGAGATGCATCTTAGCTGAAACAGTCTATCTCAATGATTTTGGCAGATTCTATCTTTGACCTTTGGCTTTCTTGTAATGCCAGTGACGTTAAGAATTTTTCGAGATGTTCACTTGACTACCTGTGTTATTAGAAACAGTTACAGTCAAAAAATTAAAATTCACTAATAGGTAGGTAATGTGCTTCCTACTATGATATATGGGACTATATTTATCCTGCATTGTAACTTATCTGCTTCATCCGGATGAAATAGCCTTGAAAGCTTCATCACTGCAGTGCAGCAAGAAGCTAATGGTTCTTCTCAGCCTCTTTCTGCTGATTTAAAAAAAAAAAAAAAAAGACTGCACCACCTCCCAAGGGCTTCATGCAGTTGCTATAGCAACACTACATCTGAGTCAGAACTATTAACAATCACCATGGCAACAAGTGTCTCACTTGCCATTTCCAGAAACTCATTGCGTTTGGACTAGAATCATCACACCATGTAAAAAGGGGTGGGTTTTCCTCTCACTGGGAAATAGGATACTTTCTCCAAATAACTTATCCAAAGAATTTCTAAAATAAAATAAAATAAAAGGGATCATGCTGTAATAAGCTAATTATCCTCTTTTCTGAAATATTATAGTTTAATGGAAATAATGGTTAAAACATTAATAATTGATATGGTAGATTCATTTATCTTAATAAGATCCAGTATATTCTTTGGTATGTAAAAATTCCTTCCTGTTTTGTAAATTCCAGTAACTGTTTTATTTCTCTTGCCCAGCTTTTTTTGTCTTTGCTAATTTCTCTTCTTCACTCTGTCAGACATCCTCTTGAATATTTAGCAGAGAAGAATTCTTTAGAGATTTGTGGATCACACTTGTCAAGTTAGAAGCAGCAGAAAGGATTACACATATTTCTGAATTGCATCAATAAGGAGTGTGTGGTACTCAATGGGAAGTGGTCATGGTGGAGCTGCAGGCCCATCATATTTGCCTTCTTTTTTAAACACAAGCTGATAAGATGGTAAGAATGGGCAGTGTCCAGATTTTCAACTAGAGTGTGGCCTCCACAAATGACTAGATAGTGGAGCAGAACCAACACACCACGACGCCAGTCTCTGAGACCTACTGGATCACCTTTGCCTTTGTGTCACTTTCGTTCCTTAGATGTCCCATAGCATCTCTTCACTTCCTGATTCTAGTGTCCTCATCATACCATATCATGTCACACAATGACATTTTCTTGGGATTTCTGTCCTGGATCACAGTTGCTAGAGCAAGATAAGGTTAATTACTGCTTTCAGAACAGGTTGTCATATTTACTGACAAAAAAAGGTGTAAAAACAAAACAAATTTTCCTAAAGCAAAAGCCAAATTACATCAAACCTCAAATTGATCTCTTTTTCTTTTTTCAAGTATCTTGCTTAGTTGAAAACAGAGATTCTGGGTTCTGATGTGCCCTTTCTCACTCTGCTCTTTCTCAGAGCTCACCTCCTGGAGGATGAAAGCAGACTCCAGAACAAACAAACTTTAGTGCAGAAAACATAACTATACCAGTGATGGGAGAAGGGAAATGTGAATCCTAGGTTATTTTATTCTTCAATCTCATTATTTAGAATAAAAGTTGGAGGAGAGGAGAGGTAGGTAAAAATGGAAAAACCAGTGTGATAGGAAGACCTTAAGGAAAAAGACTCTCCAGCCTATTTTTAAGAAGTTAGAAGTACTCCGGGGTCAGAGTGACATTAGACTCAAAGCTGAGGACTATCCTGTAGCCCACGGTAAACAGTCTTTCAGGAGAAAAAAAAAATGTTGCATTTTATAATGAATCCACCTCTGAGTGGGGCTCCCTTATTGCTGCCCTGATCAGGGAAAACCCAAGAAAATAATAATTAAACCTTTTCCAGAAAATGTAAATAATGCTTACATTTGCAACATTTTTCCCGAAGTTCTGTAATTTGTATAGACAGCTTAATTGTCGACTTTTCAGTACTTTTGTTCATGTTCTAAATAAAATCAACACCTTTCCAGAAGAGAAAACTGCCTTGTGACAAGAGTGTGGAGAATCAAGTTAAGGGTTCACCTACATAGTAATCAGAGGAAGTGGCTTCGGCTGGGAGACTCATACTCTGGCATTTGCCATGGCTATTTGTGTTCCAAACCGTAAGTAAATTGTAGAAGCACTCACTTTGGATTCAAGTCCCTCTTCCTCCCTCTACCAGATGTGAGACAATGGTGAGTACATAACATGATTATAGTGACCATGTTTTTTACACATTTTTGAGATAAAACTAAAGATAATACCTAGTTCACTGAATTGTTTCAATGATTAGATAAACTAATTACACAAAGCACCTAGTACAGTGCCTGGCATTTAATAAATACTATTACATTATAGTTGGATTCAGTTTGTCTATATACTCATTACATCCTACTCCGGTAAATTTAAAAGATTTTTTTTTTTTGGCCTTAAAAATTGTTCATCAATTTTATTCATTCATCTCTTCATTCAGTTGACAAACATTTATCTCAGAGAGGCAGAGATGAGATGTAGGCTTTGCCTTGTAGGAGTTACAATTTACTAATGTTGAAGGACTGGTAGGAAAGGGAAAGCATTGCAAATGATATTTCAGTTTCAGAATTAAACAAGAAATTTTCCCTATTTGGGTGAAGTGTTCATGCATTTATCTTTGTGGATTGCCCTTTTTCTCTAACACAACTTTTAATAGATAAATATACCCACAGGCTTTTGTACTCCATTTGTGAAGCTATAGTATAGGTTGTCCCAATACTGCGATTAAAATTGCCCAGTATAAAGTGTGTTTTTCTCTTGGCTATAAAAATAAAAGTTCCCCATAGACTAGAACTTGGCAAACATAGTTTGATTGAATTGGGCTATTTTTATTTTATGCTCAAAGGGAAGCAACATGCCTTAGTGAATCAAACTGTTTTGAAGTCAGAAAACTGGACTTCCCATTTTGACTTTGCAATGGAGTTATCTTTAGAAAGTTCCTCAGTTTCTCCCCATTTGGAAAAACATGAAGAATAGTTTCTGCATCTTGTATTTTATTATAATGAAGGTTAGTAAAAGGGTTAAATTTTTTAATGAACCCTAATTCTTTCACATGCTGTCTCAGAATGGGAACCTGTGAATACTAGTTCTAATTTTTTCTTATCCTATAAAATAAAAGTAATTAAATATAATATGTCCTGATTTAACCACATGCAAATAGGCCTAGCAAATGTCAGAGATGAAAGCTTCTAGCATATATCCCATTCTAGAGGAATTCAGACATGAAAAATAAGAGTGAATACTAGTTCTAATTTTTTCTTATCCTATAAAAGTAATTAAATATAATATGTCCTGATTTAACCACATGCAAATAGGCCTAGCAAATGTCAGAGATGAAAGCTTCTAGCATATATCCCATTCTAGAGGAATTCAGACATGAAAAAATAAGAGGATAGAGTAGAAAGCTCATCCTCTGAGCTCCACTTCAAATATTTTGTTTGTATCTGTAAATTGCCATTGATTTTTTCACAAATTTCCTTCTCACAACAATTTACAACTTTAGAAAATAAATTGCTTTGTGATACACTCTGCTCTCCATTTCTGCTTTCAAGGATGCTCATGAAAGACAGCAAACAGATAAGTCTCTCTTTGCCACTCCCTTAAACACACACACACACACACACACACACACACACACACACACACACACACACACACCCCTACGGTTAAAATCACTTAGAGATCATCATCCTAAATCTTCTTTCATAAAGGTCATTCTGGGCAAAATCAACTGCACGACTGACCTGACAAAACAGTAACGTTGTCCAGGTCTAGCCTGGACTGGGAAGTTGTGTGAAACCAGTTGGCAGCTGAAAGTCGGTAGGAATTCTCAAGGAACAGAATTCTGCTTTTCTCTACAAAATCTTTCCTGGTCTCTCCAGCTCAAAGATTTTATCTTCTTTCTCATAGAACTTTCAAGTCTGTTTCTCTGGCAACCTCTTCAAAATGGTTATATGCTCTCTATGGGCAGAAACTATACCTTATGTTTGCTTTCCTTACAGAAGCTAAAACAAACAATTTGTATATTCAGGTTGACAAATGTTTTGATTTTAGGGTTCTGTAAGGACAAAAAAATAATAATAAAATGCTTTCTGACTGCTGCTGATATATGGATGGGGAAAACTATTCCATCTGGGCACAGTAGGTGCAGTTTTCTTTGCAACGTCATAGGCAGTGTTTGAGTTATACATTGACTCAAGATCATTCTAGTAATTTTATCTTATGTATATGGGTCTTATTATAGCCAAAAGTCACAGATAATTTAGCTCCATCCTAATCAATCAAGCTGTGACAAGATGAAGTAGAGAAGGACCTAGAAACATGGGCAGAAACTACCATTTTAAAGTATTATGGCTGTCCCTATAATTTAGACAATCCAAATGTTACAATTTCATATTTAAATTGACTATCTTACCAAAGATCCACTAGACTTGGTGGCCCCTCTGACCCTCTGCTCCTGTAAGAAGTAGTCATTCTCAGATTAGAGGTTTAAATAAAAACAATCAGTGTTCTTTGGTTGCTAGCAACAGAAACAATTCTGGTTAATTTGAGTATTATTGGAAAGTTACTGGATAATGCACATGAGCAAAAAAAAAAAGGCTGAAGACCCCAAGTTAGAACAATTAAAAGCTAGGTAGTTCTCAAAGGTCTCAGCAGAATCAATAGATGTTCTTCTTGTTGGAATGAGTGGACTCTTTTTTTTTATTTTTCTAGGAGAGAGTGATTAGTCAAGGTTAGGGCACATGCTCACCACTTGACTGTCCTGGGAAGAGAATCTGGCAGAAGAAACCTCCAGGGAAGTCCATGCTTCCACAGAGACAGGAAGGACACTTGAATTCACCAATCCACCAAGATTCTACCCAATGTAGAAAGAAATTCCACTCCCTCTTACCTCCCCAAATATCAAGAAGCTTTAAGCTTGAAAGGATATAGGGTGCCTCCAAAACAACAAACATCCACTACAACTATTGCCCTTTTTTCTTCTGCTATTGAGGCAATATCAGGTCTATTTTTTTTTAAGTCTATTAGCCCATATAGAGAAATTGTGGAAATTATGTATGCCTGCTTTTTAGAACTTTGCTAATGAACTTGTCCCATCAGCTAGTCTAACATTCCCAGTGTATTATATTCACGGAAACTTCTAAAATAAAGATTCTGCCTATTTTTCTGTGTATCATAGCATGTAATTTAGGCACTCAGTTTAGTAACATTTTGCAACATTGCTACTATCCCCACCTGATTTGCTTGAAAGATGAAGATAAGCAAAATTATATTGTCAGCTTTTAATATATTCCAACCTTAACAAAGGAAGGATTCTGTAATGTTAATATATAGCTGGATTGAAATAAGCAACTAAAGCACTGGCTGTGCAAGGTTTATAATGTCTAAACTCCCACCAAGCTGCTATCATCTCTCCATATGTCTTCTGATCATTAGAAGCCAAGTTTAAAATTTATAAAAATGAGGGTAATGCCTTTTGTAGTCATAATACCTGTAAGTGAGCAAATGACGAGGATGGCCTACTGTTTACCAAATCAGTATATTTAGTAGCTCTCATCCAAAAACCATGCCAGAGAGCTACAACAGGACTTGAGTTCATGCAAGCCTTCAAAAGAAAGGCATACCCATGTTCTGCTTTCTCTCCAATATGTACACATTATAATATGATAGCATAATGTATATTTACTCTGATTACTAGGTCATTTTCACTTCTCAGCTAGTTGGCTGATAATTGCTATTCACTGTGTTTCCTAAATGCTAAATGAGCAACACACTAGTGCTGATGAAAGTTGTATGTGCCATTTTTGTCTGTGCCAGGAAAAGAAGCTGGTACCACAGGGGTGCCAACTGCAAAGGCTTACTCTGTACTGACCAAACCTCAGATCCTAATTTTTTCATTCAATATTTAGAAGTTACAGCTGCAGTTATATATTTAAAGTAATAGAAATAATGATTTTGGTGATTTACTTATACTGTTGGTTAGCCAACAAGCTAAGTCCAAAAGATCCTGAATTACATGTTTTAATTGATTCTTTACAGTGAATACACAAACCAAATAATTGCCAACTCTTTCTTCTATGCTGTAACTTTATAGGCCAAAAGTTTGGTTATCTTTCATGCTGGTTTTAAATGACTTCAGATGTCTGTACCAGCTATAAAAACACATGGCAACCCTTTAAGATGTGGCATTTCCTGCCAGTAAGAACCCTTTGAAAATATATTCCTCCTCAACTCCAATTTTAGATGCATCCTATCGGTAACTTTGCGGGCCTCAGCAAGAAAAAGAAGATTAAAGATGAGGATATCATGCTTGGCTTTGTTTCCTGAGGTCCGGGGTGAAGATCAGCAGCAGCACAGCGTGACCTAATGAGCTTTATCTACTTCCGGTTTCAGGAGGGCATATGTTTCAGACATAGATTTGCAGAGCCGTAAAATAAAGAAATCAGACACTAGGAAGTTGAAGCAGAGACAGAAACTCATGTGCCCTTCATAAATAAAGCTCTGTGCTCACCTGTTTGGCTGTACCCAGTAAGGTACAGAGTGCTATACTGACAAGGGGACCAGAGTATAAAGGCAGGAAGGGAAAAGCGGGCAAAGCCAGGCTTGGTATTCTCCACATCTGTCCAGGGTAGGCTACAGAATGGAGAATTGTTCCTAGTGCTTGCCCCATGGGTTTGCAACTTAAATTAGGCAGACATTTCTGGGAGGAAATTACCAGTGTTCCAGCAAAATCAACAGGAAAGATTCGAAGTTTCTGATTATGGATAGAGAGGTGCCTGGGTAGCAAGAAAAATGTGATATAATTATTTTTAAGCCATGGGTGGGGGGTGGGAGGGGGGAACAAGAGAAAACATACAATTGTTTTAAAAGAGTGTCATAAATTCAAGTCCAAGTATTATGTCATACACGCAGTTTGGAAAGTTAAAAACAGTGGCCCTACCAATAACAACAAAAGTTTTTGTCTTTTCCAACTCCCTCGTTTCACCCTTGCTTCTACTCCAATTTCATTGTTCCTACAGCATTGTCTTACCTTGACATACAGAAGATAATTACAAAATAGCCATTTGCCACCATCCACTCTGTTTTGGGTTTCACATATTTCTGGTGAGTCTTGGTTTAACCCTTTGTCTTTGTTGCTGTTGGTTGGTTTGTCAATGTAGCTATTAGTCTGATAGGAAGTTTATATGACACTTCATGGAAAGACCACTGGGCTTGAGTAAGAACATTTGATTTCTGTCCCCTTTTTTACAAGCTAAGCAAGACATGAAAACTTCCTGGGCTTTGGCATCTCTATTCATAGAATAACATCTACCATGCCTAATGCATAGGACTATTTCAGGAATCAAAAAAGGTGAATATAAAATATGCTTATGAATTGCTAAACGCAGAACCAAAAAGAGCTGATTCTTTTTAATATAACATTTTCCTAACTTTAGAAAATTTAGAAAAAAAAAACCAAACATGGACAAATTCACTTCTCAGACAATTTCAAGTTATAGCTAAAAAGTCTCCTTCCTCATTTCTGTACAGTCACTCACCTGGGGCAGCTCCCCTCCTTTACTAAGGTGGCAGCATCTCTCACATTCATATCTTAATCTCTGATCCTCTAAATCCAAAAAATATATGGGAAGTGGAAATTCTCAGCATACACTGCTATTCAGATCTTTCTTTCATTCTTTAAAGAGTAATCTTCTAAGATGAAACACACTACATTAGTCTACACACACATGTACTTGCATACACATGCAAATACATTTATTCTGCTGTTCATTTCTGGATGCTCTCTCAAAATGCATGTAGATGAATTGCTAGGAAATTGTGTCAATCAAGACACCAAAAAAGCAGTAGGCATAGATCCTGGTTGGTAGGTATCTTTCTTCAGGTCTTCTCTTGTTTGGATCTTCCACCATTTTGTCGGTTTGTTGATTTGTGTGTTTGTATGTTTTTCTTCCAGTTTCATCTGTGTTATAGGTAGTCAAGAGTATTCCCAGATGAAAGCATTAAGTATTTATCAGTTTTAGTGTGCGGTTGAACCGTGTTTTCATGCTTTCCTGTGTACTCATAAGTATTGTACCATCAATTAACAGATATAATATTTTAATTAACTAGCAAATGTCTTGCATGTTGATCCAGAGAACATGTTTTATCTCTTGGTTTTCATTCTTGCATCACTGGATCTATAATGCCACAGCATCTTTGTCCATGCACATCCTCCATAATACCCAAAACAGTGTAGCTAGGAGGCAGTCTTGGAATGGAGGTCAGAATAGATGAAAGAGTAGAAAAGACACTGGAAACCTGTAGATGCACAAAGTCCCTAATGTAGCACCCCACCCTAAATTCTTGGCTCCCATTCCAGTGATCTCTTACTGTAATGCCTTTTTTCCATTTGCCACATGTATCTCAACTATTACATTTTATTGTCTGAAAGAGAAATTTTAAAATAGTAGGAGCAGAGAAAAGTTAAAGGCCTGATAATTATGCAGTAGAGAGGGTTGATGATGGCAGTGAGCCAGCTCAGGATGAGCCCTTGTGAGTACTTCTGTCTTCCCTTGAGTAGCGGAAAGGGTTCAATCACATTCATCAAAGATTAAAGTGCTTTGAGCTGCCCCTCCAAAGCACTTGGAAAAAAGATGGCTTCTTCTCCCTCATCCATAGCAGTTTAAGTTTTTCCATCCATTAATTTTCTACATCTGGTACAGTTTTTTCCAACTTTCCACCAGGGCTTCCTTTTATTTAAAAAAAAAAAAAAAAAAAAAATTGGTCATTCAGAGACATATATTTTTCCTTCTCTGAAAAAGCTTTGAGAAGCTTGAAAAGCAGAGAGAGGAGGTATAGGGAGTTGATCTGCAAAAAAATGAAGTTTTGTTTTCAGAACCCCTGGTTTCCTGCTCTATATCATGTACCTGTAGACATGGTTTTGAAAATAAAATGGAATAAGTTACAGCAGCAAACCTGAATCAGTCAACTCTAAGAGAAAGCAGAGGTCTGAATCAGGTTCAACTCAATTCGACAAATATTGATTGACTGACGAGGATGTGTTGTCACAGGGTTAATAGGCTCTGGAGAGTGATAAAGGCTCTCTCACCTGTTGTACTTGCTGTTCTTTTCAACCTTACTCTTAACTAACAATAAAACTATGAATTACAGAAAATTTTTGTGGGAAGTTTTTACCTTCGGAGTATCCACTTACCATATCCCTGATAACAGGATACCGATTTTCTTTTGGAGACAACCCCTCCTATTTTCAATTCATGACATTCATTAAAACTGATTCCATCACCAATAACGGGAAGGCATGTGATACAAGATAAGGTGATCAGAGTAGACATTCCCCTAGCTACGGTGATTGGTTCAGGGAAAGGCACATGATAATATCAGAACCAATTTAAGCTAATACTGAGACTACTTTCCAGAGCCACTAGAAGAAAGATGTTGGTTCTCTGAAGTTTCTTAGAGCACAGATTAAAGGCCTGAAGCTGCTGGCAACCATATTATCATTAAAAGAAAGAGACTGCCTGAGAAAAGACCTAATCCAGAGACAAGCAAAGCCAAGTACCAAAAGAAAGAAATCTGAAGCCATTGTTTGAGCCATTAGATACACCTTTTCTAGAATTACCCACTTCGGAATTCCTAGTTACTTGAACCAATAAATTCTCCTTCTTCTTCAACCAGTTTGAACTAGATTTATCATCACTTGCCACTCAAAGAATCCTGACAAACTTATTTCATACTTGAACAATTAACTCAAAGAATACAAATTTTTCTCCCATTAACCTTTGTTAATTGAAAGAAAAGCTAATTAAGAAATTATAATTTTGTATATAATTTTATAAGTATCTAATTTATTTAATTTACCCTCCCATTTGAAAGGAATCCGTAAATGGAGAACAATTCTCATTCGTTAAAGAGAAGACGATACTAAAAACCATTGATCAAGAACTAAAGTTCTAGGGAATGAGAATGAATATGATAGATTTATTAATTGGCACATTCAGCAATGGTTTTGTCAGCTCTTTTTACCCAATATCTCCTAAGCACATAATATAAGCACATATGAGTACTCAAATGTGCAGTAAGTAACTAATCAAATTTCAAAAGTGATCAGCAATTCTGCTTAGTTGGTCTTAAAGATCCTGGGACATTATCAATCTCCTATTGCAGTAGCATAAAGCTCATCACCTCAATAAATCTGCTGTTTGTTGCAGAATGTTTACCATATGCCAGCCACTATGCCATGAGCTTTACATAAAGTTTCATTGAAACTTCACAAGACCCTATTTTGAATCTCATTAAAAATTAGGGAACTGGAATTCCTGCAAATTAAACAGCTTAGCCAAAGGTCAGCTAGAAATGGAGAGCTGGATTTGAAACCACGTCCATATAATCTCAAACCTGTCATCTCAACTATATTATTCTCAATCCACAATCTTCTCACCTTCCCGTCCCTTGCCCGCCATCTTGGTTACCAGTTGAGCTCAGTAGAATCTTGAGCCAACTGACTTAACTCAATTTCCTGAGCTTCTAGACCTGCTCTGCCTATACTGCCCTCTTCCCTTACCTAAATGCTAGGATTCCCCAACTCCCCTACACTTTGAGGATTTAGTCCATGCCAGAGAACAACCACCCAAGAGACTCAGCCTCAGTGTGGGAAAAGGGAGGGGAGCATACAGTAATTCACATGCACTGATACAAACTCATCACCTTCCTCTTTAAACCAGCTCCTCCTCCTATAAAGTAAGCACCAAATCTTAAGTTGTTGGAAGAGCTTCCTCAAATGAAGCATCCAACCAGTTGCTAAACTATAAATTCTACCTTCGAGATTACTCCTGTCCTACTACGTACAGCATTTGTTATATTATCTGCTCCCCTTAGAATTATTATAAATTTTTTCTACCCAGTTTCTCTATCTCTGACTTCTTCCTCATTTCTCCTAGAAAGTAACTTAAAATATCCTTTTTATCACATTATTTACCAGCTCAAAAAACTTCCATCTGTTCTGAATGGGTTAAAAAAAGTTTTAACAGAGTTTTTAAGGACTTACATAAACTGGCTTCCATCTACTCTTCTCTCCCTGTCCCTCCCTAAATTTTTATTCTAAAGTGTCCTGATTGCTGGCTCTGAACTCAGCTTGCTTTCTCAACTCTGTGATCCTGTTCACATTGTTTACTCTGCATGAGATGCATTTTCCTTTGTCTCCATCCACAAGGATTCTATTTCATCTTTAAAGACCCAGATTACATTCCATTTTTTTTTTTGAAATTCCAACCAGAAATGACTCTTCTTCCTCTGAAAACCTAAGGAGCTTACTGATATCACTACTTCCTTAATACTTATCCCATAATGCCTTGTACTGCAACTATGCAAGTAGAGATTTCATTCTTCCCACCAAGTATTACGCTTTTAAGAGCAGAACTCACAACTTACCATCTTTATACCTCAATACAGCACCTGGCCTAGTGGCTTGACTATCAGAGACAGTGCACAAATACACTAACTGAATAAATGAAATAACGTGAAATGAGTAAAATGCTGTGGTAGTCAACATTCAATATGGTCCTTAAGTATCCTTGCCTCCTGGTATTTATACTTATCCAATTCCCTACCACACTGAATAACAAATAGATATTGCAGAAATGATAGAATGTGACTTGATGACAAAGTCATGAACAATACTGTGAACACCAAGTATAACTATAAACTATGGAGTTTGGATGATTATGATGCATCAGTATAGGTTCATCACTTGTAACAAATGTATCACTCTGGAGAGGGATATTGATAATGAGGGAGGCAGTGCATGTGTGAGGATAGGAGGTATATAGGAAATCTGTATATTTTCCCCTTAATTTTGCTATGAACTTAAAACTGCTCTGAAAAATATAAAGTATTTTTAAAAAGATGCTGTGGCTTTCACCTTGTGATCTCTTCTATCACTTGCTCTTAGGGAGGAGAGCAACCATGTCATAAGGATGCTCAAGCAGTCCTATGGGTTGGTCACACCAGCCATAACCAACTTGTCCACTACAGGAGTGAGACATCTTGACAGTGGATCTTACAACCCAATTAAGTCTTCAGAGGACTACAGCCCCAGCCAACAGTATGACTACACTCTCCTGAAAGACCCTGGGACAGAATCACCAAGCTAAGCTGCTCCAGAGTTCCTGACCCACAGAAATCGTGAGATAATATACGTCTATTTTTTATGATCTAAAATTTTATGATAATGAACTAAAAAGCATAACATATATATAAGCTCATCATCTGTAAACACAAGCAGAAGAAGTCCAAAAACCTCCCCACGAGTTTGAGAAGATGAAGAGAAAAATAGGAAGTATAAAAAGGAGAGAGAAGACTTCAGAATTTTGAATACCTGAGTTGCACATGCAAAATTTTTCTGTTGCTAGAGACCATGAATGAAATGTTATTTTTAGTATCCAGGTCTCTGTGCATGTTTCTGATCTGTGAGCTATAATCTCTATGTATGCTTGTAATCCTAGTTATCAATCATATGATAAATATTGCTAACTATCATTTGTTCAGCATTCCTATGTACCAGAAACTGTTTTAAGATCTTGCCAACAATCCTAGGACATAGGTACTCTCATTATCCCCATTTTATTGAAAAGGCCACTGAGGCACACAGAGTAACTAACTTGCTCAAAGTTTCAGAGCTGGAAGATGAAGAGCTGGTTTTGCATCCAGGCAGCCTGGAATTACAGCCCACAGTCTGAATCATTCTGCTATATGAGATATCATGCTTCCTTTAAGACTTGACAATATACACATTTCACAGAAATCATTTAAAGTATTAAAATTAAGTTTATTTAAAATTGGTGACTAAAATTAACTCATAGATTGCCTCAGCAATCCTTACTTGGTTACAAGATTGTCTTCCTCTACTTCCTTTGATAGTTAAAATCCTGAAGAAAAGCTGAGAGGCTGTCTCATTCTGAAGTCTCTCAAGAGATACTCTCAAAGCCTTAAGTGCATTTATCTTCAGGCTTATGAGATATGAAGCATCCTTTGATTCAAGTTGGGTGCATCAGCAATGTTTGAATCCAGACTGTAACTGTTGATTTTTCAAACACAGTTAAATTCATTTTATTCTTTTGTTGAAGTCTAGAAGAAACATGATAAATAAAAAGAAAAGTACAATTTGGGAGATATTTTCATTCAGCTTATTTTGAACAAATGTTGTTCAAAATCCTAAGATAGGAAAACCCGTAAGATTCTGACCTCAAGAAGTTTATACTTTAACAGTTATACATTAATTATAATAGACGGAATACATTATCCTTTCGGTTTGCTTTGTGACCAGTTCATTCATATGTGTGTGTGTGTGTGTGTGTGTTTGTGTGTGTGTGTGTGTGTATCCATATATATATTTTTTTTCACATTTCAAGTGTCCACCAAAAATCTTCTATTGATTGGATCATAGATTAGAAAGGCAAAATAATAGATTCCTTTTTAATATTCTCAATGCAAATGAGTGCAATAAACAATATTTTCAAATGTATTAGTCTTGTTTTTTATTTTTAAATAAAAGATAACTACATAAGATAAATACATGCTTATTAGTAGTGAAAAAAGGCAAAAACATATTTAACAAGTTGTCTCTTCCCTCACCTTTCCTCCATTTCCACTCTCCTAAACTAGCCTGTTTATGTTCCTTTCCATACTTTGCCCCATACCCAGACAAATATTTGCAAATAGAAGTATACATATACAAATAGAGAATGTTTTGTGGTGACTGTCATTGTTTTATAAAATGGGATCTCAAACACTACATATTACCCTTCAATGAATATTGTGTCTTAATAGTATAGATATTCCATCAGGTCAACAGATAAACAAATTAACTCATTTCTGGTTAAGGCTGTATAATGGCTCACAACTATACATTAGTTTATTATACCATTTGTTTATTGATGGACATTCAACTCTTTTCTAGAAATTTTTGCCGCTAGTACCACAGTTAAATATTGTAGTATATATGACCTACATTCTGCTTTTATTTCTATAAGATGCATCTCTTTGCAGGTGGGGAATGGTCTTTGGATCATGAATAGGTGGCTTTAAATTTTAAAAGAAATTTCTTTATTATTTTTCATGGCAAGATTATAGCATTTCATGTTCCCGGGAACCAAAGCAATCTATGTTATGACCTTTCCTTCCAGCAGTAGTTTTTGCTAACAAGATGGTTTGAAAATATCTTCTTATTGCTTTAATTTTTATTGCCAGTTAACATGATAATGAATTTTAACAAGTGTTTACAGACTATTTAGATTTTTCTTTTCTCATGTTTACTTATTTATTTCTCTTGTCCATTTTTCTTTCTATTAGATTTTTTTTCTTATCCATATGTAGAATCAAATTGTTTTAACTTTTTGTCTGTAATTTGGATTAGGTTGCAAATAATTTTTGCTAGTCATTCCTTGTTTATTTTTTTGTTTTTGTTTTGTTTGTTTGTTTGTTTGTTTATGGAGTATATTACCACCAAAATGCTTTAATTGTAATGTAATCTAATATATAAATTTCATTCTTTATAGTTTCTGAGTTCGCTTTCTTAGGTTCCTGAAAGACAAAGATCATGTAATAGATTTCTAAATTTTCTTTAAATATTTATCATTTTATGTGAATTACATTCTTTACTTTCAATATGCTGGCAATATTGTTCCATTATCTTCTAGCTTCCAATGTTGTAGATGAGAAGGTATTGTAAATAAAATAGAGGGTCTTGTATGTTTGGGATGTGTGTGTGTGTGCACGCGCGCGTGTTTGTGTTTTGTCTTGTTAATTGTACTACCTGAAAGCTTGAAAAAATTTTCTTTATCTTTGTAATTCAATAATTTCACCAAAGTATATTTAAGTATTTATATTCATTAATCCTTCCTGGGCTTCAATAAGCCCTTTCGATTTATAGACTTTATTAAAAAATCTATTACTTTTTCAACTTTTAATTTTCCTCCATAAATTTCTGTTCTTCTAATTCCCTTTAGTTACATGTTATATCTTCTGGCTATCAACTCCATGTCTCTGAACTCTGCACTCATGATTTCCCTCTGCGTTTTTACTCTGTTAAGATATATCTCTTCCACTGGATCTTCCAAGTCACATATTCAATTCTTATAAATAACCATCCTTGCTTTTTTCAACAATTTAAAAAATATTTTTAGTTACTAAAAGCATTGTTTGCAGTCTTATTGCATCTCTTTGACAGAGTTCTTATTCCCTTTCTTTTCTTAAGCATCTTTGAACTCTTCTTTCTACCTCAGTGGAAATCATTTAAACTAAATGCTCACTTAGGTATCCTTCTATGAGTATCTTCTAGTGAAGGTTATTATCTCCCTGCTTGTGGTTTTATACTCCTTTAGCAGCCACACAGGTCAGGCTATCCAAATTCCTGGTCCAGGGGCAGACCACCAAGAGGGGAATCTACACAGATTCAGAGGCAAATAAATACCAAGTCAAGTCCTCTGCTGAGCCATGAAGAGAGAGCATCTCTGAGAGCAGGGTGCCTTCTCCATTTCAGAGACTGAGAACAAGATTAGGAGGTCAGCAGGCAAGGGCAGGCTTCCCAAGAGGATGTGCAGGCTCTGCCAGTAAGTTTCTCATCATGGAATCCCAACCCAAGTTGTTCCAAAAGCTCTCAACAACAACAAAAAAACATTTTCCTCTGATGAGGGTCACTTGCCCTAGCAGCAAGGAAAAGAAACCTCAGCATATACTCTCCCCTGCACAGGACCTGTTCCAATAGATCCTCAGAGAATAAGAGATTCCTGGGGGACTTCACCAGTTTGCCTGCCCCAATATGGCATTGTTCCAGAGAGAAATGGAGGGAAAGATAAAGATAGAGATACATATACATATACATATACATATACATATACATATACGTATACATATACATATACATATACATATACATATACATATACATATACATATACATATACACATACATATACATATACATATGGAATCCTTTCTCAGGAACTTATTGAAGAATATATACATCTAAAGTATAGTGAATGCAGCAAATAAAACCCTGAAATAATCCTTGTGTTTTTCTTTCACATGGACATTAATTTCTGCTGGTGAGTCAGAGATATCTACATTGTCTCATGGGAAATTGAGGTATTTATAGTAGGAATACAGAGAGTTAAGCTAGTCATTCTTTTTTTCTTTTTTAACTTTTAAGTAATCTTAAGTCCCCATCAAAAACAATACTTTTGATTCACATGAATTTGGATTTTTCGAAAGTAAGATTTATTAAGAGCAGAAAAGCTCTTGGAAACAAGGTATAGATTTATTCATAGTAATAAATGGAATAGACAGACTCTTGACTCCTGACGAAGGATAAAAGGTGCACAGACTGGCAAGAGGGAAGAAAAACAGGATGGAGCATGAATGTGATCAGTAGAACCTGGGGATAAGGGTAAAGACCCTCAAACCTTTAAAGGAATCCATGTAGAAGCCAAATCCATACCTGTAGACTATCAACTGAGCACAACACATGTGCTTAGGTCCAAGTTGGATATTCTATGCTATCAAGTGAGGTCCTGCATGACCTCCTGAATTGTGCTCATATCTAACCATAACCTAACACTTGACTGATTTCTAACTGAATATTTAGGCATGAATATCTCCAGGATACTTGTAAGCCCTCGAAATAAATGGTGTGCACCATGATACTCAAAAGCTAATTGGTAGCAGTGAAGTCCCTCGGTCTTGTATTTGGATAGGACTCGATATGTGAAAATCACCCCACTGCATAATCATTTTAAAGATGCCTCTGATGGTCCATTTTATTTCCCCCCAAAAAGAGTATATTACAAAGTAATTTTAATGTTGTAAAGGCGAGTTATTCTTAATTCAATGTGACTCTGAAGACTTGAGAATATTAAAAGGGTGTAAATGTTGATAGTGAATAAAAAGGGTTACTTTTAGTATCTAGATACTACTCAGTAAAAGGTATTAAGAATAGTTGAAACACTGGCTAATTCATATAGTGAATTAGTGTCCCTACTTCAGGATTACTCAAACTGACCCTTTTCAACTTCTGAAATACTTCTAACCAAATGGAAATATAAAGTTAAAAGCAACATGATGACATTTTTTAAAAAAAGAATTATCTATCAACCTGGATCTTCACAGTGTGTTTTTGTAGAAGACTCATTTTTTAGAAAATATCCTTTGAATATGATGGGCTGCTATTCCAAAGAAAAGAAAACAATAAAGAATGCTTCAACCTAGAAAAAACATACCAGTCCTTGCTAAAGAGGAAATCACAGCTTGGCCTTGGTCTGTATGATCATTTGGTTCCGAATTGGAATACCAGACTACCTCATTTATCTCTCAGTGTACTAAGAAGCCAATTATGTTAAATAATATTACCGGAAGGGATTTTTTTTCAGTCACAGGAGAAAGATCAATACAACGACCTAAGACTTTAAATGTCAATATTTAGTTTTCAGAAGAACACAATTTTCAAAACTATAGTTTTCTTAAATATTATTTTTTGAAACACAAACATTCCTAGTGTGATCCTTTGGTGGACAGTTGTTGAATACTCTAGCAGGATAAGCAATAAAATATAAATACTAAATATTTACTGAAGTATTTCAAGAAAAATATAAGGCTCTTATCAATTTAAAGGGATTTACGTGACTACAACCTTTAATATAACCATCAATCAGATGGGTTGGATATTCACTCCCTCCATTTTTCACACACTGCAAAAAGCTATGCATGTCTCTGACTCACATAAATAATAAATTGTCCTTTGCACAAAGATGAGCCTTTATTGTTTGATCCCTCAATCAAAATGGAAGTGCCAGATAGAAAACTATGTCCCCAGGCGAGAAAAGGGTGCGCTTCAGGAGATACAGAATTTAAAGCAAAATTAACGTCATAAAATAAAAAAGAAAAGATTGAAATATATATCAGGGAAATAATATCTAAATAACTTAACATTAGCAAGGCATCCTGTGAGAAAATAATGAGCTATTTAAAGCATGTGTGCAGAACTCACCACAGGCAGTATTTCTTCAAAGGAAGGGAAACAGCTTGATCTGGTCAGGGCGATGACCCTAACGGGAAAGCTCTGGGTTCTATTTCACATGATACTATTGAAATTGCTGTGAGAATTTGAGCCACACACTGTGTTCATTGGTAAGGTCCCAAGTATTTTCCATTCACCCCTTCTCAATATTCATCCGCTGAATCTCTGCTATAATGAGCCCAGGTAAAGGCAGATGCATAAATGCTTTAATCGCAGAGGTCTCAACAGGGAATATCCAACAAATATGGCATATTTCTTAAATTTGCATTTTTTTCAAAAATGGTATAAAATTTCTGGAGGAATGAGTTAACTGTTGGCCTCTTCAAGAAGCTTCTTCATTGATGAAAATATATGGATAGCCCCTTCCTTCCTATATGCCCTCCATTGCCCACCTTCCTCTCCACACTCAAATAGGAGAGATGGAATGATCTAAATCAGTCCACTAACAAGTGTTGCAATTTTCAAAATCATTTAGGAATGGCCTTCAGGTTCCTTTTAGGACATATTGTCCCAGGAATTTGGAGATTTAAGATATGATCCAAATATCCATACCTTTATTCATCTTAGGTCTCTCAACCTTGCATTCCCTTCTGCTTCTCAAAGGTATAGGAGGCCTGAGTTGTAAAATCCAAGCCCAGGTTTGAGCTTGGAAGTGAAAACAAAGCAAATGAGGCTTTCAGCCTCGTTGATTTTAGACTATTTAATATACATTGCTTAAATAAGGGACCTCTCCACAGAATCCAGCTAAATGTATCCAAGTTCTGCATTGGAGTTTGGATCCTAAGTCCAAGCTGACAACAACAGGTTACTTTTCCTTGATTTGCCTCCTCTGTGCAAATATTTCTTAGAGTCTTCCTAGGCAAGAATGGCCGGTAAAGATCTGGAGGTCGATGCTCTGGATCTCTTGGCCAAATACCATCATAACACTGTCTTAATAACAAAAGGCATAGTCACTTACAGGCATAGTCATTTTGACATAACTCCATTGCTACAAAAAGTAAATTATACTGTCAACATTTGAGTAAATATGGATAAATCCTCTAGGAGTTGTAGGTTGAATTTATTATTGTCTTAGCAATGAAGCTAGTGGACATATATATTAAGTAGTTTCCACCTGGATGGGGAACCACTTTTTCTCTGCATCTTTGCACAGTATAGACTGCTGGGAACACTGTTTTGGCTAAGGCCATGAGACCAAAAACCATGTCCAGGTTCAAATTAAAAACAGGCCAGGCTCAAGGGATCCACTTTAGTGTCACTGTCAGAATTCACTCCTCTCAGGTTCTGGAGACCCAGTGACCTCTGCCAGTGTAAGGTGATTCCTAGAGGGTCTTGTGACAACTTAAACCAGGAGAATCTTCTGAATTAGCTGTCGGTCCTGTGTGTATCGCTCTTAACTTCTCTTCCAATTTATACTCTGCCCTATCAACCACCATCACCAATTCTGGAGACCATGCTTCATGTCTGTAGCCATGGACCTTTGACCTTTCTTGGGTTAGTGAAGCCTCATAATTTTTCACAATGACACGCTTTTAACTAAAACCATTGTGGCAAAACCTGCATATTCATAAATTATACAGAATATATGACAGTCTCCTGGGCAATGGTGGGACCCCTAAGGAACAAATCACATTAGCTAACAACGTGCCTCCACTTAATTTAGCCTTTTTTTAGAGAATCATATCATTGCCAACCCCTTTTTGGTGCAACTTTCTCTACAAATTATCTTACATGTGGATTACATTCTAAAACCTCCATCACTGAAGTTCTAGTATTCCTATGACTCTAATCAACATGTTGTTGCTGGGAAGGCATCATCCCCTCCACCAATTAGTTTCTATAGAAGCCAACTAAAACTTCCCCTGAGGAGATTAACATGCTTTTTCCCCTTTATCGCAACTCATGTAGCCGAAAGAATCTATGGCTTTTGAATACAAGTCTTCTTTGGCCCAATCTGGTAGCGCTCCATCCTGCTCCTAGAGCCTTGCATATAACTGATTTCTTCTAGTTCCTTGCTTTTTGAAAGCCTTCAAATAGAACTCACAGCATTCTTGGCTACAGATTTCATAGGGTACAGACCAACATCCCCAATGCTTTTCTATTCAATAATATGTACCTCTCTCTGTCCATCAGCCTCTTGCATTAACATTCCCAAAGTCTCCTTTCTCCTCATTAGTTAGCTTCCAAGTATACTGGTTATTCCAGCTAATACTCTCTGGCTAATGCTTAGCCTTCCTTAGCCTCTCCTGAGAACATGCATGTCCCTGCCAAGCCTTCTAAGGGAAATTTAGGGGCATATTTCACAATCATTGTCATGGGAGTTGCCAGGTGAAAAAATTCCTCCTGGTATCATATATTATCACCTCCCTGTATAGATACTCCACTTTTGGATACTGAAACAGGCACAAACCTACTCTTCTCTTTTAGGTTAGAGTGACTCTTCTAGGCTATAAAAGTGTCTTAAAGGACACTGTAGTAGAGTTCTTTGCCGTCTCTCAGCACCTTTCAAACCCAGGGACCTTGGACATGGTAACAAGGCCTTGTGGCCAAGGGTTATTTGTTCTCCATATCTGCTCTCTCTTTATGTCACAGCAATAGTTTTACCCGAGTACATGGCTACTCATTAAAGACCTTTCTTAGACTTCATTGCAAGGGAATATGTCCATATTACTAACTCTGACCAGTGGGATATGAGAAGAAGTGATATGTGTCTCTTCCAGGCCTTATTTTTAAAACAGTTGGACATGCTCTCCTCTGACTCTTTTCTCCTTCCCATTGGCTGCCTGGGAGTTGAAGATATATGGAACTGCTCTATTGGACCCAGAAGTGGAAGCCTGAAGTCAAGAAGGGCAGAGCCACCTTACCATTCTGGACTATTATACAAGAGAGAAATAAACTGTCTTATTTAAATCACTGTATTTTGAGCTCTATTTCTGACGGACATTTTAGTCTATATATAGCAAATGTACCTCCCATTTTCTTTAACATACACTCCCCAAATCTCATAGGTACTAGAGTTTTCCAAGACAAATAAGTAAGCTCAACTCTATTAATAATGCTTTATCATATAATTCTATCATAAAGGACTTAGAAGGGGACTAATAATAATTTTATAACCTTTTGTGGTCAACAAAGAAAAAGGAAACATTGCTTATAATTGTTTTGATTATTATTTTTGCATTTCAAGCTCAAGAAGTTTTCAAGAACCCCATATTCTTCCTTTATATCTGGTCTAATTCAGAATTCTATGGTGGCAGAACTGAACAGGAGTTTTCTTCACTAGATATGATTATCTGAAGAGAAAAACAACTGTCTCCCTTCAAAAGAAATGAAAGCATGGCCACCAAACATACATTCTTCAAACAAAACCCAAGAAGATAAATTTTTTGAGCAGTTATGAAAATTGTCCCTTCACATGTCAGGCTGAGTATTAAGGTTGACCCCCAAAGGAAAACATGTTGCAGTGTTGTTCAGTCCACTGGTGATAAGAGATGCTATTTTCTCTCTGTGGGGTATGCAGGGAAAAGATCTGCTGTAGTATGCACAGTTTGTAAAATGGGAATAACCATAAACTCTCACCTGAAGTAATGTCCTGTCTCAAGAATAATGATTTCACATCTCTTTTTACCTTTCTACATCCTTCCTCGAGGGTATTGTAGCAGCCCATTATGTCATCCTAATGGGGACCCATAACTGCCATTGTGTAGATACTTCTGCAAGTAGAAGGAGAAAACATAAGGGGACTTTATTAGCAGTTGTGACCGAGGAAATATTGTGATGGGAACTCTTCTGGTACTTGGAGATACTCCCCTGGGATATTCTTGAGCAGGAGTCCCCAACCCCTGAGCCAGGAACTGGGCCACACAGCAGGAAGTCAGCAGCCGGCAAGCAAATGAAGCTTCATCTGTATTTGCAGCCACATCAGAGGTCCCCAATCTTTTTGGCACCAGAAACTGGTGCTCCTATGAGAATCTAATGCCTGATGATCTGAGGTGGAGCTGAAGTGGTGATGCTAGTGCTGGGGAGCAGCTGCAAATACAGATGAAGCTTCGCTAGCTTGCCCACTGCTCACCTCTTGCTGTGAGGCCAGTTCCTAACAGGCGAGGGACTAGCACCAGTCAGCAGCCCAGGGATTGAGGATCCTTGTCCTAAGAGGATCCTAAGAGCTAGTTTGAGGATCACCCGTCTAGGTGCACAGACTCATATCATAATCGTCATTAAAGATTACTATCAACCATTGTGTTAATTTCAATCTCCCAGTATTAAGAATTGTGATTAAAGACAGAGAGACAGAGAAATCTCTTACTAACTAACTTTCAAAGGAGAGGAAATGAAATGTAAATTTGTCCTACATTTCTCAACATCTGCTTCAGACATTTAAGATGCCTTCTAGGAACATGCTAACATCCTTTCATCTCTCTTATCAACTTACTTATTATCTCATAACAACAACCTGGAGTTCTTTATGTTGTTCTACATATCGTTCTAAAGAAGCCAACATTCCCTTTTCACATTCTCCCCTCCCACTGCCTCCAACACCAACTGTATTATACAAGTACTATCCTATAGGTTGATCTGAAACACACTATTCTGTTTCTGTGCTGTCCAATCTATACTGATCACAACTGATACACATTGATTCTAATATGTTTCACAATCTGTCATGCATATGCCATTTTACTAAACCTTCACAGCAAATGGAAGAATAAATGGTATTTTTTTTTTTTTTCAGCATTGAGTACAGAATAACAATAATCGTTGTTCTTCAGTTTCTTCTGTTACGGCTGACACAAGACATAGGTAAACTAGCATTGTGCATAGTGACAAGACACACTGAGATCATTTTAAAAAGCATACAACCATAAGTCAGTATGCTGTACCTCTTGCATTGCTATTAAACACTAAATCTTTAGAAACAGAAGGCTTTTTGACTGCTTTGATGTACACTCCTTAACTGACTTCATTGCCCTAGTTCAATTATCCTAATAAAATGTTCCAAATGGATAAGAGAGCTTTGTGAAACCAGTACCTTCATTAACACCAAAATGATTACTGTACCTGGTTTCACTGATCACTACCCCTTAAAGGCAAGTGATAATTAACTCCATAAAGTAGGTGAGAGCTTTCCTATTGATACTCACATTCACAAATGTACAAGATTCTTGTATTGTTTATCTGAGAAGTGTTCACTGTGCATCCCTACCCCCTGTACCAAGAAGTATACTCTGCTACAATATCGAAGTACCGTACTCATTTAGCTATCCCAGAGCAATGTCATCAACCCATAGCATGCTCTTTCAGTTCAGCTTCTTTTCCATTCACTGATATATGAACAGTTCACTGAAGAGAAAATAGAGAGAAGCAAAATTCTTGGTTTGAATTGTTCTCATAGTTGGGCTTATGTAATGTAAAAATTAATGATCCCAAGGAATGTGTATTTTAATATATTATGATGTTGAAATGCTCAATTCCATACTAAGACGCACAAGACTAGAATACAAAGTGCTTCCGGTAGAAAAATCAGAGACACAAACAACGTTTTGCTGCTTTTAAATAAGCCAGTCACATAGCTCAGTCTGAAAGGCTGTGCGTGTGTCAGTGTGAGATAATCCTGCCCTCTCCCTTTCTCTCTCCCGCTTCTCCAGGGAAATGAGTCACACCTGGTTGCTGCCCTTGATATGATGTTTGATATTCTGAATTCCCATCAGCCCTGCACAGCTAGGATGATGTCAGCACAGTTGACATTGTTAGATCCCTGCTCTGCTTACATCAACTCCCTGTCGCTCAGGCGTCAGATGAATGTGGCGAAAGGAGGAAGGCATCATCTTCTTAGCAACCAAGCCCACATATCTAGGATCCAGAAATGACATTTAGTGCTCTGTTTTGGGGATTTCCAGAGCTTCCCAGAATTTCAGCCAAATTGGAATACTATTGCTCTAGTTAAAAAATATATGTATTACTTATCCTCTTCCCATTAAGATGTATATGCCTTTACAACATTTTAGATCAAAATATTTATCACCAAAGTACTTTTTACCAAAGTCCTCATCCCATGTTTCCACAATTCCTCTGGGATATCCTTTATTGACATTTGAGAAATAATCTCTCTTCCGGTTAATAATGGGAAAGCTAAAATGCGACCCTTCTATCATCCTTCTACCTTAAATCAAAGATATGTGTAATATTTATAAGCAATCAAATTGGATGGAAGATAAAAATGATTGTGCTAATTATAATAATAGTCTCCTAAAATTACTCCAGATAAAGTATGGCAGTATTTCTGTGTCTCATTTGCTAGATTATATCCATTTAACAAAAAAAAAATACAACAACACAATGAACTCAGACATTGCAACATTGCAACCTACATAAACATTCAGTCATATATAATCTTACTGGTCAGGGAAGGGAGAACTTTAAGAAAGAGACCTAAGAAGATAATTTAGGATATATTGTGCTGCAGCAGCAGAACTGTGGTAGAACCATGCCACCATTCTATAGCTGTCAGAATTCCCAACAATGGAGATTTAATGTCTACTTTCCAAGGGCAATCTTTCCAAGTTATTGTGGGTATTTTGGCTACTTCACATAAATTGTCCCAGTTATTCTATAGTTCTCTTTCTGCTCCCTTACTTATTTATCCAATAAATATTTCTAGGTAGGATCCCTGTACCCATGACATCTGGAGTCAAATGGGAGAATTAGGTAAATAATCAGACAACCACAGTAGTACTATTTGATAAATGCTCTTGTAAGAAATAAATCTAAGATGCTAAAAGCAAAGCAAGGAGAATCAGAGCTCCATTTTTCCTGGGAGCTCAGATATGGGAAGAAATCCTCAGGGATGACTTCCTTGATTTTTTATAATTCTTTTTCTGATGCAATGAAAATGATTTTCTTAAATCCTGACACTTTGTCTATCAAACACTACTTCTAAAAAATTTTTAACAAGCAACTCTATTCAGTCCAGATAGTTCATTTGCCTCCTGACATGTCCCAGTTACCTTGAGCATCCACATTCCACAAAATGAGAACCAGATATTACATTTGGCCTCTTGTGGCAGGGAAAATGAGAAGCGTTCAGAGAACTCTCTAAATCTCAAGGTCTGAACGGGCAGGAACTGGTGGTTGAGGATACACATAGAGAGCCCTGTAGTTTCCCCTCTGCCACTTCCCCGGCCCCCAGCAGATTACTTTACAAACTGTACTCTAATTGCTTATCCACTTATTCTTTACCGTCAGGAGACTGAGCTCTTTGAAAGTATGTTTCTGCCTTATTTACCCCTACAGTATCCTCTAGGCATCCTCACTGTCTGAGCTAGGCCCTGGAACAAAGCAGGTACTCAATAAATACTTCTGTTGAATGACTATTTTATGCATTTGTATCCTCTCCTGGTTTTAATCCTGGCTGTAACCCTATAGTTTAGAGCAGTGTTTCCTAACCATTTTCTTGTAGTAACCCACATAAACAATGATAATATTTGTAAGGCACGCTGAAGTAAAATAGAAGAGGCCGCTCCAGGCTGCAGGCTGTTAGCCCCAGGCCCTGAATAACGTCCAGGTATCCCATGCACCACAGTCTGCCCCTTGTCCCTCCCCGACAGCTTAGGGGATCAGTCTCAGGGCCTATCTGAAATGCATTTGAGGCTCATCAGTTGAGAACTTCTTTTGGTTTAGAGAATTAAAAGGGAAAGCAAAGCAGGTTAACTTTCTTCCACTTGTACCCCGCTTTGCTTCCCAAAGTTTTGTAATGTTTTTCCTGTTAAATTTCACTTTTTAAAATATCTTTTTAGAAACCATTGTGCATTGCTGGTAGGAATGTCAAATGATGCAAACACTGTGAACACTATGGTGATTTCTCAAAAAATTAAACATAGAATAACCATGTGATCCAGCAATTCCACTTCTGAGTATATACCCAAAAGAACTGAAAGTAGGGACTTAATTAGATATTTGTACACCCATGTTTATAACAGCACTATTCACAAATAGCCAGAAAGTGGAAGCAACCCTAATGTCTAAATAGCTAAACAAAATGTGGTATACACATACAATGGAATATTATTCAGCTTTGAAAAGGAAGAAAATTCTGACACATTCTACAAGTATGAATCTTGAGGACATCATAAGTGAAACAAGCTAGTCACAAAAGGACAAGTATTGTATCATCTCACTTATATGAGATACTTGGAGTAGTCAAATTCATAGGGAAAAATTTTTTAAATGAAAGGAAAATGGTGGTTACCAAGGTCTCGGGGGAGGGAGTAATGGAGAGTCATATGATAGGCATTGGGTTTCAGTTTGAAAAGATGTAAAATTTCTAGAGATGGATGGTGATGACGGTTGCAGAACAGTATGAATGTACTTGATGTCACAGAACTATATACTTAAAAATTGTTAAAATAAAACTTTCTGTTATATATATGTTACTACAATAAAAAGTATATATATTTTAAATGGCATTCAAAACACTTAAAATGATAATACTTATTACTGTAACTATTTGTGGAATGATTAATGGAATGTTTGGATGTACTGTAGATTTGTCCAGACATCACAAAAGGCACTTTGTTTCTCATCTTGCAAAGTAGAGGTTGTTAATAAATATTCATTAATCCCACCCCCAACTCCAGCCCATCATTACTACCACCACTATCCGTTGTTGTCCAGATGGGTCCCTAACATTCCACACATTATGAAATTCTCAAGTCATTTCAGAATGGATCTTGACTTAACTTCTGTGTCATAAGCATAGACCCATACACTTTTCTATTCCCACTTTTGCCTTAAATTTTTAATAAAATGTGATTGATTAACATTTAAATGCAAACACAAAAGCCTTGATCGACCTGCACTTACACTGATCAATGCTTCCAAGAAATGCAAAGCTCTAGTCCCTTGAAAATGGAACACAGTTTTGAACTGACAGATTTTCATAGTGTGCCTAGCATTAGATTAACACTTTTCTCATGTGTTTACATAGCACAGCACAGCACAGAATTTGACATGACTGAAATAGCCTATTCTTTTGCTCATTTCACCTTCTGTCTTTCCAAAGCAAAAACTACACCTTGTTTGTTTGGTTTTCTCTTACGTAGCTTCTGTACCTTTTTTCTCACCTTCATCTTAGACTCTTAATTTAGAGACTCATGTCTCATTCTTAGATAAAAAATAAAATTGAGGACAGTTTAAAGAATAGTCTTGTTGGGAGTGAGCAGAAGGCAGACACTGCACAACAAAAAGGGTCCAATTGTATAGTCATAAAGAATTCTATGATCAACCCAGGAAAAATGGTCAGAAGCATGCCTAAAAACTAAGTTTACCATTTTAATCTCTTGACACAATATATTATTGAGACAAAGCAATTTGGAGCTTATACTTCAGTTGCCTGACCATTATAGTTTCAACCCCTTTCAAACTGTCTGGCACACAGTAGGCCTTCAAATCCACTCTACAGCACCACCTTCTTATAAATCAGTAAGGGATGACAGTTTCTGACAAGTTGCTTAGTAGAAGGGAATGTAGATAAGTAAAACGTGATGACAACACTTTCTATTTCACTGAGACCTGGCCCTGAAAGTCTAGGAAAGGTTCACTGGAAGAATTAATATCCACATTGAAAAATCATTATCATGACCATCATCATCATCATAATCATCACCACCATCATCATCATCAAAATAATAAGTAGGAGAAGATAAGGAAGAGTATGACTTTGTCTACAGCAATAGGGAGCTATTTAAAGGTTTTAAATAGAAAAGGGATATGATTGAATTTCTTTTTGAATTAATTAATTCAAAAAGTATCTCATTGTGGTTTTGATTTGCATTTCCCTAATAGCTAGTGATGCTGAGCATCTTTTCATATGTTTGTAGGCCATTTGTATGTCCTCTAGGGGAAATTATCTGTTCAGGTCCTCTGCCCATTTTTTAATTGGATCATTTGTGGGGTTTTTTGTTGTTATTGAGTCATATGAGTTCTTTGTATATTTTGGATATTAGGCTCTTATTGGAGGTGTTGCTTGCAAATATATTTTCCCATTCGGATGATTGCCCTTTTACCTTATTGACAGTTTTTTTTACTGAGCAGAAGCTTTTTAGGTTGATGTACTCCCATTCATTTATGTTAGTTTTTACTTCCCTTGCCTTTGAGGTCAAATTCATAAAATCCTCTTTAAGTCCAAGGTCCTTGAGTTTAGTTCCTATGTTTGGATGTGATCATATTTGCATTTGGAAAGATCTACTGTTTGGAGATGAGACTAGATTGAAGGCCAAAAAAAAGAGAATACAGTGGGATTAACAATCTTTTTTAATCTAAGTGCTTCTTGGGTAAAATTTTAGAAGATAAAATTCTCGCCATAGAGAAATTCTGAAGGTTCAATATGTCCTGAAACTAATTGTGGTTGATCTCTGACCATAAACAACTTTCAAACCAGAAATGACCCCAAACTAGAGTTGGCCTGTTCATGCTCCTTCTATACCCAAAGCATTGGGCCAGCTCCTAGAGGGGCTCTTTGCTTTCTAGTTCATTCTGAGAATCCCTTCCATAGATGTGTCAAATTCAACATGCCCAAACCAATGGCTTTTTTTCTGTCCCCTCTTTCCTCTTCGACCACAGCTATGTATTCTATATACTTTATTTCAGTAAATAACATTCATTATCTTCTCTACCAGACACTAAAACCTAGGAATCTTTGCTCTATTAGATTTCTCCTTTTTCTTTACCATATATACCCCTGTACTACTTCATTCTATCTCCTAAATACCTCTTAAATCTTTTCCTCTTCTCCGACCTCATTGATTGTGCCATAGTCCAGACCCCGTCATCTTATACTTCAATTATGCTAACAGCTACTACCAGACCTCATTGTGTCCAGTCTTTCTACCTGGAATCCTTCCCACCAACTGTTGCTGCACTGAACTTTCTCATATGCAAATCTGATTATGTCGCTTCCAAATTTAAAATCCTGCAATGACTGACACAAATTAAAACTCAGATTTCTTCATATGGCTCTATGTGGCTCTTAACACCTTAGCCAAGCTGTCTGTTTAGCATCATCTCTTGTCACCCCCAACTTTAGGATGCCAGTCCTAGTTACCACTTCACTCTCAATGTCAATTTCTCTGTGCCCTAAGAGAAATTAGCCACTCTTTCTCTCTGTGCTCCAAGAGCACTTGGTATATATTTGGCTCTAACATTACTGCTTTAGATTGCAACTATTCATTTACATGTCTTCCTCCTGCTCTCTAAATCTTAGGTCTTATCTCTGGTTCCATAGGCTCCAGGATGAGTTTTGGGGGTTCCATCCTCCTTCAAATAGCATGTATAATTCTGAGTGCAATGCAGGTAATTTTTATCAGTTCTCAAAGGTATCTATGACTCTCAAAAAGTAAAATATCACTGTTGCCCTAAATCATGAGATTTTAAGGGCACATAACTTACTTACCATGTGCTTTTTTTGCATAACCAGTTATTGAAGAGTCTGATCTCAGTAGGGCATAAACATGAAACAGTTTTATTTTTCTCTAATCCTTACTTTGAACTATGTTCTGTTAAATCTCCTTTTCCTGCTCTTTAATGACATTTCAGGCAGATCTCATAGCTTTTTGGTCTCTTTTGTTAGTAAAAAGACTAGGTCATTTGTTTGGCTCATGACTCAAACAAATCAACCCTAAAAACACTTTTGAATGTTTTTGAATGTGGACCGATATTAAAGAATATCATGACATTATTATTATTATTATTATTTGGTATAATAAAATTGTGGATATCTTTTTAAAGTGTCTAAGCATTAGAGATGTAGACAAAGGTGTTTTAAGACTAAAACTACATGATATCTTGGATTTAATTTATAATAGTCCAGATAAAATGTTAATAATTATTAAAGTTGGAATGGATATTCTTAATACTGTTCTTGCTATTTTTGTATATATTTGACATTTTTCCTAATAAAATACATTTTTTCTAAACTCACTCTAATACAATTTAAAATTGTCTCTTACCCATATCCAGCGGTATGCTGGTATGTGTTTAACAACTGCTTTTTGGGGGGGAGGGGGAATAGCCCTGATTTGTAGCGCTTGCCAATTTCTGTAGTACAAATACTACTACCATGGCCAATTTTAAGTTACCAATGTAATACCATTAAATTCAGAGTTGGGAAGAGATGCACAGTAGCATACTATTACATAGTGTTTCCATCACACCAATACACTAGAAGTAAATAACAACATAAACTAAAATGTAGTGATGAGTTATGAGTTTTTATTGCCTTTGTTTTCATGTAATTTACTTGTTTATTTGTATGTTAGTATAATTTAATTTTTATTAATGGATGTATAAATTTTATTAATGAATGTATAATAATTGGGTTACTAAATTCCTGAAAATTTAACAGTCTGCTCTCATGAACTGGTATGAACCAGATCCAGAACACCACGGCAACGTTCTCTCCTTTCCCAACCACCTCATGCAGCAAAAGTTGAGAAACACTGCTCTAACCTAAACTGACACATCTCTACTCCTTACTCATTACTGTGAACACACCTAGCTCCTCTCAATCAGGCATAACCAGCCAGGGAATGGGAGGGGAAGCAAGTAAATCAGCCCCTCTCCTTCTACCACACAGGGAGCCTCATGCTATTCTGAATCCTTGATTCAGGATTGCCTCTTGAATAACATCCCAGTTTGCTCCCTCTCTTCTTGAACCTTGCGTTTGCTTCAAAATAATTATGCACATAATTCTACAGTATTTAATAAGTGTTTCCAGCTCTCATAAAGCAATAGCTTAATTTTTCATGGATTGTATTTTAAAGGGAAAGGATGAGAGAAACTTTTTTATTCCTCATAAACACTGTTAGGGCATTGATGCCTTAAATTACTGAGTACCCTCTAGGCTTAAGCTTAAGTTCAACATATCCATTCGTTATTTATAACCATTTGAAATTTTTAAGTAGTCCAATCCATGCTGTTACTTACACTTGTCTTTTCCGTATTCTAAATTATGTAACTTCAATTCAACAACCCAAAACCATAATATGCATTTCCATCTCCCTGTTGAGAAGACTAAATTTATTTTGACAATTTTTCCCTAAAAAGAATATATATTTCACATAGAAGAAACAGACACAATAGAATAACTCTAGCACAGCATTTTACCACCAAAACAAACAAAAATTACTGAACAGTATATACTGCACTTCTTTTAACCTTTACTCAACCTAAAGAGTACAAATTTAATCTAAATTTGTAATTTCTAAATTACAAATCAATTCTAAGATAACATCCCTAAGCCACTGATACAGGTGACTCGTCTACGGAAATAATAGGCCGGACTGCCTTTGTTACAGACTGATAATACTGGAATGAGTATCTAGCCAACATCATAATTCTCAGAGACATTAAAGAATTTCAAAGTTGTCTTTAATATACACATACACACATGTATCGCACAGCTAGTTGGTAACAAAAACAAAATAGAAAGTATACTTACTGAGCTAGAACTTGACCCATTAATATAAATCTCATTTAATACTCATAATTCTACTATGTATTATAATACTCATTTTGTAGGTGAAGTGACCACGATTCAGAGTATTTAAGAAATCTGGTCACCTAGCTAGGAATTCAAAAAGCCTGGATGCAAATAAAATCTGTCTGACCTCAAAACCTGCAATCTTTGCCCTGAATCATATAGTCTTCAAAGTCTGGGACTCCACCCTGGTCTGCTGACTTTAAAGATTTTTCCATCATAATCCAGCACTGTCTTAAAGCCCACATTAAAGCTTCATTTGTGAAAGTCCAGGAGGGAGCAAGAAAAAATATCAATGCCCATTGAAATAAGTAAAATCTTAAACTCTTCCATCTCCTACTCTCCCCTACGCCAGTGTGGAAAGAGAGACGACAAAAAAAAAATAGTGAGCTATTTTGATTCTTGGGACTCTTGCCTACCACATGTCTGAAGACCTCTATAAACTAATCCATACAATGCAAGTCAGGAGAATCTGTTAGCCTTTCCTGCCTCTACCCTTCATCTCTAGTTTACTGCTGAAGCCCCATCACCTAGAACACTCTCTGGACCATTATAGGAACTCAAGAAATATGTTGACTGTGTAGATAGCTACTTCAGATGAGTAGAATTTTGAACACGGCAAACTGCCTTACTGCCAAATCCACAGCTCCTCTGGTGTTCTCCCTTGTACTGATTTAAAGTAGAAAAAAAAAGTCCTTCACACAGTCATAACCTAAACAGATGTGCTGCATTGCAGAAGTGAAGGTTCAGAGGTTGAACTGAAAAACCCACCAAAGTAAAAATGGCTTTCCTTCCTGCAAATAAATGTTCCTTACTTTTTGTGATCTTTAGGCTGAAGATTATTTAAAATCTTAAGACTATAGCTAGGCTGCTACGAGATAGTCATTTGTTGAGAATTCCCTACAGGCTTCTAAACAAGTATGCACAATAATTTTGCTTTATTTAGTTATTTATTTTTGATGGAGGCTTTCAAGGTTTGTGCCCTTTTCCTCAGCAATTTTTTAATTAGTGTATCTGTTACTGCCAATTGGGACAATTGCTATAACTGCTGCAATGGGTGCCTTATTGACATGCAAGAAGCATCTCAGAAATATTGAGCTTAAGAAAGAATCTGTACAGCCTGTCTTTTGGAAAATAAATGGTCCTAAGTGACCTAAGTGAATGCCAGGTTGTGGGCAGTTCTGCTGCAGAAGGTGGTGGTGAGAATAAAGGAGCACACACATAAGAAAATACTCTGGAAACTGTGAAGCAGCTCAAAAAATGAGAAATTGTTATGAAGGGCTAATAATGGTACCAAATTAATACACTTGCCGCCATCATTTTTATCCTCTTTAAAATTGAAAAAAAAAAAAAATCAGATACTAAAGTGTAAACTTAGGCTAACAACCCAAGCAAAGATGCTGGGCTCTTATCCAAGTTGGTGCATGACACCCTGCACAGAGGCAACAGGCAACTGTTCATCTTTCAGGATGGCCATGATGTTGCTAATGAACTGATAATCACAGTGCAATTTGTCTCTCCTATCCTATTTCAATAGCACCTCACCTATCAGAAAGCACCTATTGTCAGCTATTTTTTACGTAACTAAAATATGAGTATGGTTGGTATGTACAGAGTAAAAAAAAAAAAAACCCGCCAACGTCAGCGTAACCAAATCCTGTGAGCTAGAGCACTCATTTTTTTCTGCCATCCTGGTCAGAACCTGATCACACTTAGTTCATGTACAATTCTAACAGGCTGGGCTTTACAGTTTTCAAGACCACAGCAAACTACTGCAACATTTTATAGGGAAAAGACCTGTCAGATATACTGTACATTGATAGTAGTGAGAAAAGGCACATGTATAGTACCTGCAATATAAAAAGGCAGGGTGGACACAAACTCAAAAACCATAGCGATCCAGGGAGAGTAATACAGAAGCAAGCAGCAGGCCGAGTACACCCTGATGGCCCTTGAGGACATCATCGCTTTACAGAATAATTACTTATGCGTGCAGTGGTGACCTTGAGTCATCAAGAATAAGTTAAATAATGTTCAGCTTTCTTTAATTAAGAAGGCAGCAAAGTGTTGCGATCCGTTTTAGACATATGTCTTTAATAAGTGTCTTAAATTTTAAATAAAACATTAAGCAAGCAAACCTGTTACCTAAAATGACTTATTTCATAGTAGTCTGACACTCTGAAACTCTCACAAGTCCTACACCTTCTTCTTCAATTTTCTTTACTCTGTTTTTAGAGCTAAGACTACTTGTGCCTTTCCAAGCATTTGAAACTGGTTCTTTCCTTCTTGGTTTACCTTTTAGTGAAATGATCTTACCACTACCATCACTTCCTTCCCTAAAAACATGTCCCAGGGATCTTAAAATTTGTGGCCACCGAAGCTCCAGGCTATGCAGCTAACACCTACCTAGTACTTAGTGAGAACTGGGTCAGTGAGATCACTCTGCTAGAGGTTACTAGGGATATGAACAAGGGTGCCAGAACAGATTGGTGAAGAAGGAACCAGGAGAAAAAGACAATTATTCTCTATTACAGCCTGCTATCATCTGAATTGTGTTCCTCCTAAAATTCCTATGTTGAAGCCGTAATCCCCAATATGTTGGTATTTAGAGATGGGCCTTTGGGAAATAATTAGGTTGAGATGAGGTCATAGGGGTGAGGTCCTCATGATGGGATTAGTGTCCTTCTTAGAAGAGACCAAAGGGCTTGCTCTCTATCCTTCTCACATCCCCTAGCAAGAAGGCAGCCATCTGCAAAACAGGAAGAGGGTCCTTACCAGAACGCAACCATGCTGGTACCCTGATCTCAAACTTCCAGCTTTCAGACTGTGAGAAAATAAATTTCTGTTGTTTAAGATACCAGGTCCATGGTACTTTGTTACAGAAGCCTGAACAGACTAAGACACAACCACATCCCACCACCATACCCAGTAACTCTCATCACTGTTTGCTATCATCCCTGTAGGAAAGGTTTTCACCTTTCTACCTCATAGGACGGCATGGGAAGGAAATCTTCTCCCCAGAGAGGGGGAAGGGCAAAGAAGTAAGTGATGAGGCTGATCATTCCATAAATATTTTTATCAACTCCTTGCCCTAGCAGGCTTTTGCTCTGACCTATATTCCCCCTGTAGACACCAGCACTAGGGGGCTGGGCCTCTGCAGTAAAAGAGCTGGTAATAATTATTTATATCTTAGAAAAGAACAAAATTTAAACCACAGAGACAAATACTAGTGCTATTGTTAATAAGGCAGATTTTCATCAAAGATAACAGTTTTCTCAAATATGATTAGATAATCAGAAAGATTCCTGAAAAGGGTTCCTTACTCTTAAAAGAAAAATAAATTCAGCATTCTGGGTGCTCAATGAAAAGAAACCAAAGTTTGATCCAATGTGAAATTCACCCTAGGGTGAGTTCAGTGAAGGCTTGAAAGGCTGCAACAGAACAGCTGTGTTCAAGTCAGATCTGAGTCCCTATTTTGACTGAATTTCCCTGGAACCTCTAAGATTATAAAATGCTGGCTCCCCAAAATATCTAAAATATTACCAAAATAACCTGTAATAGGACAAAGCTCACTGTGGTAAGGGAGAATACTGCCTCAGTAGTTTCAGGGAATCATAGTAGCACCTCAAAAGGAAAAAAGAGAAGCTTGGATATTTATGGGATTTTAAAGTCTGGTTTACAGCAGGTCTTCCAATAAAGAGTCTTGGTTAGAATTGGATAAAGACTGTCATATGATAGTTTAGGACTGGTAGACACAACAAGGCAAGTATTTTGAAGTGAGCAGTTCTGAGATCTTAGGGTATAAATGGTCTTTGATGCTTTCTATAAAAGAGTTGATAGGTCTTTCAGGAAGTTCCTGGAATGAACAATAAAGTTATTTGCAATTTTTGTCTTTAGGGCAAGAACATCCTGGTGAAGAGTAGCAGAATATACCAACCCAAAATATACTGCTTTGGCACAAGGATAATTTTGAGCTTAAGGCAATTGAGAAGTAGCAGACGCAAAATAAAAGCAAACAACAACAACAAAATATCTACCTCTCTTTCCTGCCCCTATTTGCCTATAAAATCAGGTCATAAATTTATAAAAGTGTCCCTCCTACCCCTCTCTACCAGGAGGGCAGAAGTTACTCACTAGAGAAAACTCTAGACCCTTACCAACCCAGAGACGCAGGAGAGGCATCCACAAAACTTGACTAACTAGCTCTTATCTTCCCTTAGTTCCTCCATATATTTACCTACTTTCCCACAACTTGCCACTTCTAGAATCTCAAAGTCCTCTCCTTTGTCTTGTCACTTCTGTAAAAATTCATTGTTCTTTTGTTAAGATGTTATATAAGCCCAACTTCTAACCACCCCTTTGAGTTTCTCATCTCTGAATGTTCCCACTTGCAAATGTGATGCACATGTTTAATAAAACTTCTGTTTGTTTTTCTCTTGTTAATTTGTCTTTTGTCAGTCTAATTCACAGAGCTCCGGCTAGAGAACCTAGGAGAGTAGAGGAAAAAAGTTTTTTCCCTCCCCCTACACAGGAATGACAACGTGATTTTGAAGACAACAGTGAAGAGTAAAATCAGCTGAATGTCGAAATAAATTGTGTGGATGCTTTCCATTCTCACTCTATAATGCTCTTAGTTGTATTCAGTTGTATATATGTGTGTTTCCCACCCAATAATTTGTAAACTCTTTCAGAGCAAAGATTACATCTACCCCTGAAACATTTCCCATTGTCTTTTCTGTCTTCCATATTGTTTCCATTTTCAAAATAACCGTCATCTCTAGGGCATGTATATCTTCTAGAAGTTTCTATTATAATTTCTAAGCCTTCTGTAGTCAAAAAGCTGCTAAACAAGAAAATGAGAAACACCAGTTGTGGGTTTTTCTAAATAAAAACCTAAAATTATCTTAGATTCCCTGAGTATGTTCAATGAAATTCATTCAGAGTGTGTTTTGAGCTCATTTTAACATGGATTGATTGTTGAGCCTCCTCAATTGTTTGCAAAACAGTGCTAAAATAAGATAACTCGGATATATAAAAGTGCATTGTATCTTTTTCCACAGCAGTGCTAAGTGTTTAAGAATCACAATTGTAAAAATTCCGTTTCAGTGTGTCTTTATTTTTATTACACCAGTCTGTCATCAGTAAAACACTGTGAAGTTTCCTGAGGAGAGAAGAATTCCTCTGCATTTGAAATGCCTCTGAAAGAAATGTTTCTAATTATCACTTATATTATTTCAGATCCTATGTTAGTCACAGGTACTCCAGTGATGTCCTTCCCTATGAATCTGATTTCTTTTATATCCTGTAAAATGCTTTTTTCTTTTAGAAATAATGTTTCTCTTCCTTTTCTCATTTTTATTGCATTTTATGTATCACTTCATCAAATGTTATAAGGAAGGGAACTGGAGGTGACTTATAAGTAGATAGAATGTTTCTCAGAGACATCACTTGAAGCTGCAAGAATATTCCATGAACATAACTATGGTTGGGCCCTTTTACTGCTGTATTTACCATAGTCAGCACTATGTCAGGCACCCTGGGCATTTTCTCAATTACTCCTTAAGCCTGTTTCACATTCTAGATTCAAAAACGAGACATCTAGGGGACTGGGCTGCTGAAAATTCGAATTCCACTACTACTTCACATTATTATTCCTTTTCTTAAGTAATCTGTTTAGGTGTCTTCTTTGGGAGTCTCAGGCACAATTATAAGACCAATGCAACACTATATTCTCCACAGTTGTCAAATGATAAATTCCAGGGTCCCCTGAAGGCAGCAGAAAGTTATAATATAGGATTATATAAATCCAAATTGGCCAAAACATGCCCTATGTCTCTTATATTTTATAATTTGTTTTTAGAGCACGATCTGCACCTTTGTAAGTGTTGGAGTGGAAAGGCTGAGAAATGCACCTTAAAAGATATAGGAAATAAGGTGAACACTGCCTTTTATCCTGCTATTAAAATCTTGAGTGGTTTAACTAAAGTTAGGCAGATAAATGCCTACAGTTGTATTTCCCGAAATGTGGTAGGTAGATAGTAACCAATAAATGTGTGAAAAGGGTTCTTTCACTGCATATCATTAAGAAAGGTGAATTAAAGTTAGATTACTGCAGGATTTTTAGAGCCACTAATAAATTCTGAGGGGAATATAATATGCACTGTTTATGTGTAAACATAAGCTAATGTGTAAAATAGAACACTTTTCCACAGAATATTTCTTAGAACTAATTTTCAAAGGAAACACAGGGCTAAAGAATTATTATCAATTAACAAATGGTTTTGGTAGCTCTCTTCTATTCTTTATCAAAAGTAGAGGAAATTCATCTTCTCTGATTGATAATTCCTACCAAAGTCATGGGACTAATCAAAATAAATAAAATAAAATGAAGTATTTGCCTGTCCCTCACCGTTTGCTGTGACCAGGGGTAAAAAGAATATGCTTCTTAGATGGCCTGGGACACAAGACCATCCCTAATGTCCCCACCTCTGGGAAGGTAGGAAAGACAGTGAGTGGGGTCAACCCTACCCACACGGACTCAATGAAAATCACTGGCCACTACATTGGCATAATAATATCTGCCATGTATGATTATCAAGATGAACCAAGATAACATATTTAAAGCATTTTGCACAATTCCTGGCTCTTAGGAAGTTGTAAGTAAGTGGTAATTGCTATAACAACTAACAACATCAACATCATCGTACCCTTTCTATTTGGAGCAAGTCATCTTTAAGCCTTCTAATCTAGAGCAACTGCCTCCTAACTGATTTGTTCCTAATTCTGTGGGATAATTCTTCAAACTTCAACTAATTATCTTTCAGAAATTCTTATCTGAGCACACCACTTTCCTACCCTCTATAGCAGGGTACTTGTCTGTGGTGAGTGGCAGGCCAGTGAGCAAAGCTCATCTGTATTTGCAGCTGCTCCCCAGCACTAGCATCACCACCTCAGCTCCACCTCAGATCATCAGGCGTTAGATTCTCATTGTGTTACCACTGCAGTGATTTGAGTTCAGGTAACACCTGTACATCTCTAGGTCCTTATCACAAATGAGGAAATGAATTTCAACTCAGTGGATACGTGAAATATTCATTTATTAAAAGCACATTATGAGGTAGAAGATGGGTCAAGCCTAAAACTGACAAACCACGTGGGAATAAGAATACATACCCCTATGGGGGCAGGGGCGGGGTGGGGGAGGTATGGGTTATAGCCAGGAAAGATGGAAAGCTGTAACCTCAGGGGAAGGAGAGGTCTGCAATAATTAGGGCTGTGATGGGAGGTTACAAAGGTGTTCTTAGGTGATTGGCAAGTGAGGTCATTTTGACTGACACTCGGTTGCTGTATAACTCTTTGCCTAGTGCTCATGTGCTTACCCAGAATTCAGTCTGTTATTAGATTCATGAACTTCCAGGCATAAACATAGAATTAAAATGAAGCTTAAACTGTGGGCAAATTTAGGGTGGTACCTTCTGTGCGGGCATCTGTAGCCAGATTAAGCTAGCTAAAACTATGATCCTCCTTTCCTTTGTCTCTGGGCATGCGGGAGGGATTCTCTAACCACCAATTGGGTATTCTTTGGGTGGTCTCTAGGCTGGGCCCCTATTCCTTTGTTCCCCCTGTCGCTCATGTCTGACTAGCTACCTAACAATAGGAGCACCGCTCCCTGGTGCCAAAAGGTTGAGGATCACTGCTTATGGAACTCTATAAAGTTTAAACACTTGCACATAGGATGGTTCCTCTACTGTCCAGTAAAAGTCTACCTTTCCAAGTTCACCTTCCAACATCTGCCTAGTCCTGTAGTCTCTACATTTTAGCCATATTGCATCTCTTATACCTGAAGACACCATACAACCTCATCCATATGTTTAATCATGTCCTCTGCATGTGCTCTTGCTATTCCCTCGAAATGGGACATGTTTTCCCTGACTTTAACTGCAAAAAGTCTTGAAGGCCAACCCATTTACTCTCTACCCCGGCTACTCCCAGTCAGCCTTAATCACTTTCTACTCTGCTCCTATACACTTCTTCATATAACGATGACTTGCACAAGTTTCTATTTCTATGCATGACTCAGGACTGTCTGTTGCAGGAGATAGAAACCTAGTTTGAACTTGCATGGGCAAAAATATGTAGATTAAATTAGAAATACACTGGATCACTCATGTAATCCATAGAATACATGAATAACCAAACTCCAAAAAGAGATACATCCCAATTTCTGAAAAAATTGCTACCTCAGACAAAATAGCACCAGAATTTTGTTCTAAAGGTAAACCTGCATCATAATTTCTCTCTGTGGGTGGGTTTTCTTTTCTCTGTGAGGTATACTGAGGTAAAATTTACCTATACTAAAATACAATTCTATGAGTGGTAGCAAACACATACAGCCATGAAACAACCATTATAAACAAGATGTAGAATTATTTTATCAGCCTCCAAAATTCCACCATGCCCTTTGTAATCAACTCTCCCTGCAACCTCAGTCCCTGGCAACCAGTGATCTGTTTTTTCTCCCCAGTTTTGCCTTTTTCAGAATGTCATATGAAATCAGTTGTACTCTTTTGAGTCTGACTTCTCTCATGAGTGTAATTGTATTTGAGATTCATCAATGTTTTTGAATGTATCTATAGTTTCTTGATCTTACCTTATTATATTAACTGGAACCTTGAGTGTGATGTTAAACAGGAGTGATGTGAATGATTATCATTGCTTTTTCTCCCCAATCTTAGGGGGAAAGCATTCAGTAATTCACTATTAAGTATGATATTAGCTATACTTTTTTTACATTCCCTTTATCAGGATGATGACGTCTCCTTCTATATCTAGATTACTGAGTTTTTGTTTTTGTTTTTTTAAACCATGTATAAACATTTTATAAAATGAGCTTTTTTATTTTTTGCATCTGTTGTAAACATTGTTTTTTGTCCATTAGTCTGCTGATATGGTGAATTACACCGATTTTTGAATTTTGAACCAGCCTTGTGTTTCCTAAATAAAATCCATTTAATCATAATGTATTATCCTTTTTATATATTGTTAGATTCAATTTTCTAATATTTTGATAGTGATTTTAGCATCTATTTATGAGGAATATTGATTTCTAGTTTTCTTTATTTGTGATATTTTTGTCTAGTTTTGATATTAAAGTAAATTAATTGACAAGTGTTCCTTCTATTTTCTAGAAGAATTTGTGTAAACTTGGTGTTATTTCTTTTCTAATTGTTTAGTAAGAAGTAATAATTTTTTAAATAGATACAGGACTATTCAGGTTATCTATTCTTGCATGAGTTTTTTGATAGCCTTTGTCTTTCTAGTAATTCATCTATGTCATCCAAATTATTCAATGTATAGATATAGAGTTGTTCGTAGTAATCTCTTATCCTTTACTGTCTGTAGACTCAATAATAAAGTTCTTTCTTTTATTTCTGATATTAGTTATTTTTGTCTTATCTTTTTCCCCCTTGCTTAGTCTGGGTAGAAGTTTTTCAGTTATATTGATCTTTCCAAATATCAGCTCTTTGTTTCATTGATTTTTCTCTATTTTCTTGTTTTCAATTTCTTTGATTTCTACTGTTAATTTTTACCTTCAATCTGTTTGCTTTGAGGTTTAATTTGTTCCTCTTTTTTTAGGATTCTTAAGGCTCATAATTTGGGACCTTTCTTCTTTTCTAATGTAAGCATTTAATTCTGTAAATTGAACATATAACACTGCTTTAGATGAATTCCACAAATTTTCCTGTATTGTATTTTTATTTTCATTCAATTTGGCAAGTGAAGTCATTTTGACTGACACTCAGCTGCTATATAGCTCTTTGTCTAGTGCTCATGTGCTTACCCAGAATGCAATATGTTATAATTAGATTCATGAACTTCCAGGCATAAACATAGTATTATAATGAAGCTTAAATTGTAGGCAAATTAGGGTAGTACCTTGCCTAAAATGTTTTCTAATTTCCTTTGTGACTTCCTCTTTAACATGGATTATTTAGAAGGTTGTGTTGTTTACTTTCCAAAATATGTGTGGATTTTCCAGATATCTTCCTGTTATGGATTTCTAGCTTAATTCCATTATGATCAGAGAACATACTCTGTATAATTTCAACCTTTTAATTTCTCTAGGTTTGTTTTGTAGCCCAGAGCATGGTCTACCTTGATGAATGATCCATATACACTTAAAGAGTACGTATATTCTTTTGTTGTTGGGAGAATGTCCTATAAATGTCAATTAGTTCAAGTTGGTTGATAGTATTCATGTCTTCTATATTCTTACTGAATTTTGGTCTTTTTGTTCTCTCAATGACTGAGTATTTAATTCTCCAGCTATAATTGTGGATCTATTTGTTTCTAGTTCTATCAATTTTTTTGTCATGTAATTTAAAATTATATTGGTAGGTACATATATACTTGGGATTGCTATGACTTATTAGAGACTGAATTCTTTATCATTGTATAATATGCATGGTGGGTTTTGAAGTCCATTATGATTTCCTCACCCACAGAGCTCATGAGCAATGCCAGACCCTGAGTTTTACATTTTAGTCCCTATCACCAAAGATTGACTATCTTTCCCAGGTAAACTTAAAAATAGACTCAAATTGACTTAGTTTAAGTGCTTAACCTTGGAAAAATCAACAGTGGCAAGATGGTAGAATCTGTAAGAACATGGCATCTACCCTGTAAATTGCAGAGTTGGAATGAGAGAAGGAACAATTCATAGGAATAGAACGCTGGGAAGATAGTACCAAAGGTGTCTGCCATGCTCACTTCTAAATCATAAAGATGCTGAAGTCATGGCACTTGTCATTTTTGTCATGTTTCTCCAATAGGATCTATCAAAATATCTACCATAGAAGCTTTGGCCAAGGACTTTGTTTTGACTGCTTACCTCTTCCTCTTCCCAATCCCATTTCTTTCCCTCTCCCAACAGGTGTTACTGCTGAGAGTACTTCCTGTGTACCACCCGCACACTATTCTCCACCTCAGAGTCTGCTTCCCAGGAACCTGGCTTACAACACAATCTCTTAAGAATTTAAGGTATGCTTAGAAAAAATGGCCAAATAAACATTCAATTTCATGTAAATTTTGGATATTCACAGCACTCTGATTCTCACCACGGTCCCTAAGAGAATAGTTTAAATCTCTCATTTTGCAGAAACTTAGACCTAGAGATATTTGTAATTTGCATAAGGTCATATGATGACTCGACAGAAAAATTAGAATTAATTCCTTGTTTCTAGTCAAATAGTCCATTACATTTTCCACTATCCTGAGAAATTTGTGGCTTTTCTCTCTTTCTATATTTTTAATTACTCAAATTAATAACCTAATAATTATGGAAAACATATCATGTGTTTAATGTTTGTCCCATATTATTTCATTTAATCTTCAGAGGAAATTTGAAGTATACACAATTACCCTCATTTTTCAAATGACAGAAATGAGGCTTTTTCTGAGTAACTTTCCAGAGGCAGTATGAGAACCAAAATTTCAATCCGATTTTTTTTCTATAGAGCCTGTTTTGAGTGGCTTTGACTACCCTTGCCTCCATCTGTCCTATTTTGAGTATGTTTTATCTTATGTGTACCATATTTTTACCATATTTGTTCTCTCTTCTTCAGTTCTATAATATTCTCCTTGATGAATGGAAATGAAAGTTAATAGTTTTCATTTCCTTTCTGGTACAGGCAGTCATCTCTGTAGAATGACTTTAAGAAAATTCTGAAAGCAGTCTTTATCCCATTCTACCACCTAACTCATCAACACACACAGCTATATAATACCTCCTACTCAGTTTCTTCATTCAAGTAATTATTATCCTTCATGGCCCTCATTTACAAAGGCAAATCCTCCTAGGAAGGACTATAAATGAAGCCCCTAGATCAGGCTGAATGATCTAATTACATTTTCTGCTTTTCTTATGACCCAGATGAACAAGTGTTAGCAACCTGTCCCTCACTTTTGAAAGGTTTTGAATTCTTGATGTAGTTTAAGTCTCAGAACCTAGTTTTTTGCCTCTGTGACTGAATGCTTCATTTCTGTCTTTGGTACTTCGCAGCGTGACTCAGAAAGGTTCAGAACAGTGTTCAAGCTATTGATAAGGATGTTCTCCACTCATCTGGAGGAGTAGTCAGGTATTCCCAAAGCTAGCCAAGTGACCTTTATATCTAAGAAGAATATCGACGCTTAGAGTCATTCAATTCTATGCTCATCCCCAACCTAGCCCCACTTGATGAGAAGGGTCATTTGTTTCTATCGCATGATCCTGTGGTCTGAATTTAATATATGACCTGAGAAACAGAAAAGACAAGACATTGCCAAGAATAAGAGAGAAAAAGAATTCTGCAGAGATCTTAGGTGGGCCTTTTGGTTTCTATAGGCTTCATATTTTTCAACTGTAAAATAAGATTATGGGACTAGACAGCCTCAAAGATTTCTTCCAGCTAGGGTGACCAATTCTTTCCAGTTTGCCTGAGATGGTCCCGATTTTAAAACTGAAAGTCTCACATCCTTAAGACTTTCTCAGTCCCTGGCAACCTAAGATGGTTGGTCACCCAACTTTCTCCTCTGTCTCATGAGGAAGTCCTAACTCATCTCTTGATACACACATATTCGAATTCACTGTTTGGTTTAAATGGTAATAGTCTCAACTTTGTGATGTTTAATTTCAATAAAAATGCAAAAATTTTTGTCTTATTTCTCACATGGGCTTTAGTCTTAATATATTGTTCAGCGTTTGTTAATTTAGGTAAATGATTGCTAATAGAGTCACTGGTTGAGAGATTTTTTTGCCTTGTGAAATTCTACATACACCACACTATTTGTTTTGACTCTGAGTGTAGCATGGAAACTTTGTATGGCATGACATCTTTCAAAAGTGGCAAAGCACAGTGACATGATGCATCAGTGATATTTTCAAGAGCTGTTCTCCCAGCATCATTTATCTGACAGGGCAAAGCACTTCACAAAATCTAAAACTAAGGGTCACAGGTATTTGTAACTGCTACAAAAACTATCGGCTGTTATTTGATATTAATATTAATGTAATTATTTCTGTGACTCTTCCAATTTCATTCCATTTCTGGTCTCTGCTTAAAAAAGAAGCAATCACCTCATCCCTAGCTACTATTCTGAATTCAGTCATAGTGACTAAAACCTTTGTTTTCTTCACAAAAGAAAGAAATCAGATAACCTTTGCTCTGACCTTTGGCTTGATATTTACAAAAGCTAATTATGGTGTGGGCAATTCTCCTTTATCATTCAGGGACATTTGGTTAAAATCTACTCTTAAAAAAAAAAAAGTCACCCAGAAAGGTATTTAGGGCCACATATCATATGTTGAAATCTAGAAAGGAGAGTTAATTTTAAATTTTAGCTGTCAATATCGATTTTCTCAAAACCATTCAAGTAGAACATGGAGGTGCTATAAGTCAGTCATTAAAATTAGTGTTTCAACTAACAAAACAAAATCAGTCATCTTGTGGTCTGGTGGTTAGAGGTCATCGAGATACACAGTCTGACAGCTTCAGCACTAAACCTTTCTCATTTTCCACCATCACACCCTCGGCTACTGCATGATCAAGAAAAGAACTGCAGGCAACTGTGCATTACTTAAACTCTAAAGGTTACTTGGCTAATAAAAAGAAGAATGGACCTAAGACTGAGTATAGTCATTTATGCCCATAATGCACATATCTTATTTACTTTTAATATAATCTTTATACTTATAGAGATTTTTAAAGGGTAAAAATTCAGAAAATTAGAAAAAGCATTTGTAATTAAAACAGTAACAGAGACAGCATTTTTTTTCTCCCCAGGCTTCCCTTGGCAATCTTTCTCTCAGAGTAAAAGTGGAGGTCTGATTCCTTTTGTTCATTCCAGCCACCGCCCTTTAGCAATCTGAGTCTGAGCAAGACTGCCACGCCCAGTCATGGGACAAAGGCAGAAATAAGGGAACTGGGCACTGAGATGGCCTAAATTTGTTTATAGATGTGTAATACATTGGTCTCAAAGACATGAAAGTACAAATCAGTTGCTATCTCTATAAACGAACAATTAAAACAAGGAGCTTAAAATATGTGTATGTTCTAAAATGTTATCTGATAAAAGTATTCTTTTCCTAGAAAGAAAGGGATGTAGCCAAAGGGTTCTCTGATTTGCAGAAAAAGGATGAATGCTGCCCCCTTTTGACTGTTAAGAGCTATATACAGTACAGCTTTAAACCTGAAACATAATGCAATAAATAGACTGTGGGAATCAAGATCCTATTTCCGTAATGAAAAATCTGATTAAGTATTGAAAATTGGAAAGCTGAAGGAGTTCAAAGTTTATCTAGTAAAACTCTTAATGAAATTTTTCTAGCTTCCCAGATGATTGGTCATTCATTTTGCTTCCTACATCATTTTAGTTGTGCCTTGTTCAGAGACTCTTAATTCTATCTGGAATAAACATTTCAGTTTACTGCTATTTCCTACACTAGTGATAGACCCCTTGAGCCTGATCAATGTTTTTTGCTTACGTAAGTGTTACAATACCTACAAAGACTTGTGCATAGTGGGTGCTCAAAACATATGTTTGTTCAAAGTAAATGTCTAGCTGAGGTCAAGATCATTGTCCAGTTGATCTGGACTGGACCTCTCTGTGTTTAAAGTCAGGATATTCACATGAGTGGTGTCATACTTTAATCCAGTAAATCTAAACTTTTTGAGCACACATCCCCAATAAATGTTATGCTTGTTTATAGGTTATATAGGTCTACTACTGAACTGTTATGTTACATACATTAAAAATACACGAAAAGTAAAAACTAAACCAGATGAAAAACTTAGTTACACTACACACAGACATAACATTGAGTGAAATAAACTAGATACAAAAGAGTACATACTGTATGATTCCATTGAGACAAAACTCAAAAACAGGCAGAACTAATGTATAGCATTAGGAGTCAGATTAGTGATTACCTTTGGGGGAGTATTGATTCACAGGAACATAAGTGACGTCTAGGAGGCTACTGTTTTATTTCTTGATCTTGATGCTGGCTGCACACATGTGTTCGCTTTGTGAAAATTCATTAAGCTATATACTTACTATAGGTGCACTTATCTGTATATATTATATCTCAATAAAAAAATTTTTTTAACATATTTCTCAAACTGCAGGAGACTGACTTGCATCTTTCCTGGGGTACATGCCCCCCATTTGGGCTACCTCTGCTATAGTTAACAAAGCTAGTCAAACTCTTTCAGAAGGCTGGTCAGACAGGAAGAGACCTTCCATATATGGAAATCCTCTAGCAGGCATGCCTGTACATCAGTTCTCAGTTGCTATAGCAACAACAGAGCACCTATCCACCTTGAGAGAGTTTGTTCATCTTCCTGCCTCTCTCAGGTTATTGTTGCTCACTTGAGAAAGTCATTTTATGCATGTGAACCTACCTTCTGGGGTGAAGGAGAACACTTTCACAATTAAGAACTTCATGTTTGCCTCCCATAGCCTCAGATTTCTCATTTGTAAAGTGGGAAGTAGACTTCATGGCTTTGTGGGAAGGATTTACTACATTAAAGTGTGAGGAGAACCAAACCTGGCAGCTTATTGATTTTTTAATAAATTTACTTATTTAGGAAATGTCCTAATTATTAGGAAAAATATCCTGCTCTAGGAGTCTGAGGACCCACATCTTAGACCTGGTCCTGCCAGCCATTACCATGAAACCTTAAGTACATCATTAAATGTCTCCATCTTAGTTTCTTCAACTGTAAAATGACCAGATGGCCTTCAAGTCACCAAAGTAAGCATTTAGATGTGAATAAAGACTAAAAGAACAACACAAAACTCTGCCAGCCAGTGTGTAGCAGTTCAATTTATCTCCGTTGCATGATTAGAATTTTATGACTTGCTGGCCAGTTGCTTCCTTGGCTTTTCACTTTATTACTACAATTTCCTGTGATAGTATAATTTCCTGTTTTCTCCCTTGCCTTTCTTTCACCTTGCTTAACCACATTGTGTTGTTGGATCATGAAGTTTTAAGGAAAGAACTCCAAGGAAACTTTAAGGCCTTTATGACTGCCAGGTTAGCTCATGTCCTCTGACATACTGGAGGAAAATTACAGTAGTAAGAGCAAACAAAAATAGTTTGGCCTGTGTTGAAAGGTGCAGCAAGGAAAGGATATTTTAAAAGGAAGGATGTCATTATTAAATTTTCAGAAGCAAAGTATAACAATGCAAACCAAATGCTATAAAAAAAATGATCTGGAGATGATGTTATTCAAGAAAAATTTGTGCAATATTTTAAGCATAAGAAAATCTGGTGAGAAAAACAGGAGCTTAGATCTCAACTTTAAGTCTGTTTTGAGAGAATAATCAAGTCCTCTAAGCAAGGAAGAACACTGCTCGAGGCAGATGGGCACAGTTCCAAGAAATATATTGATGCTCAAATGTAAATATTTTGTAATTGTGCATATATGAAAAGATATTAAAAGTTAGGCTCAGAAGATATATAAAGATGCCGTGCTCTGTTCAAGACTCTAGGATAACTGAATAGGACTACAGAATAAACAACAGACTACAGAATTGTTGCTAAGTAGTCTTTCATATTTATCTCATTAATATTCTTGAGATAAGAGCTGAGTAAAACTAAGATTAGACTATGTTAAGGACAGAGTGATGGATGAATCTAATTGCAAAAAAGAAATATGAGAGAAGAAAATGGGAAATTCGAGTTAGCTTTCAAAGACAATAAGAGTAATAGAAAGAAGCAACCCAAGATAAGTATCCTTGTAGAAAATAATAGATAACAAAAAAAGTAGGTATTTTCATCTGGGGAAGGCTGAGAGGCTTACGCAAATGTCAGAACTGTCCACAGGAAAGGTCAAGCCTGTGACAAGTGAGGCTAACTCCCAGATGCAGGGTGGTTGTTTTTAACTTACTTTGAAGAATCCACCGTTTGAATACTACCTAGATTCAGGTGCATAAATTTCTTTAACAAATAATGACAATTTCTTCAGAGAAACTGACTTTGCTGTGTAAGGCAAGGTTTTTTCTGGCTTGGGGAAAAAGTTTACTAACTCCTAAAGCTGTATACTCCATTAAAGTATATATGTGAGACACTGGCAAGGAGTTTCTGTGCATCTTGAATGCAAAAGGAACTCTCTATTAGGTGAAATATCTCCTACACAAGTGCTTCTCAAACTATATTGTAAATATGAACCACGTGGGGATCTTGTTAAAAGGCAGATCCTGATTCACTAAGTCTGGAGCCTGAGATTCTGCATTTCTAAGAAGCTCCTGGTAATAATGCCCATACCTAGATGATGGTCCATGGGCCATACTTTCAGTATCAAAGTAGATATGCACATTTTAAAAGAGGAAAGAAACATTTGCAGAATGAGACACATGCCAAATCACCATTAATTCCCATTAGAAATTGAATGGTTATTTAATTAACGAAGATAACTAAATAAATACAATTTTAGCCCTCTAGAAGTTCATGATTTGAAGAGTATTGCATCGTTTGTAGCTGTCCACATCACTAAGCACTATAAAACAGATATAAATATGGTATTTGCAGCACAGAGATGGGGACCTGACTGACAAGGTCTGGAATGAAAAATAAATAGTGCGCAAAAACACAGAGGCCAGGAACTGCAAGTAGTTTAGTATTGCTTAAATGCAGAATTTATTTAGAAGAGGTAAGAGGATGCGGCTGGACAGAAAGGCAGAGATCACTAAAGGCTTGGTTCTCACCCTGAGGCATTTGGGCATTATATAATAAGTAATGTTAAGCCACTGAACAGAACAAAGTGACATAATTAGATTTGTGAGTTTGAAAAGTTGTTCCTGCTATAGAATATGGGTTATAAGTGTGGCTACAGCCAGAAGGGTAACAACTATTGTAATAGTTCCAGCAGAAAATAATAGGGGCTTGAAATAAACCAATGGTAGTGGGAATAAAGGGTACAGATTCAAGAGACGTGTACTTAAGCAATCTGCCAGAGTAAAACCAAAATACAAGATGAAATATTCAACAAAGAAACCGTAAAGTAAAGAAAGGATATTCTTCCCATGTTTAGACTCCAGAAATAAGTTAACAGAGTCATATATTTTAATTTGTGTTGATAATGTAGTTATCAGTTTTGAGCAAGAGGATGGTAATGACATATATATACTTTAAAAAATAATACATAAAATGAACTAGAATTTTAAAGTCAAAGAGCAAGAAATATTACATGCTATCTCGGCATCCATAAAGATGGGATAGAAAGAAGCAATTGTTTTTTGTAACCCCAAACCAAAAAAATCTTTGCCCTGTGTTTGTAAAGGAATTGAGAGCCTACTTAATAACAAACTATTGGAGAAATAGTAAGAGCCTGAATTAACCATCAAACAATAAACATTTTGGAGAGGGACTTAGAAAAAATTATAAATGCATAACAGATGCTGCCCCAAGCTCTATTGATCTTAAAAGATTTTTTTTCTAAATTAATATATGTGAGTCATGACAACAACCAAGAAGTGCTTTCTGACTCAGGCCCTCATTAAAATCATCCATGGAAGAGCCTTCCCAAACTCCCTTTTAGAGGAGGTCAGAAATCACTTCTGAACGATTAATACTGGTAAATTCACTATAAGTAGGTATGGGCCAAGCAATTCCAAACTGGCCTCTTCTTCCTGGTTGCATCTTTATTAATACTGCCTCCCTTGGCATTAGCCTGTGTTATCAACACTGCGGCTACACTCATTTCCCCGCTGGCATCCCAGCTACTCTCCCAGGGGCTACCCGTCTCCCAGTTACCTTTTAAGCACTGTTCTCTCCCTACCATTCCTCCTAGACTCCATCTTTTAGGTTCCTGGAAACAATTACAAATTGTGGGGCAGGATTGCCCACACTAACAAGCAATTCTCCAACACCAGCTGGGTATCCGACCATTAAACTCAATTCTGACACTATCCACCTGGAGACAGCATCAGATTCCATAGAATGAGTTCAGTCCTATAAGACCATGACTGCCGGCAACGCCCGCCCCCACACACACACATCACACACACACACACGCCCCTCAGATGTCAGTTGCAAGCTTGGCATCTTGCAATGTAATCTGTGTTTCTGACCAACCAGCTACAAATTGGACGTTCCAATGACCTCCTCCAATTCAAGATGCCCATCTCAAGTCTAGGTTGTTACCTATAGTTCAGCTATAGATCAGAGATTCCCATGACCCTCATTTTGGGTTCAATTAATTTGCTAGAGTGACTCACAAAACTCAGGAAAACAGGTTACTTATGTTTACCAGTTTATTATAAAAGGAAAATAAGGATACAGTGAACATCTAGATATAAGAGACATGTAAGGCAAAGTAGGTGGAAAGGAGCAAGAGCTTCCAAGCCCTCTCCAGGCACATGACTCTCCCTTCACCAACCCAGAAGCTCTCCAAAATTCAACCTTTTGGGCTTTTATGTAGGCTTCATTACATAGACATTTTGACTAAATTATTGACCATTGGCAATTGGTTAAACCTCCAGCCCCTCTCCCCTCTCTGAAGATGTGTGTGGGGGTTGGGACTGAAATTTCCAACTCTCTAATCACATGGTTGGTCCAGTGACCAGCACCTGCCTTCCTTAGGTTGTGTCCAAAAGTCCCCTCATTAACAAAACAAGAGACACCTTTGTAGCTTTCATCACTTAGGAAATTCCAGAGGTTTTAGGAGCTCTGTGCCAGAAGTGAGGTGAAAACCAAATATATATTTCTCATTATAAATTAAAATATCACCCTCCGGAACACAGCTATAAGCCTCAACTGGGTAGAAGGTGGAAGGAGTCCCTGCCTTCTACTACATGCAGGACTTGCCTACTCTTCTCTGTCATAAGGCTCTGTTCCCACTGGTTGTCTTTTTCTTAGCCCATCCTCACTCCCAAAGATTTGCTTCTATCCTTCTCAGTTTCCCTGCCCTCTACCATCAGATTCAGTTACTACTTCTACCTCTAATTCCTAGCTGCTTAGCAAAATATCATAATGAAAACCGATATTGCTACAGCTAAGGCCATTTTGATTGGTAAAAGACCTAGTACCCAACTGAAATGATTTAAGTATCCTAGAAAAATAAAATGCTGTCTATAAGAAATGATTCATATCAGAATAAGTCTACTGGGTACTGTACTTCAAATTCAAGTTGCACGAGCCACGGTGGTTACTAAGACTAGCTCTGGTCATAAGTGCACTTTACTCATTAAGAGGAAGAAACCACCTTTTCAAAACTCAACGACTTCTTAATGGACAAGTACAACATCTTTTCTTACTATGTGGCTTTTGTGATAATAGACTCTTTCAGTTCTCCTTCTGTGTATTAATTTTCTATTGCCGTCACAACAAATTGCCACAAATTTAGCAGCTTAAAACAAAACCCGTTTATTATCTCCCAATGAGAGGGTCAGGAGTTTGGGCAGAGTAGCTCACCTGGATTCTCTGCTCAGGGCCTCACAAGGCAGAAATCAAGGTGTCAATGACTCTCACCTGAAAGCTGTGGGAAAGATTCCACTTCCAAAATAATTCTGGCTCTAGGCAAAATTCAGTTACTTGGCCTGTAGACACACATTCCCTGTCTTCTTGACACACAATTCCCCTCATCTACAAACCAACAAGGGTATTTTTAATCCTTCTTAGGTTTAAAATATCTGACTTCCCCTTTGTGGGTCCCAAGTCTGGCTGTAATCCAGGCTCATAGCTAGGAATAGGATCCCAGATTTAGAATATTACATTAGTGTAGTAGGGCACCTGTGCCTAAAATATGTAAACATAATTCAGCTTATTGTATCACGCACGTGTGGCTGAATGCCACTTTTGTACTCTGATATGTGTGGAGTCCATGCAGTCCTCTGGGGAGCAGAAGGGGAGCACAGGAAAGGCAGAGAAGAGAAGGAGCAGAAGCAGAAGCAGAAGCGTGTTCCCCACAGTAGAACTGCACTCCCCGCAACAGAAGTGCGCTCCCCACAATAAAGTTGGTGCCTGCTGTTTCATTCTCACATTGGCCCTTTGTATTTTCTTCCAACTGGGCATCTCACCACCAAAACCTTCCCTTCTCGATCAGTTTGGTGCTGACACCCTTCTACTATAAGAAAGAGTGGTCTCTGTTTTAAGGGCTTATGTATCTGAAAAAGTGTCCTACCTTAAGATCTGTTGATTAGGAGACTTAATTACCTCTCTTCAAGTATCTTTTTTATACATAAGGCAGAAAATTCACAAGAGTAACCCCAGGAGGTGAAGCTCATCATGGGGACCAAAATTCTTCATAACACATTCTACAACCCTGCAACTTATTGGACTCCGTTGTTAATTCATCTCTACCTGTATGAAGGTTTTCAACCCTGATTGCATATTATGATCACCTATAGAACATTAAGAAAAACTGATTTCCAGGTCCTAAAACCAACTAAAGTAGAATCTCTGGGGTAGGTATTTTTAAAAATTCTCCAGATGACCCTAATGGCAGCCCAAACCGAGAAACATTAATCAACACTCTTTTCTTAGATCAATTTATCAATTGACATGCTTTTAATCATCACTTCTATAATAATAATTCTTCAATCTGTATCTTCATCTCTGACCCCTCTTGCATTCCAGACCCAAATCTCTAAAATACCTACTGATGAGAAAATCAGCTCCTCCATGATTATCAGACCTATGTCACCTGTTCTAAAAAATTAAATACGGCTATGAAATATCTTTAATATCTTTACTCTCCTAGGCAACTACTATAAATCCTTTATAGAAACAAAATATTTTTTATTTATATGTGGCTTTATAATGTAACATACTTTTGAATGTATGCTATTGATACCCTTTTCAAAAGATATTTGAAGTTTGCTCACCCATAGCAAAGTCATTTTCTACTTCCCTACTGAGTAGACACTTGGTTCTATATTTCCCACCTGAATGTTTCACAAGCTTTCACTCCCT
>NW_006430735.1:7804364-7832002 GCF_000325575.1 Pteropus alecto | reverse complement strand
TTCTTTCCTTGTTGTAAAGCTGACCTTAGAAACAATAGTCTTGATTTTAAATTCAAGTATGTTTTCCCCTATAAACCTAGAATAACTCAATATAGATATTTTTAATGCCTTCAAATTTGACATATCTAACACAAATTCGCCAGCTAGTATATGGAGTGCTCAATTGTTAAACTAGACTACATGACTAAGAGATTTTCACCAGACCTTAATATTGCACAGAGCTCTCAATTGAGGCAAATGTTATGTAAAGAAAATAATGGGCATCCACTCTCCATAGATATCATATGTTTGTTTCAGGTTAAATCCTCAGAAAGTTATATGACCTCAAAGAAGCTAAGAGCTATTATTAATTTTTTAAATTAACATTTTTTTTCACAATGAGAATGTCAATTTTATAATTAAAGCAGTATAGCCCACAGTTTAAGAAGCTGGTCCAACAGTCAGACTAAGTGCAAATTCCAGTTACTTCTTTGTGATTTCAGAGAAGTTATTCATTTTGGGCGGCCTTGCTTTTCTCATCTGCAAAGTAGGATAATAATATTTGCCTCATTTTATTGCACTTCACATTATTATGCTTCACAGCTGTTGTGGTTTTTTTTTAAATTTATTTATCATTAGTTTTTTTACAAATTGAAGACAAAACCCCCATTAGCAAGATTATGACTCGCTTTATTATTATATTTGACTTTACTGTGGTAGTCTGAAACTGAATCCACAATATCCCTGAAGTAGCCTGAGGGAATTCTAAACAGGGTAGTAAAGATTAAATGAGATAATGCAGGGTAAAGCACTTATAGTAAGCACTTTAAAAAAGCTGGCCATTATTTTTTAAAAAATAAAGTGGTTCTTTTTTTTAATAAAAAAGTAATGTTACGTATTGAAACTTCCTTAGCTTAACCAAATTTGAAAGGCAGTCTAGCAGTGGTTAAGGAACAAGTGCATATCCTAGCTCTGCCTGACTATGTGGCCTGACTTAAAATTGCTTAACCTTTCCTCACATGTACATCAACAAAATGTTAGAACCTATATCATGAGGCTATTATGGGTTAAATCATTAACATTTGTAAAGAATTTATAAGAAGACTTGGCACATCATAAGTACTATGTAAGCATTTAATAAATTTTAAAATGGTTACTTTAATTTGCCCTTAACTTTTATCAAGGGTTAATACAGTTGCTATAACTATTTAAATAATTTATATATTCAAAAGTATTATGAACTTAGTAACATTTTAGTTGATTTTTTAAAAGACAGTTACCATTTCTTTTCACGTTCTCCTTTCATTGTTATATTTGGGAAGTCGGATACTTTTAAAAAAAATTTATCGGAGTGACATTGGTTAATAAAATATAGGTTTCAAGTGTACAAGTCAATAATATATCATATGTATTTTGCATAGTGGAAACTTTTTTGAAATTGTTTCTTAAAGTTCTCATAGTAAAGTATCTAAATGAAAACTTAATATTAATATTCTAATTGCCTTATAAATAACTGATTCTGTTTTTCCTCATTCTGATCTTTTTGGAATGAGTTTTGTTGAAAAATTATTTCATATATCTCTGGAATAAAATAAATTTCTACCTTTGGAAAGAAAATTTAGTTTGTTAAAATTACTTAATAAAAGTGGAGCTTTGCATATTTTTCCCCTTTTTATTCTGAGATTGAAATTCAAAATCATTGTGATCTTTGTATCTCTATAGTTTTCTCTACTTAGCATAAAATATATTTTTTAAATATTAAAAATATGAGAATTAAACATATATAAAGTCTGTCTTTGAGACTATCTTCTGATTGGAATTAAACAGCTAAACTGAGACATATTTTACTTCGATAAAAATGTCCTTTAGTAATTTCTTAATATTGTTTCCATGTACTAACAGGCCTCTTCCTAGGAGATGCCAGAAGCCTCTGAAGGCCAGCTTTGGCTCTAAAACTCCCTAGTGGGCCTTCTTAGGCTGTTCTGCAGTCTAGGATGCTTCCACCCAAACTTACTTTGCTTTCTCCTTCACTTAGTCAACTTGCATCTAGGATGATGGCTCCCTCATCGTTTTATCACACCGGCAATTTCCCTACTTAAGTACATTTAATTAATCCCTTCTTGGCCTCTGTGTCTTAGAGAACCCAGACTAACACACTGCCATATGTATATTTGGAAATACCTACTATGTAGGTCTGATACCAAAAATAATGGGTTAATTAGAAGGAAACCAAGAACATAATTTACTTGGATCTTTACAAATCAATAAACCTGCCTAAATTAATCTGCCTTTTTTTTTTTTTGATACCACCTGTAGTAGAGGAATGATTCTCCATCCACAAATCAGTCTTTCATTAGTTTCTGATTGTGCTTAAAATGTAAATTTCCTAACACAGTCACAAGGTTCCACAAGGACTGGGTCCCTGCCTGCTTCTCTAATCATCCAGCCAGCAATGTGCCTCACATACGATGGGGGTCCCTAAGATTATAATGGAGCTGATGATGTCATGGCCATCCTGACATCGAAACCATGCTAACATCATAGCCTTCCTAACATCAGAGCGCGATGCATTACTCACATATTTATGGTGATGCTGGTGTAAATAAACCTACTATGCTGCCAGTCATATAAAAGTATAGCACATACAATTATGTACAGTGCATAATACTTGATAATAATAATAAATGACTATTTTACTGTTTATATATTTATTATACTAACTTCGTATAGTTATTTTAGAGTGTACATTTTCTACTTATATATAAAGTTTGCTGTAAAACAGTATGCCATGTTACTGTATGAGACAGCAGCCTCATACATTTCATGTTTATTGTGCCTTGTGATTTCATTATTTTTCTTGTGCTTGATTTAATCTTTGTTCATCATTGTGTTGTTTTGTCCATCATGGCCCCCAAGCATACAAAATCCACTGCTAATGTTGCTGGTAAAAGGCCACATTGAGTGATTGACCTAGAAACAAAATAAAAAGTGATTATGGACTATGAAAGTGGAAAATCAGTGATGGTTATTGCTTGCCAGTCAGTCATGTCCCATTCCACCATAGATACGATCTTTAAGAACAAAGTGACAGAAGCTGTTAAAGTAGCTACTTCATCGAAGGCAATCAGACTAACAAAAATTCAAGAAAAATCTATATCGGATATGAAGAAACATCTAATGACATAAAGACCAGAGAGAGAAACATATCCTTTTCAGCAATATAACAACCACAACCAAAGCATAAAGTTTGTTTGTGATGTTGAAAGAAAAGGCTGAACCCAACTACAATATTGAATTTATTGCTAGCTCCCACGGTTTAAACAATTCAAGAATTGTTATTCATTACATAATGTGAAAGTGAGTAGTGAATCTGCAAGTGCTGAAGTGAAGGCAGCTGAAGAATTTTTAGAAACTCTAGATAAATTGATTATGGAGAAAAATTATTTGCCACAGCAAATATTCAATATGGCTGAAACCTCCCTATTCTAGAAATAGAGGCCTGAAAGGACTTTTATCCATAAGGAGGCTAAGTCAGTGCCAGGTTTCAAGCTTTTTAAGGACAGGATAAAAGGCTTGCTTGGGAACAATGTTGCAGGCTACAAATTGAAACCCTTTGTGATCTGGCACAGTGAGAAGCCCAAGGCCTTCAAGCATATCAATAAGCACACACTGCCAAAGTGTTACAGGAGCAATAAGAAGTTATAAATGACACAGATCCTCTTCCAGGATGCCTTCCTGAATTTCTATGCAAGTGAAACAGAGAAGTACTGTTTGAAGAATAACATACTTTTCAAGATTTTACTTATTGTTGATACATTCCTCCTTTTACTGATGATCTTCAATCCAATATCAAAAAGCTTCCAAAAGCCACTTCTTTGATCCAATCAATGGATCAGAGAGTTGTGGCAGCTTTTAAGGTCTACTATCTGAAGTACCTTTACCCAGATTATTGCTACAACTGAGGAAGACACTGATGCAATTCTGAAATAATTATAACACTTATGATTGCATCAAAAACCTTGCATGCACTTGAGGTAATGTCACCAAACAGTGTATGCACGGCATCTGAAAAAGATACTCAAGAAGTTCATCCATGACTTCAAAGGATTTGCCAAGGGTGAAGAGGTTGCAAAACCAACAAAGCCGTGGCTGAGATGACAAACAACTGTAACCTGGGTGTGGGTGGGGATGACATTCAGGAGCTCCTAGAGGTGGTTCCTGAGGAACTGACTAATGAGGAGTTGTCAGAACTGGAATAGGAATGCATAGCTGAAGAAGAGGCAAGAGAAAGGAAACTGTGGGAGAAGAAAAGGAAGAATCCCCAAGAAAATTCACAATTAAAGATTTAGCAGAAGCTTTTGCAGAACTCAAAAAGCTCCTTAAAAAGTCTGAAGACATGAACCCCAACACCAAAAGATTTTCATTATCAGAGAGGAATATTCATGGTGCTTTATCTTCTTATAAGGAAATCTATGATGAAAAAAATGAACAAACAAACCAAGCAAATCATCATGGACATATTTCTGAAAAGAGTGACACCTCCTCAAGAAGAGCCTCAGGCAGGTCCTTCAGAGGGTATTCTAGAAGAAGGCATTGTTATCACAGGAGATGACAGTTCCATGTGCAATCCTGCCCCTGAAGACCTTCTAGTGAAATAAGATGTGGAGGTGGACGACAGTGGTATTGATGATTCTGATCCTGTGTAGGCCTAGGCTAATGTGTGTGTTTGTGTCTTAGTTTTTAAAAACAAAAAAAGTTTAGAAAGTAAAAAATATAATAATATTTTAAGAATAGAAAATGCTTATAGAATCAGAATATAAAAAATAAATGTTTTTTGTACAGCTGTACAATGTGTTTTTAACTAAGTGTTATTACAAAAGAGTCAAAAAGTTTTAAAAATTTAAAAGCTTATAAAGTAAAAAAGCTACAGTAAGCTAAGGTTACCATATTATTGAAGATAGAACATTTTTTAAATAAATTTAATGTAACCTAGGTGTACAATGTTCATAAAGTCTAAAGTAGTGTACAGCAATGTCCTAGGCCTTCACCATTCACTCATCACTCACTCACTCACCCAGTACCACTTCCAGTCCTGTAAGCTCTATTCACGGTAAGTGCCCTATACAGGTACCATACAGGTATACCATTTTTTATATTGTATACCATATTTTTACTGTACCTTTTATATGTTTAGAGGTTTAGATACACAAATCTTACCATTGTGTTATAGTTGCCTGCAGTATTCAGTACAGTAAGGAGCTGCACCAGCTTATAAATTAGGAACAATAGGCTATATAGCATATAGCCTAGGTGTCTAGTAGGCTATACCATCTGGGTTTGTGTAAGTGCACTCTATGATGTTCATACAGTGACAAAATCGCCTAATGATACATTTCTCAGAATATATCCCCCCTGTCAAGCGATGTGTGACTATATTTGGAACCATTATCATCCTCACCCTCTGTCTTAACCACATTGATTTTTTAGTCCCTAGAACAGGCTAAGCCCTTTCCCCTGCTTCAGAACTTCCACCTGTGCTTGTATTTCTGCCTGAGTTCCTCCTGCCTCCATCTATTATCTGGTTAACTTCTATTTCCTTCAGCTCTTAGCTTATCCTTTTTCTTTTCTTCAGCTCTTAGCTTAAATGTCTTTTCCTTAAAGAGGCTTTCCTTGGCTCCCTCTCCACACAAAATCAAAGTTATGAATATCACTTTGCTTTTCTAATAGACCCTGTTGTCTTGACCTCTTAGCACTATTCATGATTTTAATTATTAAAATTATTAATCTTTTATTGTGTTAAATGTTTTAGATTATAATCAATAAGCTTCCAGGAACCATGACTATTTTGTTTTCCTTTATATATCATGCCTTGTACAGTTCCTAGTTGTGAGTAGGTACCCTATCCATACTTACTGAATGAATAAATAAATGAATGAATGAACAATTTCTTAAAACATTTTTGAACTAGGGTCAGCTTGATAGCTTGATAGCTTGATGGAGGATTGTTCTTTTTGTGCTCACTCCACTTTCTGATAATGAAGGAAGAAAACCTTAGTCACAGTATAAAATACCTTTTGACCTAAATCCCATAAAACATAAACGACCTATATAACTATGATATCATAGGGATAGATATTCCAGATAACCAGATTACACATTCCCACCTTTTCTGGCTTATAACAAAGTGTTGGACATTGTCACCTGCTCAAATCTTAGGCACTATTTTGGAAAAATTCTCCAATACATTGATACCTGATTCCTTCTTCCTATCTTCCACTCGTTATTGGTCCAGAGAGTAGACATAGCCTTCCAAACTATTCTTAATTTTTTGATTAGCAGTGATAGATAGTTCCTGATGACAGTAATTTTTAAAAATCCAATATTAAAATATCATTTTCCTCTATGAAGAACATTTTAACAGTTCTATCAAAATTGGAAAAGCATATGGCCTTTGGGCAAGCATTACACTGAGGAATACAATATTGTCTTATCAACTAAGCATTTCCATTTGAGTTATTAAGTTTACCCTTTGCTGATGTCCTCGTCCATGCAGGTCTTATAAGTACCTGGAATTGTCCACGTAGCAAGCCAAGTAGCAGTCTTTCTTTCTATGACAAATGCCTGTCCTTGCCCTCTGTATCATTTCATTTTTGTTAATGTTGGTAATAAATTAGTGAGCCTGAGTTCACTAGGACAGGATCCCAATCCTGTCATCTCCAAGTGAGACAAGTCCTGAATAGAAGGCACAAAAGAATTTACTAAATTCAAAACTTTTGATTAATCTTAAACTGGACATTAGCAGTAGTCATTCTTCTATGAAAATCAGAGATTTCAACTCTAAGAGAAAAAAGAATGGTTTAGAATCCAGCTAGGGAATTCCTAGGGCTTCCATTAATTAGCATATACTCTATACATTTGAGGGTAGAGATCCTGTCTCTTGTATGGCTGTCCCACCCATAGTAAACCAACAGGTGAAACCTTGGACTTTTAGAAGTTTTCACAGAACCATATGAAACTTTTATTTCTAACAATGTTCTTCCTCCTTTCCCAGAATGCAGAATTGTATAATGGGTTCCACCTCACAGCCCAGCAGCATTCACAAGTATCTTTATTATCTCATTCTTTCTTAGACCTTCAGGAATGTATCTCACCCATATAGACTCTGTGCTCAGCCATGCTGTGCTGTCAGTAGCAGAAAAAAGAAATGTAAGAGTTAGCCAGACCAGCAGAATTGGGGCAAAGGAAATTAACTTGGCAGTAAGGCTGGTCCCTAAAGAGGAGTGTAAACTTGAACCCAGTCCAGGCTTATGCTGATATTCAGGGGATTCCTAAAAAGACATGGCATGATATGAAGAGTCTCTGGACAGTAGCTACATTCTGTTGGGCAAATATTTGGTTGCAGTTCAGTTAGTCTTGTTTGAAAGAGAGCCTGAAAATAAGGCCCAACACCCCAGGGAAAGCAGATTAAGAGGAAAAAGAAAGAGGATCAGAACACCAGGTAAATGATGTGGAGGTTAAGCCAAGGCTACTGTCCCAGCAGGAAGCTGGATTGCATGCCAGAAAGGAAGCAGAAACTCTGGACTAGCTACATATGGTGAACATTACTGGGCAGATTGCCACTCATTTAAAAAGCAAGTGGTAAAGGGCTTTGCCCAGGACACTAAACCTCAGGACTCAGACCGGAGGCCACAGACTTTTTCCAGATCTTATCCATTTGATAATTAAAATTTGGTTTCCACTGATTCAGGTAGTCGCAGAATTGAACCTACAGTAGAAAGATTGTTGGAGTTTGCATCTGCACCAGACTGGAAAAATATTAAGTAAATGATGTATATCCCTGAGCAAATGAGGGCCAAAAAGACTAGGAGATACTTACACGTGTGAATTTAAAAAAAAAAAAAAAAAAGGATTTGTGGGGAAAAAACCTCACAAGGGTGATATGATCATAAATTCTAACTGGACAGGTCATGGGGAACAGTCAGCTCCAGGCATATAACTTTTTAGTAAAAGGTTTGTCTTTGCCTTAAGCAAGCCCCGTCCATTGTTTCTGCACATCTAGGTTAATGTACCTTTGAAATAAGCTGTAACCATCCTCAAGAGAGCACATAATCTTAACTATACTGTAACCCCAACCCCAATTCCTCCTACCTTCATGTAATCTTTCTTATCTTCCCTTCTTAATCTCAAATGCATAAAAAACTACAAATTGTTATTCTCTGAAGCATTTATCTCAGTTTGTTGAGATCTTGCTTTCAGGTGTATCCTCTGGCTCAAATAAATTTTTATAAACATTCTCTACAAGTTTGGACTTTTCTTACATCACCACATGCAGTACTCATAGATACTACTTCACGGAAACTGGAATACCTGCTTTCCATGGCAGAGGTGTATTGAGTGATAAAAAAGAAAAAATTTTAAAAAACTCCTCTGTTCACTGTTTATTCCTTTGTCCTTGTGAACACACCTACATTGTTTTTTTCAAATAAGATTTCTCAGCTATGACTCTCTTATATAAAGTTTTTATAACTATTTTGTGTCTCTATTCCTTTCCTGAGAACAGGCTTAAAAATGAATGACAAGCAACTCATTTGGTTAATTCATACACTGCAAGGCATTTACTTTATTTCCTTACCAAAAGACATATAAACTACTGTACATACAACTACTGTAGTAATTCTGTATAGTAACAGCAACTATCTCTGTCAGCTCAGGCTGCTATAACAAATTACCATAGACTGGGTACCTGAAACAAAAACATTTATTTCTCACAGTTTGGAGGCTACGAAGTCCAAGATCAAGGTATAGGCAGATTCAGTTCTGGTGAGAGCCTGCTTCCTGATTTGTAGATGACTGTCTTCTCTTTGTATCCTCACATGGCAGAGAGCAGTAAGAGAAAGAGAAAGCTGTTATGTCTCTTCTTTTAAGAGTACTTATCTCATTCATGAGGGCTCTCCTCTCAAGACCTAATTACCTCTCAAAGGCCTCACCTCCTAATATCAGATTGGGGAGTAGAATTTCAACATGTGAATCTTAAGGGACAAAAACATTCAGTCCATAAACAGCAACATAATGATCTGTCTGGTTGCTTACCCTTGCATCTCTCTTCTGCTCCCTGCTAAACTAAGGTCACTTGAAAGTTACCAACATGTGTATTCTTCTGGTTGGCAAAAATCCAGAGGCTGAGGCAACAGCAAGCCTATTTCACTGTTCGTCTTGCTCTAAGTTTATTGAGAAGGGCCTTGAACTTCAAAATTGGGGGAATTTCATGTATAGATGATTATGGTATAAGTGGTTAGTGGTATAAGTAGTTAGTAGTAATAACTAAGATCCTGTCTCACTTCTGTGACCAACCTCACACTTCCTACCAGAATTCCAGTGATTTGAGTCTCTCTCATTTACTATGTCTAATTGATTACATCAATTGATTGTACATTTCTTTTCTCATTCATTCAATAACTATTAATCGAAATCTATTCTGTGCCAGGCATTATTCTAGGCTCTGGGAATACAACATAGGGTAAAACAGAAAAATCCATGTCCCTAGGACTTACATTCTAGTCAAAGTTATCCAAAGAGAGTAGTACAGCTGGAGTAGTGTACGCAAGGAGAAATGTAGAACAAGATAAAGAGATATTTAAGAAAAGATAAGGTCACATAAAGCCTTGTAGATCATGGTAGGGAATTAGGATTTTACTCTCAGTGATATGAAAAACTACTGACCAGTTTTGAGAATAAAAGTAACATGATCTAGTTTATATTTTAAAAGTCGTTTGTCATGTGGAAAAGCTGGAGTGGAAGTTAAAACGATTAGGAAGATATTGCAGTTGTCCAAAGTAGAGATAGCGGTGGTTTATATTAGATGAAGGAATTGAGAGGGAAAGTGGAAAGGGAAAAAGAGAAATCGGGGATGATTCTAGGTTTTTACCTAAGCGACTGCATGAAAAAATGTGGTATTTGCTAAAGAAATACCAAGTGTCAGAGGCTCAATTTTGGCTTTTGAATATGTTTAGTTTGAGATGCCTATTAGACACTTAGATAGAGCTATCAAATAGGAAATTGGATAAAGCTTGGAAGATGAAGGGAGAGTAATCCTGGAGAGAGGCATTTGAGAGTCACCAGTGGATCCGTGTAAACTTTTAAGGAAATATATTTATCATTTTATTTCAGGAAAAGAATTTATTTCCGTGTGTTTTAAGTATGATATATTTCTTTGCAGTGAAAGTTCCAACACAGAACCTGTGTTATAGATAGATAGATAGATAGATAGATAGATAGATAGATAGATAGATAGATTGATTTATTGTAGGCATCAGAAACTCTCTGAATAGCTCTAGCAAAAGGAGGAAATTTATTGTTATAAACATATATATATATTTATTGTAGGCATCAGAAACTCTCTGAATAGCTCTAGCAAAAGGAGGAAATTTATTAAAAGGCATATTTCGGTTCTCTCATAGAATCAAAGAAAAAGTTGAAACTCTCAACTCAGAAAGGGCAGCAACCAAGAACTCACCAGAGACCTCAATGATAAGAGTTTAAGGAACTGTCATTAATACCATTCAGCTCTAATGGCTATAAGTTCACCAGAGTCACAGTAATACCCTGCAAAGCCATGTCCTTCCACATTCAATTCTCTAATCTCTTAAATGAAAGGGTGAAGTAAGTCTTTGCTATACAAAGTATGGCCCTTGGACCAACAGCTTGTTTGGAATGAGAATCTCAGGTCACACACTCTAGACCATCAATAAAAATTTTCATTTTAACAAGATCTCCAAGTGATTCACATGCACATTAAAATTTGAGAAACACTGAACTAAATGGTTTTCCAGCCATGCAACTCTGTCTGAATCAGTCAGGGGTTTTCATTTATCAGCTATATTGTGGAAGGCTCTGTGGATTCTTACTCATATAAACTTTATTTAAAATAGAAGTATAAATAATTTTGCGTTAATGATTACAAAATAATTAAACTATATATTTAGTATATACCCTGGTTATATGCAAAAAGGTTATAATATATTGTAGAAACATTATAAACTTGCTATACATCCCATGACCCTTCTTTCCAGAAAGTTCAGACTTATTTTTGAGGCAAATTTCTAGTCTGGTGATTGATATATTTATTGTATATAATTCAGTCTTTTAAGACTTGGAGATATGATATTCTGATTGTGTCAAAGTGCTCTAAAGTAGTCTTTTATTTACACTACATAGCTGCTTTCATTGATCATAATTCTGCATTTGTAATGTTCTATTTATATTTCCTTTATCATACTTTTTATGACAATATTCTTGGGAACTCACAGTATCTATTATAAAATAATAAGAATGAAAGGAAACCTATAAATATTAACATTATTGTTTGAGGAAAAGGCAGGCCAATTTTTATGTTAGCAGTAAATATTGGCAGCTCATGAAAATTTTGGCTCAGAATTGTGGTCCAGAAAGCCAACAGGTCTTGAAATGGAATGTAACTTGCCTTTGAACTCACATGCCTCCTAAATAACTTATACGATCCCTTAAATAATTTGTCAAAAGAATTCTAGAAATATATCTAGTAGATATGATTTAAGGAAAATCAGTCAAATTTTTAAAGTAGGTTAGCTATTGAAACTTACTCATTAGCACTATTTCTTGATATGTGGCTTTTAAACCTCTTATATTAGAATCACCTGTTCCATTCCATTAAAAAAATGAACAGGCAAAATTCATAAAAAGTAATTATGTACATGTAAATTAAAATAGATATAGATATAAAATTCTATATCTTAATTTTATTATTAAGATATAGAATCTATGATCCACTCCAGATCTATCAGATCAGAATCTCTGAGGGTGGGATCCAGGAATCTTCATTTAAAAATAGTTCCTTAGGTGAGTCTTAGCACATGAAAGTTTGACAATTACTGTACTAAAAATTAGACTATCAAGTTTGGTTTTCCACTGACATTAGTGTCAATATCCGATGACTGAGCCAAGCATTTACCTTTATTGTTTCATATTATATTTGTCCAGACACTCTATGCTTCATATTGGAATGACATTTTGACAAGTACATGGCTTAATTTTTTTTCCAAAGTCTTTAAACAAATATTTCTTCTTGACAACTCATTAAGGTAATATGTATTAAGGCACAGCATTTCCAGAATACCTAAGAATATTGCCTTGGCCAAGACTGAAAATTACTTTTAATAGAGGATCACTGAGGGGTGAAAAAAAAAAACACAAAAGGATAGACCAACTTAATTTAATATTTTAAAATAAAAAATATATGTTTTAAAGTTTCAGAAAACTCAGAATTGATGCAACTTTATTATTTTTCACAATACATGCTTATTAAATCCACAAAAAGAGAACACGGAAGATCTCTCATTATCTTACACCCAATGTAAAACAATATGAATATCTCTATAATGTCTATATCATGTTTAGTATTTAGAAGGTACGCTATATATACATATATACATACCTATATAGTTTGAGTGAAAAAATGGCATATACAATATTTACATTTTTAAATACTTTCTTGAAATCTGATTAATTTCTAATTATCAATATACCATAGAATTTTTCTGTAACAAAAGAAACCAAATATTCTATTATATTTGATGTATCATAATTCATTTAACCAATACCCGCCTAAAGGATATTTACTTTCAATTTTATAGTACTAGAGGCAATTCTGAAATAAACAATTGTACAATTATCTGATTATTTTTGGGGACAAATTCTTAAATAGGAAATGCTCAATCAAAGCTGAAACTTTAATACAAGTTGTCCTCCTAAAATATTGATTCAAGACCTTTATAAGTTATAACTATTTTCCCACAATGGATATCTTTGTCAATCTGATAGTCAATAAAAATAATCTATTTTAATTTACATGTACATAATTACTAGTGGGAATATATTTATTTTAGAAATTTATTAGCCCGCTTGTATCTTTTTATGAATTTTGCCTGTTCATTTTTTTAATGGAATGGAACAGGAAATTTTAAATTCTAATTAGTAAATATAACACCACAGCAAAACTTAAATGGTTTGTAATAATAAAAGAAGGAAGACATACGTACAGAACTGAAATCAAATAGAAATTGGGGAAGCCATAAATGAAATGAGAGAAAGACGGTGAGAAAGAGAAGGACAAAGTCATATATACAAAAAGATACATCAAAATGGACATAGAAATAGAGAACACGAGATTCATATACATCATATACACAGACAGATATGCAGACATAAAGGCACACAGAGACATGCCTTGACAAAGGCATAGACAGGGATCAAAAGTAAATTGTGACACCCAAAGAAAAAATAGGATGGGTACACATGAAAAGGCACACATATATAGGCACAGAAAATGACACACAATCAAATGTATACACACAATGGTACTATAGCACAAACACAGAGAAAAAATTTACGCACAAAATTTAGAAAAGAAAAATGCAGGAAAAGACAAGCAGAAAGCAACTTAGTAACATGGGGACAGGCAAAATCAGAGATGAGTCTTTCATAAATTAAAACCCTGTAATATGTTCTTTTAGGATATACTTCCTGAAGCCTTTTAACTTTATGTGGCCTTATCATCCCTGGTAGCCAAAGTTAATATTTCTTGCTCTTTGTTTTGCAGATTAGTTCATCTAAAAGCAAGAACCAGATTATAGTTACAATAAGATTTCCCTCTTTATTTTGGAAAGAGACAAAAATGAACCCTACTAATACGACATATACAAAGAAAACATAAATTCTTATTTTAGCTATTCCACAAAAATACACAAATAATTTATCCATTTTCTTTCTTCATTTAGACGTAGTCATAGAATATGAAAAATAACTTTAAAAAATTATATAAGCCCTATATAGAGAACCACAGTTCTCACTAAAGCTACTTCTTTTACTAAATCCTAAGGCCAAAACGATCCTAACAAATCTACCATTTTCTGAATTACTGCTGGGAAGTAGATGAAGGAAAGAGCTAAAATAGCAACTGAGAATCAAGCATCTGAAGAGATTAATGATAAAGTTAATCCGATTTGTTTATTAAGTTCCCTTCTCTGAGAAGGAAGAAAGTTCAGAAACCCCTGGTTGCTATAGACACCTAACTATTGAATTAATCAAATCAACTGTGTGGAAATTCTAACACTCATCAATCAACCATTATGAATGACCAAAAACAAACAAACAAAAAGACTTAACTAGAAAACCATCAATTCAGCCTTGCTATACAGACACCGCCAAAGTATTGCAGGGATGCATAAATATTTTGAAATATGTTTAAATAATATGTCCTGACTGCCAGTAAAATTTTTCCAAGCAAATGTTATTGAAAATGTTTGGGCTATCCACAAATGTTTTTACAAGCATTCCTACTAGGCAACTCTGAAGCCTCAGAAAAAAAATTCTGCCCAACAGGAGAATTCATAAGAAAGAAGTGCTGAATATAAGGTGACCTAAAGAAATGTAGACAGGATTATTTGAGCTGTTGCGATGGTTTAAAAACAAATGCATGTTTCAAGAAAGCTTTTGAAACAAATAGTTCTGGCTAAAAACAGACATTTGGACAGTGAGGACACACCCAATAAAAATGTTTGTTTGCTGATACTAACATTTTATTTGGCACGTATTTGCCAGAGCAGAAGTGGGCAAAAATAAGATAAATGCAAACATCTCACAGAAGGCAAAATTACAGTAAATTTATAAGTGTAAGAAAGATGAGAACATTTGTTTACTGAACATAGAGCAAAAAATAGATACTTATGGTTTGTTTAAAGTAATGACAATTTTACCAGCATAAGATGAGAGGCACAAAAAAAATCCCTAAATATTAATTATTTTGTACATTACTGTAGCTTTTTCATCCACAAAATGCTGAATAGTTCTTTTCAATTACCTCACATAACAATTCTCTGGGATCAGCTGATGACAAGCACTATCATACCCATTTTACAGATGAAATATACTAGCTAGATAAGGCTGTTCCTATTCTTTATATCACATTTGCCTCTAGGCATTATAAGCTACACTTTAAACACCATATTCTTTTGTTCTTTTAGAAAAAAAAAAATTTAAGGTATATACTATTGCCTAATTTTAGAAATATGTATGATAAAGGAGAAACACTAGAAATTATAGGAAAATATAAACGTTTGATTATTGGTGCATTTCTTTAATAACTTTTAGAATGCTTGCTGTCTACTCTTTGTTCTTATCCCATATCTTAGTCACCATCATATTAAGTCTTAAAATAAAGTCCTACTTATTTTTCCATTTTTCTTTTCTAATTCTTTGATCTAACTAGACTCAAATTCTAATAGTGGCATACTGAGGTTCACACTCAAGGACAATTTTCCCCTTATTTAACTAAGTTTCCAGATCTTTCATTTTTGCTTTTCTTTTCCCCCTTCCCCTTAAATGTGGGGATCACTAAGTGGTCATGGTGGGTTGGGAGGAAAGGGAGAATACCCTTATTTCTGGCCCCACTTGTCTCACAGCTCAAATCCTAAATTTCCAACTGCATGATGGAGATCTCCACTTGGTGTTCTTCATTAGTACATGCAACTCAAAATGTCTGAAAGAGTTGTCATCGATTTCCCCCACAACAAGCCTAATTTCCCTATTTCTGTATATGGCAGTATCATCAGCTATAGAGTGAATGTTTGTGTCTTCCCAAAATCCATATATTGAAACCTAATCCCCAGTGTGATGATATTTGGATGCAGGGCCTTTCAGATGTAATTACACCAGGAGGGCAAACCCTCATGAATGGGATTAGTGCTGTTTAAAAGAGAATCTAGAGAGCTCCCTTGTCTCCTTCCTTCATGTGAGGCTATAATGAGAAGACAGTAGTCTATGAACCAGGAAGAGGGCTCTCATAGACACTGAATCTGCTGGTACCTTGATCTTGAAATTTCCAGCCTCCAGAACTGTAAGAAATAGATTTTTGTTTATTAGCCACCCAGCCTAAGGTATTTTCTTACACCAGCTTGAGGGGATAAAGACATTACCCATCCAGTTGCCTTTTAAAAATCTTCCAGCTCCCTTGTCTATAGATACAATTACTAAATCCTATTGAGTTTACTTCCTCGTTATCTGTAACATACAACGCTTCCTCTTTATTCTCACCAATATTACCTCAGTTCAACCACCAATCATCATCAACTTATATTGGCTTCCTTACCATCTCTTCTGTTTTTCATGCCTCATTTTGCTTGCTGTTGTCAGATTGATTATCCTAAAGCAATGTCACACATTCACGAAGTAAACTGAAGCCTCTTGGACTGATATTCCTTTGATTTTAATGGCAGCCAGGAGAAGGAGTTAAAACTCGGGTTCCAGTACTTGTCGTGTTTCCTTTTACTTCTTCAAAGAGGGATTGAGCAAGACAGCCAGAGATGTGTTCTCATGCGGTGGTCTTCACTATCACAAAGGCTAACCTACCATTTTATAATCTTTTCTCACTAGTCATCTGCATACTCTAGCAAACTGAACTACTCTCTATACTCAAAGTACACTCTACACATTTCAGCTTCTATATTTTTGCTCAGGGTATTCACTTGAACACAGGAGTGTTTAAACTATCATCTCCACTTGTACGATTTCTTGCATTATTTATGATATAAACTAGACCATGAAGATTTTCCTGATTCAGCCCCGAGCAGGAAGCTGTCTCTAATGCCCAAAGCATACTCTCTGAACTTCTTTGGTAAGTGTTAACAATTTCTAACACATAATATGTGCACACATCACCCTTACTAAACAATAAGTCCTAAAAACAGCTTTCAATCTTCCCTAGCCTTATAATTATAGTCATGGTATATAGATATTTGGTATTTGCCAGATAATTGGTTAAAAGAATTAAGAGCTAAAATAGGAATTGAAGTATAACTAGAATATAAGCAAGAAAGCATGAAAAATGACTTCTCAAAATCTGTTTTAAGGGCTCGTAGGTTGTCTTCACAGAAATTAATTGTAGTTGTTGAATCTAAAACTACTATAAATATTGTGTACTTAGAGGAACTCTAGTATATGTTAGGCAAGGAACTAGGCACATTATCTTTGTAGTGGATGTCTATTGTTTTTGTAAACCCACTATGAATTCTTTTTTTATTCTGGTTAGAGCATCTAATTTTGATTTGGCATGCCTTCCCTCTTACACTCTCAGTTGATGTAATTCAGATGAAGTTGGCCCCGCTGTCTCAATAAGGCATATCCCCTCAGGCTACAATATCGATTCAAGGATAAGGCATGGGGCCCTGCAACATCAATTAGAGTTCATCTTTGGACTCCTGTTGTAACTATTGGGAAAGAGGCTTCAAGCTTATTAAACATAAACCTGGAACTCCAAGGTCCAACTTAAAGACAACCACATGAAAATAAATTCAACAATGAGGAAAACAAAGATAAGGAGAGAAGAGTTTTCTGCGGATGTGATCCAACTCAGATCTAGCTTTGTCTAAAGTTAGACTCTCTGTTTTTGTGTTTTTTTTTCTTCTAGCTATATGAGTCAAGAAATTCTCTTTTGTTTAATCTAGTTTGTGCTAGGCTTCTATCACCTGCAACTGAAAGAGTTCTAAATAATGTAATCATTAATTCTCACATCAGCTCTGCAAAGTAAGCCTTATTATTTATCCCCCATTTTACATATTTGAAAAAAACCCGGGTCTTGGAGTCTTATAAATATGCCCAGAAAATTTAAGAAAAAAATTAAAAATTGTCTCTCAAATATTAATAGTGTTATTTAATGATTTTTAGGATTTTCTATATATTCAAATTTTCTATGATGAATATGCATTGATTTTATATGAAATAATTATTTAAAAATACATTAGATTTGGGATGTTATTATATAAGCATTGTGTCACAACTTTATTCTTTTTCAATTAAGTCATAGGTATCTCCCATGTCATTAATTTTTTAAAAAATATTATTTTCAATGACTCCTGGTAATTTTTCATTTGCTTCTATTTAAATATTTTGCCATTGCTGGGCATTTGTGTTATTAAAATTGTTTTTGTCATTACAAGTAATGTTCTAGTGAAAATATTTTATTAAATACTTCTTCACATCACAAATTAATTCCTCAGGTTAAATTCTCAGAATTATTTTAAATTAAAAGGTATGAATGTTTTTAAAAACTCTTTGTATATATACATGTCTAATATGTCTTCTATAAAAGGAGTTCTGATTTAAACTTTCATCAGAACTCACATCTTAATTGTGAGATGACTGTTTTCTCTACATGCTCACAAACACTGGGTATTATCACTGTTTTTAATTTGCCTATTCCCAGAAATTAAAATTAGCACTGTTATTTTTAAATCTGCATTTATTTGATTATTGGTTATGATCACAGTTATCAACGCTAAGTTTTAATATTTTTATGTTTCTCAACTGCATGTAAATCTCATTTGAAAAATGCCTGTTAATATTCTTCACCCACTGTATTTATTTTTTCTAATTTTATTAAATATTAACTCCTTTCTCTCAACTATTTACCATATGCCTGAAATTTTTTATGTACAAAAATAAAATTTTAATGCAGTCAGATCAATTATTTGGTCTTTTTATTGCTACTATGTTTAGAAAGTCTTTCTCCTACAAAAAGGAGTCCACTCTTTTCCTAAAAGCCTCTTATTTGTTCATTTCTCTGTAACCTCACTCAATCTCCTTCACCTTTCTATTCTTTCCTTTATATTTAAATCTTCATAATCTCATCTAATGCAATAGCTATCTATCTCCCAAACACACCTTCTGGCTGCACTCTAATTCATGGCTTTCAGAGAAATCAAAGTAATCTTTTTACCTATGTTAATCTGACTGGGTCTTTCTCTAGTTTGCAAATCCCCATGACTTCCCATTGTCCTTAGGGTAAAAGCTAAAACCCTTAACAGGATCATATGCAATACAACACTTGCTCAATTCTCTAGCTACCTATCTCACCACTCTTGTCTTTGGTTTCTATTTCTAGTCTGCTAGACATCTCTCCACAGATGGCCTTAGTATGGACTATTTACTTTGCCCATCATGGTCTTGTAACTCATTTTCCTCCTACACCTAGGTTGCTAAAATCCTTGAGGTCTTAACCAAAATGCAGTTTCTTCCTGTCTTTCCTAATTCACTCAGTACATTTGTATTGTAATTGTTGTAAACAATAGCTACCTTCTCCGACAGATTGTAAGCACATTGAGGGCAGAGACAATGTCTGACTTCCTGAACACTATTCTTAGTGCCTATCAACCTTCATTCTCAAAAAAAAAAAAAAAAAAAAGGAGGATGTATTATTTTACTAGGGCTACACTATTTTAATGAATATAGCTTTATAATATGTTTTAATATCATGAAATTTATTTTATTTTTAAAATGTAGTTTGAGTATCTTTGCTCATTTATTTTAACAGATGAAACATTTTGTCCACTTCAATGAGAAATACTATTGGTACATTTGGAGGGGCTTTGAAACTATAAATAAGTGTGGGAAGAAAAGATAATTTTATAATATTTGGCCCTCTGATCAAGGAGTATGGCATGTTCTCCATTATTCAAATCTTCTTTTATCACTTTGTTTATTTAGAAAAATTGCCCATATAGATCCTGCATATTTTTCTTAATTTCTGGAAATTTCATAGTTTTATTGCTATTAAGAATGAGACACTTCTCTCCATATATTTTATAACAAAACTATTTTATTTTATTTTATTTTAAATGTAAAAGTTTTAAATTTAATTTATTGCAAAGATAAAAAATACCCCACATCTAGTTTCCTTTATTATTAACATCTTACATTAATGTGATGCATTTGTCACAATTAATGAATGGATACTAATAGGTTATCATTAACTAAAGCCCATACTTTATTCAGATTTTCTTCACTTTTACCTAATGTTCTTTTTCTGTTTTCCTGTTCCAGGATACCCCATTATGTTCAGTAGTCATCAGGTGTCCTTGAGTTCCCCTTGGTTATGATAGTTTCTCAAACTTTTCTTAGTTTTGATGACCTTGACAGTTTTAAGGATACTGATCAGTTATTTTGTAGAATTCCCTTGATTGGGATTCATCTGATATCTTTTTCCTCATGATTAGACTGGAGTAATGTGGTTTTCAGAAGGCATACAATAGAGCTAAAGCAGTATACTCGTCATATCATATCAAGGGTACAGACTACCAATATGACATCACTGTCAATGTTAACCTTGATCACCTCGTTTGTGATAGTGTTAGTCAAGTTTCTCCACTCTGAAGTTACCTTTTTTGTTTTGTTTTTTTCCACACTCTACTCTTTGGAAGAATCTCCCTTTCTATTTTTAACTGAATATTTTTTATATACATGAAGATCATTTTACTAATTATATACTATTTTAAAGTAAATTATAAAGAGTACACAGTTATCAAAACATTTGCCAATTACACAATATCATTGAGGAATTAGAGTATTACCATAAACGATGCCTCCAAAAATCTAATTTTTCAATCTCATTTTACAAAAAATATATTCACTTTGCTGTGGCTTAGCAATATTTTTATAATTAATTTCTGGAAATGTTGAAATTGTGACTATAATATTTTGTGATTTTATAAAATAAGAACAGAAATTCAGAGCAAATGCCATGTTATAAGTACTATGGATAGCTTCTCAATAAAAGTTGATTCATTTAGAAATATTAATCTTATATATGGCAAGAAGGAGCCTATCCAGCTCTGAGCCTATTTTGCTTTTCATAGTAGATTATTTTACTTTTCATGAAATATTTCAGCTTCTCTCTATATTAATTATCTATTGCTACATATGGTATTACCCCTACAACTTAGTGGCTTAAAACAGCAAGCATTTATTACTCACAGTTTTGGTGGATCAGGATGGCTTAACTGGGTCCTCTGCTTCTGGGTCTCACATGAGGCTGCAATCAAGGTGCTCGCCAGGGCTGAAGTTGTCTCAAGATTCAACTGAGGGAGAATCTGCTCCCAAGATCACTCAGTGTTTGTTGGCAAGATTCAGCTCCTCGTGGACTACTGGATGAAGCAGGAAGGTCTCAGTTCCATGTTGGCTGTTGGCCAGAAATTGCCCTCAGTTCCTAGCCATATGGGCTTCTCCAACATACCAGCTTGCTTCATCAATGTGAGCAACACAAGAATGCAAGAGAAAGAATGAGAAAATGCCAGTAAGAAGGGGAGTACTAGCAAAATGGAAGTACAATCTTGTATTAATTAGGAAAGTGATATCCCATCACTTTTGCTGAATTTATTAAAAGACAGTCACTAAGTCCAAGCCATACTCAAAGGGAAGGGATGACACAAAGGTATGAATACCAGAAGTCAGAGATCATTGAGAACCATGTCAGAAGCTGTCTACCCTGTGGTATTCCTGCTATAGGAGAATTATATAGCTTTATTGTGTTGAACAAAGGAATGACCATGTGACTTGCTTTGACTCATGAAATCTAGTCAGAAATAACACACTTTATAATGTTTTAAAGCATTTAAAACCTTATGTTATGAAAACTCCCTCAGAGAGGCCAGGATTCTGAAATAGTGGAATGAGAAGCTTGGCAAATCTTTTTCCCAAAAAGCAACAAAAAACTGGACATTTGAAAAAAAAAAAAAAAATCTCAACTATGAAAATCAACTAAAGGTATATAATTAACTAAGAAACATCTATTTAAGAAAAACTACTGAAACCTGGGTAAAATGACAAGAGTTTTTGGCATTTTAGCCATGGGCTTCTCCCTACATGACCCCACATGGCAGGCAGGCCATGAAAATCATCATCTTTACTGACAAGGTGGACTGGCTTGATTTAGAACAGAGTGGAAAATCTCTATGTCCAGGGCATTGTCAAAAACAATAGTGACCTTGGCAACAATCAGGAGGGACATCACAGTTAGCCTTAAGTTGTGATTAAGGTTAGGACAAGCAGTTGACTGGCAGACTAGCCAGAAATTTAGTGGGGGAAAATTAAGAGTGAAATCCTCATATGTTGCTGGTGGGAAGTAGAATGGCTAACCACTTTGTAAAGTTTGACAGTTTCTTAAAAATTTAAACATAAATTTGTCATACAACCCAGCAAATCTACTCCCAGGTGTCTACCCAAGACATATATCTACATAAATCTTGTGTGAGGATGTGCATAGCAGCTTTATATGAGATAGCCAAGAAATTAAAACAACACAAATGTCCATCAACTGGTGAATGGATTTAAAAAATATGATATATCCATACAATGGAAAATTATTTAGTAATAAAAGGAAACAAACTATTGACGCATGATGCAGCATGGATTAACTTCAAAAACATAATAAGTGAAAGAAGTCAGACATAGAAGGTATATTTATATTTCCATTCTTATGGACTCTCCATAAAAGGCAAATTTTTAGACAGAAAGTAGTTCAATTGTTGCCTAAGGCTGGAAGTAGGAATGGAAATTCACTACAAATGGGGACAGGAGATATTTTGGGAGTGATGGAAATAAATATTCTAAAACTGACTGCAGTGATCAATTGCACAACTCTAAATTTACTAAAAGTCATTAAATTGTATACTTAGAATAGGCAAATTTATGGAATAAAAATTATACGTCAATAAAGTTTGAAAAAAGAAAAAGAGTCTCTCTTTTCTGTATCAAGATGACCAGTTACGTGTACCAGATAAAGGCAGCTTCAAGAGCCTGGGCCTCAAAATGAAAACGTGTGGAGCAGAGCTACAGGCAAACTATGATTTATGTGAACAAGAAAACAGTCTTTATTGTTGTAAAGCCACCAAGATTTAGGCATCATTTTTTTTTTTTTACCCCAGCATAACAGAGCCTATTTTGAATGACACATTTACATTCTAAAAAATAAAACGTGTCGTGACATATTCATGTTAAATTCCTCAATAAAGTTTTATTTAAGGAGTAAAATTATTACTAAATGTTTTCTATAGTTTTACAACATAAATCTATGGTTATTTAAATTAAAATATAAAACTTTCTGTAACAATTTAGTGTTTCATGCAACTCTAAATCATATAACAAAATTATACATATTTGCTAACATCTTACTTAGTGATAGTAATATCCTGGTGGACAAGATTGACATGGCCCCTATCTTCACAAAGTTTGTAGTCTAAACAAATGTTTATTATCTAAAAGTGAGTTATAATTTTATTTGCATAGTCAATGTCAATTCTTTTTTTAAAATAAAGGAACTAGATGATTGTCCCTTCAGTCTAACTTCTAACTTCTGACTATCACTTTTGACTATTTTAGTTTGTAGTCATTTATTATTTCCACCAGCAGGTGGAACCCTTTAGATTTATTTTGTCTCAAACAGCAACATATAAGCCCTTGTGATTTCTTTTCATTTTAAAATTGTTTTTCTCTGATTTAATATTTATTTCTGGAACAGAAGTTAATGATAGTAGGTAAAAGCGGTAATTCTATATTCCAAAAAAAAAAATCTCTATATTAATGAAATCCATATCAGCGCATTCAATTAAAGTTACAAATTCACAGACACTCTGTCATAGAATACCTATCAAGGGATAAAAGCTTAAGATAGACTCTGTACTTCCAATGAAAAAAAATATATATGAGCTAAAATTCAAAAAGTTTCTATACTCTAGGTCAAGGGTTGGTAAACTTTCTGTAAAGGAACATAAACACTGTAAGATTCCTAAAGAAAGCACTTGGTAGGGAAAAAGGTTGGATGGGAGGAAGTAAGGGTCTATTTTGATTTATCTGGTTCAATTATCACCATTTATTAAAGTGATGTAGTATTATGTATCTAAGGATAATGCTATAGAAAATACATCCTGCACAGAGTAACAGGATAAAAATGTGCTGATGTTAGTATGAAAAGGTGGGAAAAGAAGCACCCCCCACTCAGAGGCAAACAATGCTTTCAACTTGACATAATTCCTGTATTTATAATGCATATTTTTATATAGTTGATTTTATAATATGCTTTTTAGACTTAGTGATCAGAATCATTTCCTCTTGTTATTAAAAAATGTAAACATTTTTAATGGATATGTAATATTCTACTATATATGTATGTAACAGAGCGAAATGCTCAGCCTCTCTGACTCCATCTTGTTTCAAGCCTTCTTCCCATGGCTTTCAGGTTAATAGCATCCACTTAATCTTACATACAGACATGCTAATCATTAGAGGAATTCTGCTTACTGAAAATACAGCCCCTTACCAGAAAGTACCTCTCCCAAAGAGATAAAAGAAGTGTGTACAAAAGTAATGATTGTTTATCAAAAATTCGCAGGAACCTCATGACCAGGACTAGAGTCAATAGGCCAAGAACAAAGCACGATCTTCCTTGGACCCAGCTGGCACCCAGATGTCTGCAGTCTTTGGTCGTCAATCAACTTCTTGTCCCTCCCGTTTCCTCCTTTCCTTGATACAATAGAAGTCCACCATCTTCTCGGCTTGCTGGCTTTCTGAATAAAGTCACTTTCCTTGCCCCAATACCTTGTCACTTGATTTACAGGCCGTTGCGCAGCAAGTGGTGCAAGCTTGGACTCGGTTACATAACCATATTTTCAAACCATTTCCACCACCTCCATAATTCTTAAATAATTATATTCTCCTCAGTCTTTTCCTGTTAAAAGTAATCTTGCAATATACATGGTTGTGCATAAATTTGTCACCATTTTAGATTTCTTTCAAAAACAATTAATAGAAGTGGAATTTCCAGATATTTTTAAGGCTCTTGATGGATATTGGAGTAATTGTGGTTATAACTTCACCCTTATTTTATAAGAAAGCCAACTTCACCATAACCTATCCAGCATGGTATATTCTAGGCAGTTTTCTTAACTGACATATAAAACAGAAAGTAACTGTGATTGGCTAAATTTTCACTATCATATTAGAAGAGTGTGCTTATCCCCGCTGTCTCCTGTACCAACCCCTTGTCCCCGTCGCTCTATTGCATTCCATCCCCCCTACACACACACACACACGCATACACACACACACACACACACACACACACACACACACGCATACTGAGTCACATACACAGAAATACAATTATAAGACATCCGGCGTTAGTCCCAAACACTGTCTAAGACTGCATTCTCTAAAGTGTTGTGGTACTTGGCAGAAACACTTGTATGTATCTCTATGAATGTGCAGAGCAAAAGCTCTACCCAAGAGCAAAACCACACATAGTGGCACTCCAAAGAATGGTGAAGGGACAAAACTCTCCAGCTGTGTGCCAGCCACTCCCTCTACATGCAGCATAGCTTGAGTCAAGCCATGGTGCTGGGTCGATGTGAAAAAGCATGATTTAACTTCTACAAGAAGCCAAAGATGTGCTTCTATAGTTGTAGTAGCCCTCTCTTAAGGAAAGTTTACCCTGAAGACTGAGTGAAAAAGAGATCAGCTCTACAGCTTCTGCTCCACTTGCCTTTGAAAATAGTTTTCAACAAGTTTACAGAGAAAAGTTGAAAGAATCTTATTGTCAGGAAACATAAAAACTCAGAAGTGTTCTGAGCTGATAGACAACTAAAGGGCAGATGACAAACTTCCTGAAGATGCCAGGACTGATAGATGACAACCTATGCCAAATTCTCCCATTATTCCCTTCTCCACTATGTCTTGGCATTTTATAAATCCCATGAACCTTGGACTCAATGCTGGGAGTAAAGGAGTGTAACTCCAAAGAGATTGAGTTTTTACCACTCAGCAGAATGGAATCTCAAATTTGAAATTAAATTCAGTTGAGAAATAAGAGATGAAAGTTATATTTCTTGCAAGCTAACTGTATGGACTAAGATTCAAATCCAAATGCCTGTCATTTTCTAATATTCTTCTCCCAGGTATGACACCAATAACTATAGCTTCTACCCTCTATAAAAAGCATCTTTCAGAACAGATGATAAATAAAATAGATGTAGAAACATGTCTATCCATTATGAGTGTTTTTATATAACTGGCTTATTGGTATAAATAATATTGTATCACGTGTCCAATTGAGTTGGTTGTAAAAGGAAGCCCAATAGTTGATCCACAAGCTATGATCATATTCTTGACAGCTTGACCAAATTTATAGAGAATTACAGCAGCGGACCCAAGTTTCTGTATTTATATTTTTTGCTTGAACTTCATGATGAAAAACATAAAACTGTTCTGAGTTATTTTAACATTAAACACATTCATCCTGGAATTGGAAAATGCTAATGCTTTCCTATGCCCATATGCTGAATAAAATTGAAAGTAAACAGAGCTAGCATATTTTGGGAACTGCTACTATAGTCATCAAATGAATTAAAAACTCATTTCAAGGTAGTTATTATAGTAGTATTTGTTGTTATTTATATGTCTGAAGAAGAGACACTTTTGTAGTGGTATATAATACCACATGTATTAACAATATAAAAAGAACCAAGAAAACTTAGCCATTTTATAAATGCCATAATCGGTACTTAAAGCCTAAAATTTTCAGAATCAACATCTTAAAAATGAAGTCCTTTCTGCACTATCACAAATTTAACATTTTCAGATAAAATTACATGTATGTCATAAAGGTAGTAAATTAAAAATAATGTTTGATTGTCTGACTCATAACTTTATGAGTCTTCATTCATTTAACCAAATTGCCAGAGCCTACTCATAAATTAAAAGGCTTTTAAAGAATTAATAGTATAGTTTGTCTTAGACTATGACATAGTTTACTTTATCTAACATATTTACCAATTTAGAAGGAGAAAAAATTAAGTTCTGTTGTAACAACCTTACTTCCATGATGTTAAATATTAACCTAAAAGATTTTATAGAATAAGACTTTGCCAGAAAGTTCCTCAGACAGTTAAAATTTCTTCATAGTTAATTGTTCTTATCTTTAAGAATTCTGTCTCCTCAACCACAGGGTAAACACATAAAGGATAGAGAAAATGTTATGCATGGTTCTATATACCTCTAAGTGTCACATACTTCTGTATTTTTGAGCCATACCTTATGCCTGAGAAAATCTCATTCTACATTTCAGGAAGCTTTACATGCACTTCTCTCTTTCCTTGAAAACATGTTAACCATAGAGTACCAACATAAATTATTATTTAAATAAAATCAAGCTAAAATTATTAAATAGCCTGTGAGAGGCAAATCACAATAGTGGCTACTATATTTACGAATGCCCTAAACATACTAATGGTGGTCATTATTGCTCTGTGCCATGAGAAAGGGTAGATATGAAAAATCTCTTTGTAGTCTCAGTCTTCCTCAGGATAGTGTAGCAACTACACTGACATTCCCTGCCAGTCTCATAAAGCCAAGATCCCTCCCTAGAGGAAGTCCTGCTCTTAGATCCTGGGTTGTGGCTTAAGTCACACCTGAAACTCCACGTACACTTCCTCATCCCGTCAAATATTTATATTGTCCTGCATTTTCTACAGCTCTCCATGAGTGTTGCTTAACGTGATGGAAAAGTATGAGAAAGTCTTGACTCTCGATAGATTTGTGCTTCTGATAGATGCTTGGGACTCCTTCCCTTGTGGATATACTGCTTGGTTTTATAATCATTTCATTGGATTTATCAGCCATACTCAGAGCCTAGAGCACCAAGGATTGAGATTTTGTATATGTACTCAATCAAGGATACACATTCTTCCTTACCAGAGTTTTTTGTTTGATGGCAGTGACTCAGTTGGGGCATTTATACTCTGCAT
>NW_006430735.1:7795106-7804320 GCF_000325575.1 Pteropus alecto | reverse complement strand
TCTCATGGCAATGGCAGAAGTACACAAAGATAAGAAAAAATATGCAAGTCCATCTGACCTAGGCTCAGCACTGGCATATTGCCACTTCTGCCTCATTCTGTTGGCCATAAGTCACAAGACAAGCCCAAAATCAAAGGATGAGACAATATATCTTGTTTTTCAGCAGGCAATGTGAAGTCTCATGGCAAACAGCATAGATACAGGGTAGGATAAGAACTAGAGCCATTAATGCAATTTACCACACTGCCACCGCTTTTCCTTAAACATAAATTATCTTGCTGTAAACTCTAGGATTGCACTACCCTTGCATCGCTAAGTTGGGAATTAGCATCTGATCCAACAGCAGCCACTTATTGTGTGTATCAGTTTAGGAGATAGCCTGATACAAGTATTCTGATCAATGAGAGAACTTTTTGTTGAATGGTAACCAGCTGAAAAGTTTGAAACATACATAGAGAGACATGAATGACTGAATGGAGCAGAAACTAAATGACACAGAGAACAAAAGCAGTGAGTGGGAGGCACCAGGCTTTGGAAGCTGTGGTAGGCTGAATGATGGCCTCCAAAAATGTCCACATCCTAAGTCCTGGAACCTGTGAAGGTTACTTAATATGGCAAAAGGGACTTTGTAAAAAGGATTAAGTTAAGAATTTTGAGTTGGGGATAGAGGGATTATCCTGGATTGTTCAGGTTATCACGATGGTCCTTATAATAAAGATGCAGAAGTTACAGTCAAAGGGAAAGGCAATGTGATGACAGAAGTAGAGATTAGAGTGATGTGCTTTGAAAATGGAAAGAATACAGGCAACCACTAAATGTTAAAGAGGGTAAAGATATGGATTCTTCCCTCAGAGCCTCGAGAAGGAGCCAGCCAATAACTTGATTTAGCTGACTGAGATTGATGTCAGACTTCTGACCTCCAGAACTCTAAGATAATAAATTTATTTTAAGCCATTAAATTTATGGTAATTTGTTACAGCAGCAATAGGAAACTAATGCAGAACTATGAGTTAAAAAAAAAAAAAAAAAGCTGCATGGTCAAAGGGAGTACAGATGAGGAGACTCCATTACCTGGCCCAGAAACACACAGAAATGCAGAACCTGAGAGATGGAGTAGGTGAGTCTCCTGGGTAGCAGAACACTGGAGTTGGAAGCAAGAGACTTCTGCTACTACTAGAAGTACTCTGTACTCCAAGGACTGTCCAGTTCTCAAAGTGGTCTATCTCTTCAGCCACCAACACTACCTTCAACTCTCCCTAATTTTTCTGTGTTCCTTATGTATACTTAAAACATCAATTAACTGAGGTAAAACTTAGTGAGTCAGTGTTTATTGTAATTCAGAAGGGCCTTACCTATATCATAATGACTAGATCATTATCAGGGGTCCTCAACTCACTGTTCACATTATCGACATTTTGGACCAGATTATTATTTGTTGTAGGGGCTTTATCGGTGTGTTTGCAGGATGTTTGACAGCATCCCTTGCCTCTACCAACTAGATGTCGGTAGCATCGCCCATTCCAGTTGTGACAATAAAAAATGTCTCCAGACCTTGTCAAATGTCCAAAGGTTGATAACTACTGAACTCTACTAGTCTCAGCCCTCATAAATGTTTTTTTATTAATGGGAACTATTATTTTTAGGATTTTAATGTACATTAGCTCTGACTAATATTTCAAAATTCTGAGACTAGAGGACAGAATACAAATTAGTTGAGGAATTGTTTTAATCTTTCTGTGGCTCAGTTTTTTCATCTATAAAATGGCAATGGAAAAAATAGTATCTACCTCATAAGATTGCTATGAGAATTAGATTAGATATAGATCACGTGCTTAAAACAGAGGTCAACATTTTTTTTTCTGAAAAGGGTCAGGTAGTAAATACTTTTAGCTTTGTGGACCATAGGGCCTCTGTTGCAACTTCCCAGCTCTGCTGTTGCAGGGCAAAAGCAGTGGAAGACAAGACTACATAAACAAATGGGAGTGGCTGTTGAATTTGACAGGCTGAATTTGACCTGGGCCAATCTGTAGTAGTTTGCCCAGCACTGGCTTAGAAGATGGCTGACACATAGAAAGTACTCAATATGTGTTAGTTGTTGATTATTATTATTATTATTATTATTATTATTATGTGGTCTCACAGCCAGTATGAGGAAGTAAACCCACAACTGAGGAACAGAAGGTACCCATGGGGGCTTTAATGTTTGGTTTTAGTTACTTTCTTCTAAAAGAGCCAATGGTTTTCTCTGGCAACCTATAAGGACCAAAGAGGAAAATGGGAATTTGTATAGATAACAGATTTCTTACCTCATATTAGAAGTTATGCCTTCTTTGAAGAAATGCCCAGGAATGTTACACCCAATTTCTCATATCTACCAGAGACCAGTGAAAGAACAAGTATACAGAAATTCTTTATGGTGTTTAGGGGATCTTATAATCTTGACCAATGTGGAAGACCAACCAGAATTATAGTTTAGGTTTCCTTACAAACTTTCTTCAGTATTAAATCTAGAGAATTCTAAGCTAATTACATCAGTAGTTCATATTTTGAAGGAAAAAAATTCAAAACTAAGTCTCATATGAGAAAGGAGGCTTGCCATTTTCTTGGTGTGAATGAGATGACTGAAATGAACAATTTTTGTGGTGTCTGCTCAGCACCCCACTTCCAAGTTTTGTCTTACTCAATCCCCCAACCATAAGTTTGCAGAGAAAGATGCTTCATTTATAAATGTGACCTATCTCTCAGTAAGAGTTGATTTGTTCTCGGGAGGAAACTTAGTCCTAGTTGGGCAAATCAGTTCCTGTCCTGAAAATTTTGTATCAGAGATATAAATAGAAAAGTTTCTATCTAGGTGCTCGGATAACTATAACAGAAAAGTACAAAGCTGTTGACAAATATGGTTTCTATCAGTGGATGAGAAAGCAAAAGAAATTGATCTGTACCTTTCTTTGAGTAGATAGAAACTATACTTCCTCTTTCTCTGCTAGGGATTCTCTTCTTTCTTCCCATCTAGTTCACATGAGGATGGCAATATAGTCCCTGTATGCTTATCTCCACTTTGAGATCACATCTCTGCATAAAGACCCACTGATTAGTTGAGGGGGAAAAACTGCTCCTGGCTTCACCTCCACAACTAAAAAATTAGTCCTTTAATCAGACTAATTAAATTCTATAAACGTTTTCGGGCTCACAGTCAAATTTTTTTAAGTTATATAAAAATCTGTTCCAGTTATTATGGATAAAGAAAAAGGCTGTTTTGTAGCTATTATTTAGGTGGCAAAACACTTTTATATTAAAATCCTTCCCTCCCTATCTTCTAAAACTAGATCCTTGCTCACCATTCAGGACACAGTTTAAATCCCTTTTTGCCATGATGTTTCAATAGGCTAACGATTCTACATTAAACACTCTCTTCCTTGCTCTCCTGGAGCATTTATTAGCAATACGCTTACTGCCATTTTCATGTTGGTTATGGTGCCCTCTGCCATGCACTCACAAAGGCTTGTGGGAGAGGCAGGCCAAGGGAGCAGTACCCTTCATCACAGATCACTCCTCCCCTCAACTCCAACAAACAGCTAGCTTATCTATTCTTTGGCAATGGTTGGCTGAGAAAAGCTCAAGCTAAACGAGGTTTGAATAATTAGCTAAGCCAAACAGATTCTCTCTCAGGAATTTAAACTTGAACTCTAGGAGAGAGAGAGGCAGAGAAAAAAACAGAGAGGAAAAATAGACCCAGAGAGTAGCCATATCACATTGATGGTAGAGCACTGGTGCAGGGTTTCTACCAGCTGCCTTGAATCCAGGACAAGCCTCCAGCTCTTATCTTCCTATGTCATGGCGTGGATCTTTATCCTGGAGCTCCATGACGTCCCATCTCACTTATTAGTACATGAATTCTAATGAAAACCCCCAGAGAGTCTCTATGATTAGAAATGAAAATAACTAAAACACTAGACATTTATTATGTTCTTTCTTGTCTTTTGTTATATGTTGCATGCCTGACTATTTACTGAGATTATCAGTTCTTTGAAGGCGGAGATATTATGTTTCTTCCCAAAGGAGCTAGCACTGTCTTTCCACACATCGAGATCCTCAGGAAGAACATATTAAATTGTAGTGACATCCAATCCCAATATTCTTTCTAAAACCAATTTTAAAATTATCCCAAATGTATTTGTTATATGCTATTTTAATGAATGACAGCTGAATTTTTTCTTTCAGATGTGAGATGTCCTGTAAGATTTCTTCTCAGAGAGCAGAAAGAACAGTTTTGCTAATCTGTTATTTTCTCCTGCATTTAATTTACTTCCACTAGAGAATAAGTCAGCAACTTCCTTAAACCACTACTATGTATTCATAGAACCAAATATCTGCTAGAAAAACTTTTTGTCTCTTAATTCTTCGCATAAATAAAAATTATGCCTGGAGGTGAAAAAATACTATGGAGAGGCACAGAAAATATCATCTAAGTGTACTGTCAGCTGTTTGAACTCCCCACCACTAGCCACACCCACTTTGAGAAATAGAAATGGGGGCCGGTGGAATCTTACCTTTCAGCCTTCATCTCCACACTGTATTCTGACAGCACACTAGAGGCTCATCATATATAAGTATGTAGAAAACTCTACAAGGCTTAAGTTTTTCTCAAATCTGTGATGTTTTGACATTTCAAACTATTAATCTTTAATAGAAAAGATAAATCAAAGGCAGGTTACCTTGGAAGTATTTTATTTAGCAATATTCTTAAATTACATCTCGTAACTTTGATCCTTCCCTAGAAATTGATACTTAAATCTGAAACTTTTACAAAATTTTAAAGCTTCAACTTTAACTTTAAAAATAAAAATACTCAATAAAGATTCAAGAAATGCAATAATACATTTAAAAAATGTATTCAGTATCAAATTGTTTATATTATTTTTTGTAATTAAGAAAAAAAATAAAAATTGTATATTCTTCCTAATACCAGAGACTATCCTGTCCTTTCATTAGAATTAAGTCCCTGTATGAGTCATATATTTCTGTCCTTTGAAAGCTATGCTAACTAATATTTTATGACGGAATTGGGAGAAACTGTCTTTTTCTACCAATTTTTTCTAAAACATGATTTATTCTCTTGCAGCTTTCATTTCCAGAAAAACAGATATGGCTTCTTTCTGTGTAAGAGACACTATTGCTATAAATCTCAATTTTCCCCTCCCATTGGAAAATATTATCTAATCTTTTCATACTCTAAATAAAAATTCAGCTGTTTGTTAGTGTTCAAGATCAAGAATTCTATAATGTAATTTTTCTGGTCTGTGTGTCCATGACAGCAGACAAGACTAACTTCCATCCAGAATATAAAATAGAGCAATTGGAGATGTGATCTACAAGTGTATTATAGTACATAGCTATTGCTTGGCCTGCTCCCCAAATTCCCCTCAGCCTATGGAGACCCACTCATTCTCTACTTTTAGTCCAGTGGGGCCTAGATGAGCCTGAGACTTGCATTAGCCAGTGAAATTCTCCTAGTAGGAATCTCTCACTGACCCAGGACTTTTGCTGAGACAGTAGAGAAATATGCATTCTGTCTTTCTGTAATTGTGGGTATTTTTTTGTCCAGTATCCATCTCACCTGTCTCCCATTACATGGCAGCCATTTGTCTTTGGTGGGAATGATACAACTCCCAACTCCAGAGATGGGTCCAGATTAGTAGAAACAAATCAGTTGAGTTCCTATCCCTCTTGCCATAGATATTGGTTCTTGGATGGGAACAACCTAAGCTGGCCCTCGCAGAATGAAATATAGGACTTCTGTCTAATAATTGGGCAGAAAAATGTGTTCTCTTACTCTGATTGACATGGTATGCATCTGTGAGCCCAGCACCATCTGACACACAAAGAAGGGCTAAAAGAATCCTAGACAGTTTGATCAAATTGCATTCAAGTGCATCTAAACCACTGTACTACATCTGGACTTCTGTTATGTGAGCCAGTATATTTATTATTTAAACCAGTTCGTGCTGAAGATCATGTATGCCTGATGTTCACATTACCGTCTTTGCCATCACATGGAAATAATCTACCTGAACATACAGTCAAAGTAGAGAAAAGCAGAGCCAGGAAAAACATAAGGAGAGACTGACTGTTGGTAACATCACTTTAGGTTTCTCCTTCATATGTAATTTAATAGTGTCCTTGCTTATTTAATTATTTTGAGTTGGGTTTCTTTTACTTTTAAATGTGAAATCCTAACTAATTCAGTAGAGTTTCTGGTTTGTACAGTTTACTGGCTCCAAGACTGAATTATTCTCCCGTTGAAAGAGCCATCATAAGAACCAAATTTCAAAATAAAAAAATAAATATCATAATCTTTCAGAACTAAATTGAGTATAGTACAACCACTGGTCAGAAAACCTTAATTTATTAAGGCAGATCACCAATTTGCTACTTAAATGATAGTACTGACTTAAAAATACAGAAAAAGTTTAAAAAATGGCTTAGATAAATTCTATCACCCTCTAAATACCTGGTTAGGTGACCATTCTATATGCTCCCATTGGATGATTATTATCTATATTAGATTACGGTCTCCAAAGAAGGCTGAACACCACCACAGAAATAATGATTATATGGATCAAGGCCAAGAGCACTGCTAGGTTCCAGTACTAAAGGCTAATATTTTTAATATGACACAAAAGGTTTGACATCTCTATGGCTTCATTCTTCTTTCTGCAGTCATCATTTTTGAAATCTCTTCTCTTTGGGTGCTGTCTTTATGGGGGTGAGGAATCCTAGTCTGGGTTTTTAAACTTCTCCCATGCAACTATTACTGTCAGAGCAGTTTTGAGCCCCTCTTTCCAAAGGTTTTTCTACTCCATTACTCTCAGGCCCCGACAAATGGACAGAACATCAAGGAAGTCAGATAAGCAGGACATAGTTTAATGGTTAAAGTAGAGGTTGAAAGAGAGTAGCTGTATTAGATAATATTTCAACCAGTCTATTAAAAAACCCACATAAATCAATTCTATCCCCAAATAAAGGATACCTCAACTGTAACCTAGGTGTCAATTATAGTAAACTATTTGGCCTTCCCTGAATTCACTATGCTTTTAACTTTGCTAAGCTTCAATTCCTCATCTGTATTAATGGATACAATAATTGTACTTAACTCATAAAGCTTTTGAAAAAATTAACTGTATATACAATCCCTAGGCATATGGTAAGCATTAGGTATTAAAACACATGTCTACCATGGCCCTTATTTGATTGTGATAGAATTACCACATTTCTTTTAGTAGACTCTGTGATTTGTGAGGGTAGGACCCTGACTAATTTGTATTTATACATGCAATATTTAGCAAAATTAAGAAGTTCTCAATAAACATATGTCCAACACATAAAAAACTGAATGTTTAGCATTCAAACTTCTGTGGGCTATGAGGGAGAATGGGAAAAGACTTTTTCTATAAATATTTAAGCCATATGTAAATTATATTTAAATAATCATATATACATGCAAATAACAATGTAATATTGTGATAATTTTCAAGATATGTGCTTTGCATTCCTTCCAAATTCAAATTTTATATTATCTCTGAATTTGAAGGGTAGGTAGTACAGACAACAAAGAAAGCAAGCACTGATCTAGTATGTACAGATTAAAGTAAATCTGAGTGTTCATAATGAGAATGAGAAAGTAGATCTAAATGTCTCTTTTCTCTTTTCCCTTGTTCTTCATCTTTTCTACGAAGGAACTGAAATTTACTTCAGGCATGTACCACTTCTCTTATACTACTGATATAGAGAAGCACTAAAATGTCTGAGGATTGGCAGGAAGTAGAAGAGCTAACAAGGTGGTCCCTGAAAAGGCCGTGTATGCAAAACAGCCCCCAAATGCCAAAGGAACCGAGAGACCAAAGAACGAGGCAGACTAGTCCAGCTTGTCCATTAATGGGTTTAATAAGGAATTTACATAGAAACGAGTCCTGGGCAGCAGGACGTTCAGATCTTCACATCTTTACCTTCTAGACCACCCTCTTCTATCCCCCCTTAGAGATGCTTGGAAAGGAGTGTATGGGTAGTCAGGGGAGACCAAGAAGCTAGATACTAACAAGCCCTGGCGCCAAGGAGAGCTAAGATATAGATAACATCTAGGGCTCCTTGCCCCAGAGGAAGGAGTAATGGAAACTTCATGACTAGCCTGAAATCTCTGTACACATTCCAGAGTCCACTAGGGGAAAGGGTAGGGGGTCAAAGGTCTGGCCTCATTCACTCAGAAGTTAAGCGGGAAGATTGGATTCAAGATGGAGTCAGTTTTTCAAGATGGGGCCAGCTCTGTCCACACACAAGGGTTGTGATTATATGCTCTTGGACTTATTTATAAGGAATCATTGCTTTGCTTGTCCTCCAAATCTATATCATCCCGTTTCCTAAGAATATAACCACCTATTGCAAGTGTTTAGTTCTTAGTTGTTTTCAGCAGTACCAGTCTTTCATTTATATCCTCGACAATTTCTAAAGCTCTAAGTTTGAAAAAACAGGCTTCTGCCCTATAGTGAATTTATCGGTACTGGTCACAACGACAGATGTGTACGGATCCAGTGAAAAAATTTCATTCACAATGACAGTACTGCAGTCTCACAATTTTGAACATTACTTGCAAAGTATATGTATAGTCTATGAAGGCTTGAAGGAAATGCTAAAATTAGAAGGCAAGGAAAACATTTTTCATGATGACTAGTTTAAAAAATAGCAAAAAAAACCCCTTAGTTTTTGGGGGTTTTATGTTCTCTAAACAGGCCTAGAAAATCAAGTTAAACATAATATATTTATATATTGTTAAACAAATTTATTGTATAACTATAAAGGGGGCTGAAAATAGGCATGACTTTTTTTCAAACTAAAAAGTTTATTTTCATTTTCCCTTATGGCTTCTGTACTTTCCAATGATTTTTATGAGGATGGTTGTTTAAATTTGAAACTCAGGCATCCTGTTTTGAAACTTAAAATGTCCTTGGCATTTAGAATGTCATTCATTTAGGTGCATTTCATAAACTTAGAAACATTAAAATTTTCACTAAAATGTTGAATACTGGAGTTACTAAAAGAGGTTTTAAACAAATCTCTGGAGATTTAATAAAGAGCAGATTAATTTTCTATGCAAATAGTTTAGGGATGCCTGATATGAGAAAAGAAACTAATCTCTCAAATTTTCCTTTATTTTTCCCTA
>NW_006430735.1:7780812-7795087 GCF_000325575.1 Pteropus alecto | reverse complement strand
TCTTTACCTCTAGGTATGATCCACTTTGGACAGTGTTCACAAAGCTAGCAACATTTGTCATAATGTTAAGTCATATTCTTCAAGAAAAAAAGGAGTCACCAAAGGTCCTTTTGTTTCTTTTTGCCATAACAAATGCACAAAAAATAAAATAGCTGTTAGAAAATGGACTTACTGCATTTGCGGAGGAAAACAAAGAAGGACCTTGGCAGAGTTCATGGCCTTCCCTCTGACTCTAGCTTCCTCGCCGTGATTCTTGATTAGACGCTATTGCATTTTCCATTGGCCTATGAGAGATACATAATTAATCTTTAATGAACTGAGCTATTTCCAAGCTGAAGATGACTGCATAATTTTGAAATATCTTAAAAGAACAGATTTTAGGTTTGTTTTCTAAAAAAACATTTAGCAATGTAAAAATCTTCCTTGCCATATCTACCTCATCCACCCTAACACCTCCCCCATTCCCCCAACTTCAAAGGTCTACACATGAGGAAATAAGTCCAGAAAACTTGGAGCTATAGAGTGGTTTAGTCCTTGAGTTATAGAATTGCTATGTAAGAAAAATCTATTCAAGGATTATTGTTAAAACCTAGGGAGTTATGTCTAGAATATTAAGTTCAATTTTAAAAATGAGAGCTCTATATTCCTTGGGCTTTTTTGAGAGTATAATGATGAGAGTGGTAAAAGGCCTTTTTGTGTTAGGATGAATAATTGCTGCCTTGCCTCCAGAAATGTCCATATTCTAATATTCAGAACCTGAGAATGTTTTACATAGCAAAGGGTACTCTGCAGATGTGATTGAGGATTTAGAGATGGGGAAATTATCCTGGATTATCCAGGTAGCCCCATGTAATCACAAGAATCCCCATAAAAGGGAGGCAGGAGGAGTGGAGTTGGAAAAAGATGTTAGATAGAAGTAGAGAGAGATTGGAAAATGCTATGCTGCTGGCTTTGAAGATAGAGGAGGGGACCATAAGCCAAGGAATGCAGGTGGCGACTAGAAACTAGAAAAAGCAAGGAAATAAATTCTCCCCTGGAAACTCCAGAAGGAACTCAGACCTGTGATATCCTGATTTTAGCTCACCGAGATTGTTTTGGACTTCTGATGTCCAGAGCTGTGAGATAATAAATTTGTGTTGTTTTAAGTCACTAAATTTGTTGTAGTTTGTTACAACAGCAATAGGAAACTAATACATCTTCTCTAGTAGCTTTCCAATATATACCAGGTCCATAGATGATTCTTTAACACTAGAAGTGGTTCTAGTGTTAACATTGAAGAATTCACCAAACAAAAGAGCCTTAGAGAGGGAGAACTTTGCTGGGTAAATCACATTTAAAAAATTGATTGCTCTTTGGTATAATTGTAAAACTTTCCCTAGATGAAATGTGATCTATTCAGTGACAGAAATTGCAGCAGACCTTAGGGCAATGAAGGAAAGAATTTCATCCTTACTTGAGGATTAGGACAGAAAGCTTATAGGAAAGGGCTTGTTCTGGCCCAGCATGTAGTTGAGGCAAAAATCCTGATGCAACCACATCCTTTACACGGATAGCAAGAATAAATGATTTCTCTCTCTCTTCCTCTCTCTAAAGATCTCTATAATGAAATAACTATGAAATTTGAAGCACTGGCTTGTGGGTCCATAAATTATACTGACATAGGGAAAGGGTTTTTTTCACCATGCCTGACCTCTAAGAAATCAAGGTAGGACTCTCTATGGTGACACATGTGTCAGAGACCCATCAGTTTTCAAAAGCATCAATAGAAGCCCTCCCTGGTGAATAAACCAGATATTCTGGGCATGATAAAGTAAGTAGGAATGACACCTTGGGCTTAGTAAGTATCTCTGAGAACCTAAGACTTAACATTGGGAAATCCTGAGCTGGGATAAAAGACATCCTTGCTCCTATTGATGATGGTTAGGAATATTTTATGTGAACATTAAATGATATGTGACCTGGTTTTGTATGTGCAACTTAGTAAAGTGACATATATTTATTCATAGGGGTTCTAGTAATGATGGAGTAGCTTATATCAGATTAATTTTATGCCAGAAACAACTATAAAAGCTGAATAAAATATAGATATAGAAAACATTTGTTTGAAGACAACTGATGCTGATTTCTGAGAGAAGGGAAGCATAACAAGGAGAGCTCTAAAGTCATTCTGGCCTTTTTCCTGAGGCATTTCCTAATTCACGGAATTAGGGAATAGATTCTGAGTAAAAAGCTACAGCTTCCTTGGGTAGAGGCAAGAGAGGATAGGGTTTGACTCTGCCAACGTGGTTGAAATTAGATGGGCAAAATTTCAGAGAGGAAGGAATGGCAGAGAAGTAAGCCCAAAACTCTGCAATCGATTTTCCCTTGAGTTTGTGAATTTCTAAGCTGTATATGTAAAGAGTAACACCAACAAATCCATCAGAAAGCAACAACTATGAGGCTAGAGCTGAGCAGAAATTTCTTGCTTGGGAGACAGATGATGGAGTTCAGAGATTACTAAAACAGAGGAGAATTTGATAAATACTCAGACTTTCATTTGAGACCCCAGAAAGGCTATGCCTATGGAAATAAGTCTGCTTGAAACAGACCTGCCCAAATAAACACTAATACCAACCTTCTTCAGAATCCACATGATCTTCCTGCACACTATCTGCTTCCAGAAGCAAACCTAATCTCCATAATTGTTCATCATAGTAGCTAGCATTCAGTAAAAAATTATAAGCCATGGAATAAATGACTCAAACCAAGAGAAAAACAATAGAAACAGGTCCACAGGTATGAGAGTTTTACTTAAATATACTAAATAAGCATATTTAATGTTTAGAATAAGAGGAAACAATGGAGAATTTCAATATAAACATGACTATCAACAGGAATCAAACAGAAATTCTACAACTGAAAGATACTATATCTGAAATTAAAAATTTAATATATGAAAACTTTTGCCTCCAGAAAGGATGTAGACAGTAACAGGCCATAATTCTCACTTGAACTAGAAAAAAAAAATCAGATAAATTCAAAAACTATTTTCAAAAACACCAGAGACTTGTGGACACAGAGAGGAATTGATGAACCAGAATACAAGAGTCAGAAGATGCACATTCAACAGATACTCTCTGGGAAAAAGCAGCTGGCAAATTCAGTTTACCCCTGAAAATCCAGTAAAATATAAAGAAAGGGCTTCTGACTTCTGCCACAGTGTGGATTTGGGGGTTCAAGGCAAATTTTATATAAATCCCCAGAGCCAGAATAAATTGTATTACATCTGGATTACAGGTGGATTTATGGAAATCCCCCTTTTGCCACTTTAGATGCAATGGTCTAATATTAATTATTGGCACGTTGTCTTAACACATTTTGATGTTTAACTGAATTTTACTTGACTATGAAAGGAAGACTCATTTTTTAAAATATTCTTTTATTGGCTATTAGGTTATTGGTGAGGACATGTATAGAAAAGCAGTAGTGTCTTTGAATAAACAGTAAAAATATCAAGTGATGTATATTTCATGTGTGTGAAGAAGGGTGGTAAGATCTCTAACACAACCTTCAAAGACCACCTCGAAAGTCCTGCCTTCCACTGAGATTTCTGATTTTCTACCCTCCACTCCTCAATATGTGAATAGTATTTCTTTTCTGATTTCCCATAGCCCTTTATTCCATCATCAAGACTCTTCTCATTTTGGTTACTAATGTAGTTTTTTTCATGTATGTGTCTAATTAATGCTTCTATTAGAATCAAAGCCCCTTGAGAGCACGATCTGATTTGATTAACTCTTGAATTTAGTACAATGATGACTATAGGGTATTACATATATTCCTAAATTCTTGAATTAGGAGTGAGGAGTTGTTTATACCATATATGTATACAGTATAATAATTTATACCTTTACTTCTCTCCCAATACACAGCGAACCCCTTGGAGAAAAAAATGCTAAATCTTGTCTTAGTTTCTAAGTTCTTGACTATTTTAAATGCTCAATAAATATATTTAGTATGAGTAATATACAGTTCATATTTTTGAATGAATAAATAGCATAGTGAAGAGGCACAAACTTGAGTTTGAAAACAAGCTCTGCCACTCATGACACAGATAAAGCATTCAAAGTCGAAATATCCTCATTTGTAACATAGGGAAAGTACATTTACTACTAGTTTGGTCTCTCTTGAAGCACTTTTGAAGCTTTAGGGACTTAAACTATTTAGGATGTGTGAAGGCACTAGATTAGGGGACTAACTGAAATTTCTTATAAAGTCCTGTTTTAAACAATCATCACTTTTATCTTCATTTTCTATCAACCGTGCCTTCTTCATCATCCTCCCAGGCTTTATACATCATTCTTATTGTATCATTTTCCTCAATTCTGATAATTGCTAACCAGGAAAACATGTTTATTGTTCCTTGACATAATTATGGCATTCTTGCTACAACTTTTAGGTTGTTTGTATACATGTGTGGGGTTGATGGATGAGGCATGTGTGTGTGTAATGTAAAGACTGAGGCACTCCTTAGGGACAGAGCATTCTAACTCAGATACTAACATTAGGAGAATGGGACATAATCACAATCTTATACAGGGACAGTAATGTCCAAGGCCTTACCTGATCACCGATATTTGAATTAGAATATTTTACACTGCTTTTCTAATGCCTAATTGTTATAATCCTAACAACTCACATGCCAACGCATTGAATAATACCTTTAAAAACTTGTTAAAAAGGATGAGTTTTAAATAGTACTTAGGGGAGAGTGGCCACTGCCCCTTGGAAAAATTATAGAAATAATTATTTAAACACCTTTGTTAAATTTTACTAAACTTTTAACTGATTATTGTAGTAACTGAAACTGATTATTGAGTATCAGTCACTACATCACTTTTTAGCTAAGATTTATAAATCCTAAAATGTTTTGGCTTCCAGACTCTAGCAATTTGTACACTTTACTGGACTTCAAATCTGACAACTGATGCAATACTTTGTGGAATCTGAGACCCTCATACATATATTCCTCAAAAAATATATCTAATAGTATTTATGAGGCCAAGGCCTTGTACATTTTTTCACCAGAGCCAACTTATTTTGCTTAGGTTCTGGCAAAGACGCCCTAATCAAAGCCAGGCATCTGTGTGCTTCCTTGAAAAACCCCGTTTCAGCAAGAACTCTAAATCAGTTTAGCAAGACCACCCCTCTACCCCCATATCTGATTACTCTGGATATACGCAGGTTCCGCATCCTCCATCTTCCTTCAGGTGATGTCTGAACCCTCCGGACTTTCTTCAGCAAGAATCTGGTTAGGTTGGCTTAGCCAGAATCTCCTCCCTACCCTCAATCCCCTTACTCCTCATGTTTCCTTAGTCATTTTCCCTCCCCCGATCCCCCTCCCCCCACCCCTATTCCCGCCTCTCCACCCTGTTCCTTGGCTAAAATTTCCAATTGCCCAGTCTGTATTTGGCGTCCAGCCCAATCTCTCTCCTCCACTGCAAAGTTCCGGTACAGTTGTCCGTAATCCTATCTTGATGATACTGAATGAAGTCTGCCTAACCATCTTTAACAAGTACCACAAATAATTTTTTCTTTAACACACGCTGTATCCAAGGAAGCCTAGAATAAAATTCAGAGGACTTAACCTAAGTCTATTTTAAACTATACTTCAAATTCATGTCCTATAAAAAATAGTTCTCGAATTTCAAATACAGTATATTCTTCATAGGATGCAATTTTTGATAAAGTCCCATACTTCATAAAGTTATTGCTGAATTTCCTAAAAAGTGCAACATTTTGACCTTTTTTTTGTGGTATAGTGAAAGGGGAATTTCCCGTCCCTCCCCCCACTCCCCATCTTAGCCCTTTTTAGGAATCGTTTTTAGGAATCTTCCTTGAGCTTCCTCCTGACCTTGAGCCTTATTTTTTTTTCTCCCAATGCCTGAGGACTGGACCAACACTTGGTAAGAATTTGGCTCTGGGGAGTGCTATGCTGAGTGACAAATGGATGAGGATGAAGGTTTTATTGAAGCACCTGAATCACATTTAATTTTCCGTGTTCCTTTATTTGTGCCTTAGCCCTCAGGACATTGAATTTTGGGGGCTCCAGTTGGGTCGTTTGTACTTCAGGCTTTTACTAATAAACAGTCTGCTTTTCCCGTTAGGTTAACGTCTTCATTTATATTAAGGGCGACTTACGCCTAGCTGCTTTAGATAGCATTTTTCTAAACCTCCTGAACAAATTTTCCCTTTGAGCTCTGGCATTGCTTCAGCGGCCTCTGGTGACCTCCTGGCTTGGCAACCGGGGCCCCACTCCGCAGGAATCAAGCTTGATCCAGTGTGGCGTTGCGCGCTACCGCCTTGCCAGACCCTCTCTCCCGCTTGCCCTCCCACTACCCTGGATCCAGCTTCCACACTGCTGTCTCAGCCGTCTGCGACAGCGACACCACCTCCTCCCCTACCGCGGCTCCCCCACGAGCTCGCTGCGCCAGACAGCGGGTAACCGCCGCCTCCTCTGGGGCATCCCGGCTCCATTGGCCTAGCGCGCTCCAGACACCTGCCTCTCACTGGTCACCGCTGCTGCCCCTCACCCCGCGGCCCCCTCGGCAATTGGCCCCAGGCCGCCCTTCGTCATCCTCGGCCTCTTGTCGAGTCCCGCCTCCGTCGCCGGGTCATTTAAGTTTATCACAAATAAATAAATAAAAGAGGAAATAGAAATGCGTAGAAAGTAAAAGCAGTCGGGAGGGGACAGGGGCGTGGAGGTAAAAAAGGGAGGAGCGGAGGAATAGACAACCAAACATGATCGCAGCTGTATTGACCAATCACAGCTCACTCCAGTTCGGTCTGACGGGCTCTCTCAACCAATAGCCTTTCACCTCTCGGATCACTGAGCAACGAGAAACGACTGACCTCTCCAGACTGGGTGAAGGTGCGGCAAATGGGGGGGAGTGGGAAGACTGTTAACCAATCGCCTGTTAGCAATTCTCTGAGCGAAGTTTCCGCTCCCCAATAGGTGTTTGAGATAGCGGATTGGGCCTCTTCTAGTCCAATTGAAGGAGGTAGAGATGAGGAAAGAGGAAGGTGGGGGCGGAGACAGGGGAGGGGAGAAGGAAGAGTGCATTTTGTTTATGGGCGGCAACCTCACGAGGAGCGTCCCAATCTTATAGGCTCACTGAAGCTAAGAATGGCATAAGAGCAACCCAATAGTGGGGAAAGATAGAAGGTTCGCGGCGTGAGGCGCCCAATGTGGACCTTCTGCCGAAGAAGTAAGGGCGGGGGAAGTTTAGGAGTTGAGGAAAGAAGATTAAAGAGCGCGAGGAGGTAACGCCAAAAACTCTAATTTGTCGTAGGGCGGACGGGCGGGAGGGGCGTGTGCGTGCCGAGAGGGATGAGGCGTCCGCGAGGCGCTCGAAGTGGGGGGCGGCGGGCCGGGAAAGGAGGGGAGCGGCGTGAGCTTGGGGAAGCGAGTTTGAGTGGCGAGCCCGCGGGCTGTCGGCCGGCCGAGCGCGCGCCCCTGCGCCCCGCCCCACTCGCGCCTCCTCTCTCCGGGCGCCCCTCCTCGCGCCCGGCGGCGGCTACGTCCTCACCCGACCTGGCGGGGAGGGAGCGTGGTAGGGTCTCGGGTCCCAGTGGCGGGCGGGGCGTCCTGCAGCTGGAAACGTGTCTTCTGCCTACTTCTCTCTACTCCCTGCGCCTGGAGCTGCCGCTTCCAAGAAGAGGAGCTGAGGGGGACTAGCCTGGGCTCACGAGCTGCTAGAGGCGCCCGCTTGTCTTCCGCCCCCCCCCTCCTTGTTTGGCCCTCCCCCGCTTGCCTTGGCTCTCGCGGTGTCTGGAGTGTCTTCAGAGAACTGGCGGGGGGGCGGGAGGTGTCCTAGCCCCAGAGCCGCTGGACGCTCCCCCCAGACCTCGGAGTTACCGGCCCCGCCTGCTTTGCTGCTGCGACTAGAGAGGAGGGTCTTGGGAAAGGAAGACACCGTTCTCTCCTCCTTTGGGCCCCTTTGGAAACATTAAAAAATGTTTACGCTTTTCAGTAGCTCAGATAAAACGGTTGGAAGTTTTTGAAATTTTAAAAGAATTGCACTCTCTTATGTTGTTTAATGCACTACTATCTGTTTGGCTTTCTGGTCCTCTCCCACCACCCACCCCACGCCCCCTCTCCCGAAGCTGTTATCTTTTCTAAGGATGCTGAAGAGGCAGGAGGCAAGGATTTTTCTAAAAGTTCTATTGATAAACACACTTGCACAAACATATGCTAGGCGCACACACAAACTATAAACATTAGCTAAAAACACAATATGGCGTGCAGCTACATTTTCCAGTGCTGTTATCCGCTGATCTAACACTGAACCCAGTTGAATGGGGTCAGTAGCAGGATGGTAGTTCAATAAAAATCTGAATGAAACAAGGTAATTTGGTAGCTTGTGGGTTACTGTCCTCAATCAGCGTTGGCTCAAGCTAAGTTGATCCTGTTAACTTTCTAGACATGTGAAAATTGTATTCATTACTTATTAAAAATACCAAAATTGATGAAGTGAGAGTTTTCTCAGCGTGGTCACGTGTAAATTTCAGCTAATAAAATTAGCAGAGGCACTCATCGTCTAGTTTTCAAGTGAACTCAAATCTAAAGTTACTGTAGTAACTTGTTGCTTTTGGAAATTTAGAAACAAATTATAACGACCATTTTGTAAAATTCTATCCTGTAAATACTAAATTTAAATGGTAATAAATTATTAACAAGTTCATAAATGGTTTAGTTTCCTACCTATTGCTCCTAATTCCAAATACCTTTTGTTATCACCTGAGAATAATTAAGATATATCCTCCCTCCCTCCCCTGACCCCACACGTGTAAATTTGACCAGTGCTGATTTGGCTGGATTTATGCTTTACAACTAGGTGTTTCTGTATTTCTAGGAGAGGAACAACAACAACAAATAACAATTACATTAATTTTTCATATCTTTGTTTTCTCTTTGTCATTCATATTTAGAATATATGAAAGTTGTCTGTGCACGTATAATGTATGGTATCACCATGCCCTCTTGGAAATAGTATTTTCTCAATGTTTTTAGAACTGACCCAGAATTGCTGATGTTACTCATTGTTCAGTGCTCAACGTTGTTTCAGTTCTAAAATTGGGGTTGTGAGTTCCATTGAGCTCAGTTTTGGAGGACTTTAGGCTTGAGAATACACTGAGCTCAAATAAACTGATGAGAAGAAGAAAAGTGAGTTTTCTAGAAATTTATTAGCTACTTAGTATAGCAGTTGGATATTTGGTTTTGTGATTTCAGATCTCAAAAATTATTCAGATCTCACAGGCCTTTCGTATATGAAGATCAGGTGACAAGTTAACTGGCTACTAGCCTCCAAAGTAATACACCCTTTCATGGTGAAGTCCTACTTTCAACAGGTTAGAGAAAGAAGTTTAAGACTAACAATTGTCAGATTTTACCCGTTTCCAGGAAAAAGTCTTTATGTTTACCTGTGTGGTCCAGTTAAGATGCCAGTATTTTAAGATTATTACTGCACCGAGAAGATACAAGTATAATTTGTGTGTACACTGACTAGCTACTGAAAGACAATATGAATTTAAGAGGAATACTAAAGGAAAGAAAAATTTCTTGTGAGGGTTATAATTTGGGGTCTGTGTGTATGTTTAGAACTACTAGTTGTTGATGTGTTCCCCGTTTCCTATGTAGTTAGTTCAGAAAGTTTTTGAGGCCCATATTCAACTACTCTTGCTGTCAAATTAATACAATTTGACTGCTTGGCTTAGGAATAAAATCCAAGGAAAAAGCCACTTTAAATGAATTGTTTTTATCTCGGTAGTAAAAGTCTTCAGAAGACTTTCTAACCAAATTGGGCTTCCTAGAAAAAAGGCTACGCTAGACTGAATAATTAGGTCTTTTTAGAAGGGCAACAAAAGATATAACTAAATTCTTGTAAAGGATCTAATATTTATAAATGAATTAAAAATTATTCCAAATATTTTATAATGAGTGGTGAGGAGAGACTTTTAAAAAACATTTGGAATACTAAAGTGGAGCTTGATGGGCTCTGTAGTTTCGGAAATAATCACTTTTTTCTGAAATGGATGTTTAAATTAAAGAACTTTTTCTAGACATTGTTTTGTAGACACTTGGGAGCTAACACTGAACAAGAGATAAAATTACCTGCCCTAGTAGAACTTACATTCTAATGTCACATACACCTTGTGTGATTCAGGTTGTTAGGAGAAGAGATTTTTGGATGAAACTTTAAAACCTAGCTGTTTTCTATTTTAGGGATATATTTTGAAAGAACTTACAGAATTTGAGGGGCAAAGAGATGTTTACCAATTGCCAGTAATAAGAAAGAACTTACTTTATTTCTTTTACTCTTTGTTATTGCCATGAAACATTCTATACATGAGTTTTGTTTTGTTTTTTAATAGAATAGGGGTTTTATTTTTTTCATCATTTTAAGCATGCCTGTAAAATAAATAAAATCTTACTTTATATTAAAACAATCTCCTTTAATTTACTGTAAAATTCTCATGGAGCTTTGGTTAGCAAATTGTGGTAAAACATAAGCTAGAATATCTTAATTTCTTTTAGTTAGAATTTGATGGAAGAATAGGTTTGAAAATCAAGTGCCTAAATCTTTTTCAGTTGTAGTTTTATCAAGATGGAAATTCGTTGTAATTAATTTATAGGTGACATTAAAGGGAGAAAAAAAGAGAGGCCTGCAAAAAATGCTTTGTTATTTAAACCTTTCTTTCAAACTACAAAAGCATTTGATTGGCACTTCTCTGATTTAATAGACCATTTGTAATTCAAGAAGAACATTACAGAAGATTTTAGCATTACTTTAAATCTAATCATTTAGTCTGTAGGTGTAAAAATCCTAGGTTTCTAACAGAAGGAAACTTGGTGCCTGGTTAAGGGAGTGTATTATTTAACGCTGAGTTTGTTTCTTCAAGTAGTGGGTGTCTCACCTTTCCAAAACCTAGTTCACAGTTCTCAAATAACAAGTTCTGATTTTCGTTATTTTTCTTTGTCACGTTGAGTCTTATTTTGCTAGCCAAATATGAGTTCAGTTCTTAAGTAGGATAACTTTTTTTACACAATCCCTGCGCTTCCACTCTTCCTGTCCCCTGCTGTGAAGGGCTTGTATTTCTATACCTACCGTTAGATCTCTATTTATGCTAATTTGTAGCATAATCACCTCTTCCAGGAAAGGTTCATATTAATGCACTTTAGAAAGCATGAAGGTTGCCTCTGGCTATTTGTATACAGTACTGCCAGCATCTGAAAGCTATAAATAGTAAGGTTTAGGGAGAAAAGCAGAGGCTATAACTAGTGGAATATATTGTTTTAGCTGAAATCTTTTTAAAGAGCAAATTGGAAGAATGATAGAATGTTAAAAACTAAGAACTTTTCCTAATTCTAGTGAAGATGAGGATGATTGATCTATGTGTGTTTATGTGCCTGCAAGTGTATATTTATATGTGAGCAGTTTTTGAACGAAGACGTATTTCAGTACTCGATAAATATAATCCCAGTCCTGCCTCGTGGTCCTTGACATGGAAGGCTTTCAAAGTTCCCAGGTGATTTTGTTTAACTTACTTTGTTACCATAACATTAGTCTGAGCAACATAGAAACATAATCCAATTAAATCTTTTTAAATTTTATAATATTTGATTCAAAGATATTTTGGAAGTTTTTTTAAAAAGCATGATTACCAAGCAGCCCATAAAACGAATGAATTCTAAAGTGAAGAGTTCTTAGAACCTTGGATCCATGACAGTTCGGTGTTTCAAAAAGAAGTATTCATAGGGCAAAAAAAATCGACATCTGTCAAATTTTTATAGTAATAAAATAAGCACGACTAATTCTATTAATATTCATATTTTTAAGGTAAGTGTAGTATGTGTACAGTGCATTTTAAGTCAAAATTTGGGGTGTTTATTGGCTAGACACAGTCATTTCTTTGCCAGAGATACTAGGCTGTGTGAGGGCTAACCATCTGTCAAGTGATAGAGACAAAGAAAGGTTTAATATCCTAGTCTAAAATTTCCACAAACTTGTTTTGAATTGTATTGTCATTTTGTTTTGGCCTTTATACTTTGTGTTGAATATGCACTGGGTCAGTCACCCTACTTTGTTTTATGAACAAACTTCAAGGTCTGGATAAGGTTATTGTCTCAGCTGATGTGATCTAGAGGCAAGATAAAATATGTTTTGATTTTGCTTTTATGTAATGATCAAAAACTCACAAGCGGGCCACCCACTAGCAGTTACACAGATGACTTGAAGCACACTTATTTTTACCCATTCCGAATTTCTATGTCTTAATTCTTTTGCTTTATATATTCAAGCCTAGTATCTAAAACCCATTCCTGAGCTGTTTGGAGGGTGGGGGGAAAGTAGCAACAGAAATCCAGATTGCCTGTTTTAGGTACAATATGGTGTGATGTGAAATTGAAACAGCAGATTGGTGAGAAACTTTAGTTTCAAACAAATATAAACTAGTTTGTTCAGTTAAGTCATACACAAAACAGTAGTCTCTATTGACAGGGCAACTTCTTTTTCCAGTAATTTCCACATCATGAGGTCACTGTGGTTCTTTGGGCCAGTAGTCTATTTCCAATGCATCATACGGAAAAGAAGCCCTAATGTTGCTGATTGTAATGATATACTTAGATATGGCAGGCTGAGAAATTATTTATAGCAGTGCTAATTATATCAATAAAAATAGCAATATTAATGCTGCGAGTGTCAAAATCCATTCCTGACAGTATGAGGTAAACATAACTATAGTCAAACAAAGCAGCCAGTCTGTCTCTACTGTCAGCTCATGAATATGCACTTCAGGAAAAATATACACACAGCTTAGAGAATTGGGTGTACTGATTTAATCTTTTTCAATTACTTTCAACTTTTTAAAAATTTTTTTATTTCTGTTTCACACAATATTAAAATGGCTTAGATTTTAATTTTGAAATTCTCAGTACCTATTTTCTTACTGTTACTAGGAAGTTATTAGAGACATTTATAGTTAAGTGCTCTAACAATTAAAAAAAAAAAAAAATACGAAACAGCAAAAAACACTACTGCCCGCACTCCCAATCCAATAAATCTCTGGCTTCTTTTAAACATTAAAAAAATCCTATTCCATGCTTTTGATTTAAGGAAAAACATAAATTTCCTTTGTTTTTATTACTTCTAGTCAGCTTTTAGAACTTTATGGTATTTTAAACTTACTTCCTTAGGAATATAAAATCAGGTAAGTAGAAGTCATTAAATTCAAAGGTTTTGAACTTGAAAGGACAACATCTAACTTTTCATACAATCCCTCATATATTAGATTTTATTCTTTATTTCATGTTGTCAAAAGTCTCATGTAGAGTTTGGAGAGATTATTCTAGGCCTGGTGCTGCCACTTACTAGTTGTATGATCTTGGTCATGTTATATAATCTATTGGGATCTCTCTCTTAGCTTCATCTTCAGGGTCCCTTTCAGCTCTAATAGAACAATGTTTCTTTCAACAATTGAATATTTTAGCTTCAGATAATATTACTGGAAGTGATGTTTAGGGCAGCAGGAAAAGAGAATATGTAAAATATTTGATTTGCTTTTTACTTTTAGTCCTTGATAAAAGTTTCATTTTAATACTTACAGATGTCATAGTAGTATGAGTATAGATAGATAATATTAAGTGCTTATAATCTTTTATAATTGGTAATTATAATAAATTTTTTCATTTACATAAGTTTTTCACCAACTCAGCTTCACTCATGAAGGTATATTGCTAATAGAATTTATAAACAAGATTCATGCATTTCACTCCACATAAAGTTGCTTAACTAGGGAAGGCAGGTAAACTTTGTTTCCGTGCCTAAGCAAAAAATAAATATACTTTGAGTAATGAGCCATCTCCATATAGATCTTATAAAATTGGTAATTTTTAACTATCATATTTGATTTTTGATTCTATATTATACCCATCCAGGGATAGATTTACATAAGAGGGATGATAAGGTAGAGAAAAAAAGTTGACTGTTTGGATGAAGAATAAGGGGAAGAAAAGTATTAGAAAAGACTTTACAAATACTTCACTGCCATAAATAGAAACAAACAACTGCACACAATTTGTATTTACCTACTTGATAGATCTTTATTTAAATAGAACCTCAAGGTTTTCATTTAAAATTGAAAATTCACTCTCAGTTTCTTTTTAATTAACTCATTCCTTTTGCTGATATGAATACTAGTGAGAAGCTCAACCCATCAAATACTACATATTCACAAA
>NW_006430735.1:7746620-7780734 GCF_000325575.1 Pteropus alecto | reverse complement strand
ATATATTTTTAGGCAAGGCAACCCTTGCTTGGCCTCACAGATTGCAAGGACCTTGTCAGCTTACAATCCCTTATTTTTTATTTTTTACGCTTACAGCACCTGGTCTTCCTACATGGTCTCCCATCCAAGTACTAACCAGGCCCAACCCTGCTTAGCTTCCACGATCAGACGAGATCAGGCTTGTTCATGGTGGCATGGCCGTAGAGGATCATAACATTTTTAAAATCACCTCATAGAATATACAGAAACCTCTCCAATATATTAGATAATGGTAACCTGGCCTTCCAAATGTTTAGCTAATAGATATGGCAAGAAAGTTTAGATCAACCATTGGGCACAAAAAGTACGTGCTTCAGTGTTTACAAATAAAAAAAATAAAGGATATTTAGAAAGGAAGCTGAGTTTAGACTTAGTTAACTGATACCCAGCACATGTGTTGAAGAATTAATGTAGACTCTTTTTAAAAACATTTATGCCAAGATAAACTAGCAAAATTATTGCCGGGACTCATAGTGAAAAAATATTTTGTTCTTGTACTAAACAATAAAAAATAACAATCACAACAGCAAGAATAGTCAGTATTTATTGAGAATTTACTCTGTACCAGGCATTGTTTATATTTTCTCAGTGAATTCTATAATGCTATGAGACAAATACTTTTATTAGGTTATTTTTAAAGAGACATTAAGGTTCAGAAGGCTTAAGTAACTTGTTCAAAGTCACACATCTAATATATTACAGCTGGGAATTCAAACTCAAGTCCAGCTTTAGGAACCTAAAGCTCTTAATCACTACTACACCATGCCTCTAATCTGGGACCATTTTCACTCGGTTCTTGCCCATTTTAGTACTGGTAATTTTATTTTAAGAACGTTATAGTGGATTTGGAGAAGTTTCCGGAGAAGGGCACTAGGTGAAAATTATAAGTGGAAGGAGTGAAAATGGTTTCAGAAACTTAACAACTGGCTTGCATAGTGGCCACCTAGAGTTTGGAACACAAAGACAGCTATGGTTTTGACACAACAAAAACTAATACTAATACTAGTATCATCAATACTAATTTAGCATTAGGCAGTAAGTTTAGTTGTATTACAAAGAAATGCTACTTAGCACAAAAACGTGGTAAACCTGAGAATAGCTGTTATTTATTAAGTACTTACTGTGTGCCACTCAATTATGAAATCACTTTCTGGGGGAATTTATAAGTTGCTGTGGGCTATCCAGTTGTTATATACAAGGAAACACCTGTTAGCTTTCTCCAGGATTTGATGGGTGAAATAAATAGTAACTTTATAATAGTAACTATAATAAATAAATTTTATTTCATTTCATTATGTAATTTAGCCTTTGATCTCCTTTGCACATTCATGGAGTTTTAAACCAGGCTCCACAAGGCTTAAGGTGAAATATAGTTTAGACTTCTCTTATGTAACTTTAACTTTTCGTTAATTTATCACTATACTGAAAGGTTCATTTTTATTTGAATCGATAAGTGCATTTCTGTCAGAGTAATAGGCTCAAATGATCAGTTCAGGTGAAGTCAGTGTGTATGAGTTTAGATTATATTTAGGATAGCCAGCATGAGTTAATGAAAAGGAAATTGTAGAAAATTTGAACTGAATTTTGTTATTTCAAATAATTTTAATGACAAACCAAGTACAAACTGACATGTATGCCATGTGTACATATATACTCATACCTGTTTATATAAGGCACTACAGACTTCAGACGTTTTTGAGATAATCATTGTTGAGATATATGTATATATATGTATATGTGTGTATGTGTGCATATATGCATATATGTGTGTGTCTATATATATGTCTATATGTATGTATATATAGACACACACATATATGTACATGAGTTGGGTCATCTGAATGGAGTCGAAGAATAAGGAAAGATAAAAGTGTAATACTATCACTTATGTGACTTCAATTTTCCTTATGACAATATCTCTGATATTTTCTTCAGACTTATAAATTATATTGCAGTAATCATTTTGTATGTTTCAAATGGATATGTCACTAAGAAAAATATACTGTGAAGTTAGATGATCAACATTTAGTTTATACATGACAACTTTTCCCTTTAGGTTCATTGTCATTGGAACTCTTTTGTTCTTGTTCTTTTGACATCTTATGGTACCTTGTCTTTTTAACAGCTATGTTGTTTGCATCTTACTTTCCTTTATATGTTTGACCCTTAGAGAAATACCTTTGAAAATTCATGCTTTCAATAATTTTTCTTGTTTTAGCAAAGGGTTGAGAACAAGGCAGTACAATGTTGAGGTAATGATTTAAGCTGAAAAACAATATGGGAAAAAATGAACAGAGGTCCAGGCCCTTCTGATTCAGATATTCTACATGATTGTCTCAACATTTGTTATAAAGTAAATTGCCAAAGTGTATAAAAGCCGAAATAAATGGTGGTTTTTCTGTAATTTTGTGTTGTGCGTACCTCTGCTTCTATTATTTATGTAATGATGAGTTTTATTATGCAAAAATGGGTGCATCCAATGTAAAGAGAATTTGATTTTTTTTTTTATATGCAGTCTCTCATGACTTAAATTCTTTGACATTCATCACTCAGGAAAGGTAACATTTAGAATTATACTACACTAACTGTTGTTCCTTAAGAGCAGGTACCATGTTTTATTAATTGTTAAAGCCTTAGTTCTTAGCATAGTACCTGGCACAGTGGAGGGATTCTGTGCTGATCAAGCTTTTTTGTAGTTGTCATAGGAAGAGTGCTTTGATCCTTGCTTACCAGGCTATCCTATCCATTCCTTTATTTTCTTTTGACTGGCTCAATTTTAGCATTGTCATAATTGTTATTACCTATTATACGCTTTCTTTGTATTTTTCTAAGTCTCAAACATTGTTATACATGCTGATGATCTTTTCTCCTTTTAGATACTTAATGAAATTTTATCATGACAGAAGTTCCAATAAAAATTTATATTTACCGTGATTCAGAAAAGAAATATATCAGATATCGCCCATCAGTAGTCAAGCAAATCTACAATCATTTCAGGATATTGTGTTGAATAGAGTACACAGAATTACATTACCTAGTGATTCAAGGATGAAACCCAAATTTCATATCCTATATGATTTCTATCTAGATAGTAGGACAAAAAAACCACAGTATTTTTTTTACACTTAATAGATTGCAATTGAGATTTTGAACATTCTCTATGAGCTTTCTAATTCTTAAAGAATAAAGTATAAAATTTTACACAATTAAAAAACAGAGTTTTTGCTTATTTTACCTTATAATCTAAGTTGTTTAGAAGTCTAGTCCAGTGAAACACTTTAATATTAGGTGATATTACATCCTTAGCTCTTTGAGAAAGCAAAAAAATTGAGCTATGAACAACATGGAAGGTAATGCATGTAAACCACCGTGTAGGATATGTGTTTAATTCCTATATAATGGTGGATATACTTTCTCATATTTATAAGACTTGCCAGTTAGACATTGGAAAACTTAGATGATTGGCCAAGGTCATGATTTGTCTTTCTACTAACTGAAACAACAGCAAATTGATTTGAAATTGTTTCCAAAACAAAAGATAATTACGTACTAGAATAATTAAAACTGGGATTGCATTAAAGCTTACTACAAGTGATTAATAGCTGTAGTATATTTTTGGATCTGTAAGAGCATAAAGAGAACTTACTGTCATTTGTATATATTCAGGAATATGTTTTCTAAGAAAAGTATTGATTCTTAGGAATAATTATAGTGAAGTCCCAGACACACTCCAGACCCACATACCTTCCTACCTCAATGTTTTTAAAATTAAAAATTCTGAAAACAAGGTGACCCATGTTTGGCTATCCTCCTCTTTACTTCCAATTCCTGGCTGTGTTTCTGAATCAGATTGCTGCTGAGATCTGTGAACAATTGCCATGCCACCTTGGACAGAAAAACACTGCTTTAAAACTTTTCTGCCTTCAGTTGGGCAAGCAGCTAGAGAACAGTATGGAGTGCAGGGATAAAGATCAGAAAACAGGAGACATTGAGAAGAGCTTGGGCTTCAGAGGTCTGTGAACCACTGTGGGAGAGGATCAATATTTGATTATTTTAAGTATCCTAGTCTCCCTAACTAGCTAAAAAGCCTAAATGGCTGAATGTGCTGGCTGAATTTTCTCTGTTCCTGAGGTTGAAATGACATAGGACAGTGGAGATCCTCCTCATGACTTGGCAGGGAACTGACAGACTGTCTACCTTCGCTTTTCACTAAGTGCGATACTTTTGTCTTTAGGATACTCCAACAACCAGACCTGAGCTCCATTGAGTTAACAACAGTGCATTTAAGGGGAGCCAGTAGTGAGGGAGAGAGGAAGATCAGGTAGGAAAATGAAAGTAGACACTCCAAGCAACTAGTGCTATTGGCAAAAGTAAATGAAACCTGAATTTGAAAAAAAAAAGAGACCGTTTAAAGAGGTTCAAATACAGAACGAAAAAATTTGGGGTACTAAAATAAACATCTCAACTCAAGAACTCTGGAAAAATCAAAAGAGAACATTGTCACCGTTGAGACATGAATGAGTGAACAGAAAGAACAAGTGCAAGAAATATATCAAATCACATAGAACAAAAATAAAACATGAAATTCTTGAATAAAAAGGATTAGTCTTGAAGGATAGAAGTCGAAATGTGAATAATAGGAATTACACATGGAGAGATAAGAACAGATAGAAGAGTGGTATAATTAAATGATAGAAGAAAATTTCTTTGAGATTAAGAAAGATCAGTCTGTAGATTGAAAGGATTTACTGATTTGTGGTTTTGATGGAAAGAAAAGACACACTGAGGTATATCCTGATAAAGGTTCTGAACTCTCAAAATAAATTGAAACATTGTATAAACTTCCAAGTAGAAAGAACAAGTTCTTATAAAGGTGGAAGCTATCAAAGTATCAGAGAACTTCATATGTGGAACACGGGAAACTAGAATGGCATCTACAGTCTGCAAAAGGAAAATGACAACCATTCAAGAATCTCAATTCCCAGAAAGTTATCATTTGCTAGTCAAGGTGAAAGAAATGCATTTAGAGATAATCAAGAAGTCAGAGCACATAATTATTACACCCCAATTGAGAAAATGCATAAGAATAGATTATAAGCAAATAACAAAAGAACCAGAATAAAGTCTTCAAGCTGGGGAAGATGAAGAGGAAAGGAAATAGTGGTGAATACTGTGCACTTTTGTATATTTGTGTGTGTGTGTGTAATTTCATTTAAGAGATAAAGACAGATGGCTAGTAAATATGTATAGACAATTTCAGGCTTTTCAAATGAAAAGATCATCTGTTTAAAGAAATTTTTTAAAGTTCTAAACTATCTTGTCAAAACTTAGTTGAGGAAGTGGTGGTTAAGAAAGTAAAAGAGGAAAATGAATGATTGGAGATGAGAGGAAAGGAGAAAGAAGAGAGAAGGAAGTAAATGTGTCCTAAGGATCTCATTTATTTAGGAGAAAGGGAAGTGAGGTAAAGTGTATCTTACATATATTTACGTTTGTTCATTAAGAGTAAGGAAAAGAGAGGTTAATGCAATAGAACATCATGTAGACCTCATATTAGCAAAGAGAAAATAGAATGCAGAGCCACTTGATTAAACAAAAATATATGGAAAGCAGAAATGAAACAATAATGTAAAATATAAGTAATTGGAAGATTAAAATTGAGCTCATCAATTATTATGTTTAATATAGATGGACTAAATTCTTCCATTGTACATAAATAAATTATACTCCAATTTCATTTATGAAACATAAAATTTCTATATAAAATATTAGCAAATATCAGCAATAGATCAAAAAGATAATATGCTAGGACCTAGAAGTTCTTTTTTTTAAAAATAGACATTCAATCATGGTTTAACAGCAGCAAATATATCAATATAGTTCTTTACATCGAGTGAAAGGAGAAAAATACATTCATCTCAGTAGATAATGAAAAGTAATTTGATAAAATTCAGATATTCCTTTAAAAATCAATCAAAATGATAAAAGAATTGCTTAAATATAATGTATTTTTATTCACAACCAAGTATAATTCAAAATGGTCAAATTCTAAAAATATTTCAATTAACATTAGAAATTAGACAAGAAATCATCTATCACAATTATTTAACGTTAGCTTCAGCAAACACAGTTGGCAAATGATATAAATAACACTAACATTTGTAAAGAAGAGCTTAAAGTGTCTTTTTGGCTGATATGATCTTACTGAAGACATTCTAGAACTCAAAATCTAGAGAAATTAGTAGCAAAAGTTAAACAGGTATTTGGAGAAAAGATAATTACATGCAAATCAATAGCTTTTCTATGGAAATAATAAACATCTAGGAAATTTTTTTCCCATTAGGAAAAAATTATTTCCGATAAAAACACAAATTACAAAATGCTTAGTAATAAAATGATCAAGAATAATATGACCTATATGAAAAAAAGGAATAACTTATTAAAAGCCATAAAATAAGATCTGATTAAAAGAAAGCACAAATTATGTTTTTGTATGGGAAAACAATAGCCAAATGTTAATTTTTCCAAAGTTAATATATTTAATGCAATTCCAATTAGATTATCAGTGGGGATTTGTTTTTTTTCTTTGAGTTAGACAATGTTATTTTTAAATTACATGGAAGATTAAGTGCTAACAAAAAGTAAGAAAATATGAACAAGAGCAGGGAGGAGGGACTTGCCTTATATATACTAGAACATATTATAAAGCCACCTAATCAAAACAATATGATAATAGCATAGGAATAGACAGATCCATTGAACAGTTTAGAGAATCCAAAAACAGATGACAACTTAGTTGGAAAATAAATGGTCATCTAATTAATGGGATTGGCATAACAAGTTATCTTTGTGGAAAAAATGAAATTATCTCATTTTTCATGTTATACAAAATAAACTGAAAGACTTAAATGAAAAAATAAAAAAACTTGCCAAGAAACCTAGGAGACTAAATTTTTTTAACTGTAGTGAAAATCCAGAAAGTTTAGAATAACGGCATAGTTGATTACATAAAAAGCAAAACAAATAATATAATAGAAATTATTAGGAAAATACAGATTTGGAAAAATATTTATAATACATATTAACGCGAAAGGTTAACATCCAAGAGCTCTTAGCTATTGCTAAGAAAAATAGTTATGAAACAACCCAACATAAAAGGAAAAAATTCACAGAAAAGCAAATCCTGTTGGTTGATGTATGAGAAGATGCTCAAATTCACTAGTAATTAAGCAAATTCAAACTTAAAGGTATTGTATTTCAGCATTTAAAAATTAGCATTTAAAAATTTAGCATTTAAAACTTGTTAGTCTGATGGGTTTAACATTTATTGCTAGTGATCTGGGGAAAAGGTACCCTTATTTGTTACTGGTGGAAATATTATATTTTTTAACTTTTTTGAAATGCAATCTGGTAACCTTAAAAATTGCAATTCATAATATCCTTTGATTTAACAATCCCATTCTTGGGAATATATCTCATAGAAATGTAAGGTCAATATTTAAAGACATGTATTTTTTACTTTTGAAGTTGTTATAGCTTGTTTATAGTGGTAGAATGTGCAGGGGGGGCAGTAATTTCATTAATAAGGTAATGCTAATAAATAGTAGAAATTCACACTATGGAGTATAATGCAGTTATTAAAAGAAGTGAATTAAAGCTATCTTAAGTAATCTGGAAGAATTTTCAAGAGTCGATGAGTAAGAACAGCAAGTCATTGAAAAGTGTATAATATTAAATTTTTGTAAAATAATGACAAAAATCTTGGAATATGTATTTCATATGTCATGTCATACATGTAAATATCTGATTTGTAGTAGAGTTATTTGCAAAAGGAGAATAATACGGAAGGGTACAGTAAGTTGTTTAAATGGATTACTTTGGATAGGAGGAAATGTAGAAGGAGAAGAACAGAGAGCCAAGCAATAAAAGGAAAAGAAAAAATGCATAAAAACATGTTCAAAACTCTACTTAAGCTTTTTAGTAAAATTAAGTACATTTGAATATGTATATATGAAGAAATTAAAATGTTTTAAAATACAGCTACTTTGGTAACGATTTCATATTTATGAATATTGGCACCCAGGATATTTTTTTTTAATTTACATTTGTGATTTAATTTTGTACCATGTTTACCAGAATTTTCTACATGTTCTAAAAAAATCTTTAGATAATTTTCTAGTATTTCAGGGAAAATAAACTTGTTTACAAATGGTTTATAGCTTGAAATCTAATCAAACTCTTTGGGTCATACTCATGTCAAGGCTGACATGCAGCTTACAGCCTTTGGTAAAACTTAGATGGTATAGTTCAATTTGTTCATTGTTCATTTTCTTTGGTTGGTACCTTCTGTGTCAGTTGTTAAATGTTTCTAATATTGCCCATCAGTGTTACAATTATAACAACAGTTATATCTGAATCGAAGACTTGCACATAGAAGTTGCTTAATAAATACTTCATGATTTGACAACAAATTTCTGGTACAGTAATAATTTTAACAGGATAACTGTAGAAATTAAAACACAGGGTATTTAAGAGTAAAACTAGAAGTCAGCATAAAATATGATTTTAGGCTAATGACTTCTGTGTCTCAATTTAAATCTTTAAAGGTGTATTTTCCTCACTTATTTCACAGTCTTTGTAAAGTTCAAGTGAAGTAATAAATGTCTGCTTCGAAAAACAATACATTGTGCAAAGAATGATGATAATGAAAATCTGAAGACAATCATTTTTTATACTTAATGGCCATGTATTTTGTGTGTGTGTGTGTGTGTGGGTGTGTGTGTGTGTGTGTGTGTGTGTGGTGTATTTCAAGTTGCCTGTTTGATGTTAAGCCTCCTGACCTATAATAATAGAACATATTACTGATGAAGCTATCAAAGCCTCGAAAAGACAGAACAGTGGGATCAATGAAGGTATGACTACATTTAATTGCCTAAAGTCCAAGACAAGTCTCTAGAATCTGTTTATTTTCCTGGTCATTGAGGGAAATTCTTTATTGAGGTACATCTCCTGATGTCCTCTTGTTCTAGCATAGAGATATTAATGTTTTGTGTGAAGTCTGGACCTTTATCACATCTGGAAAAATGATAATGTTGAATTTTGTTTTGACTTAATAAATGGCCTTAGACAGCTAAGCACAGCTGTGTAATCTGTTAAATTTCACTAGAAATTCTCTCCTTGTAATTCGTAGCTGCAGTTAATAGTGACTAGTGTGAATACTTTAGTAAAATCTTTATCTTTTAGTAATCAGACACGAAATTTGCCATTGGCTAATTTTTGGTAGGTGCGCGACTATTGGGAAATATGTACATTATGATTTATTGATTAAAAACAACAGTAAAAAAGAGTAAAAATATTATATTCTTTTATTACAGAAACATGGGTATAATCTTAATATTCTAGAGTCTGTACTATTAAAGATACCTAGATTCTGGTTTAGAGAAAATGGAATGGACTCTTCTAAGAATACATCCTCATTTAAAAATTTTCTTGCCCCAGTAATTTGGTTTTACTTTCTCCATAAATTTTCTTGCTATTTCACTAGTCTAATTTCCTTCAATTTCTCTATTGTTTCTCCAGTAATGGAGACAGTGTTATAAGAAAGCAGAAAAGATAGACCTTAAAAGAGATAACAATCTTTTCATTTTTTTAAATTGATCTTAGGCAAGGTTACTAGTAAAAATAATCTGAATTGACTCTCTTTGATAATTTGTATTTCACTTAATAAAATCATTCGATCAGGCATATTTGCCCTTTCTTTTTGTGTATTGATTATCTTTATTAAGTATGAAATTAATAGCAGTAATGATAGATTAAAAAAAATTATCTCTTCACTCTTGCTTAGCAATACTAGTGTTACAAGAGCAGTAAGACTTTAAAATACACTGTATGCATTCTTAGATGTATATGTCATTACCAGTCATCTTTTAAATCTGTTCTTTTTTCTGCCTCCTTTCAAGAAATTTCTAACCACCAATGGTTGCTCCCCCAAATGGAAGTTGCAGTTTCATAAAGAACAGCAAGGAAATCTTCAAGTAATCTATGTATTATGATCCTCAAGAAACCTAAGTGGTCTTTCCTTAATATTCTTTAAATTTCTTGTAACTCAGGAAAGAAATTTCTTTCATTTTGAACTAAACTCTGAATCTCAGAATCTTTTATCAGTATTTTCTGCTTCATTTTGGAATGGGCTGAAATCAAATCGTTATTTCTTGACATTGTAAGCAATTATCCAAAATATAGTACTAGTCATTCCATTCAGTGGTCAGGCTAGTTTATTTAGTTTATCCTTCTAAGTAAGTCTGAATTTCTTGAGTCACCAGTGCTCAAGACCAAGGTGGTTTTATTTTTTTTCTGCTTAGTTATTTTTTTTTAACTAAGATTTAACTTGACCAAATAAAAAATATTTGCTTGTTTAAATCCTTACATTTCAGGCTTTACATTTATTGTTGCCTTTAATAGTATCAATCTTTTTTAGCTTTCCTTGGACCTCCTGTTTGAACATCAGTGGATGGTATAGAATGTGGTCTGTGAAACCAGCAGCATCCCCATCACCTGGAAGCTTAGAATGTAAAATCTCAAACCCTATCCTAAACCTAATGAATCATCCTCTTCATTTTAACAAGATCTTGAGACATTCATACCTACATTAAAGTTTGAGAAGTACTGCTAAAGCGTTTTGTCATTTAAAAAAATCGGACTTCAGGTTGCACAGAATTGGTTAATTATAATACGCTTCATAGTTATTGTTCCATTTACTAATCCTCTTTTATTTCATTCATTGTTACTTTTAATCAAATACCATGATTGTATATGTGACATGACATCAGGTCTCAGGTCATATTTAGCTTTGGCTGGTGGAACCTCCCTTACTCATTTGACCTTTTATCTTCGCAGATGTCCAGATCTTGTATACTGGTATATTTGTCAGAGGATTGACAAGCATTCTTCTTAATGTTTCTAGTAAAGACTATCTTTGACAATTTAACCTGCTTCCATTCTTAATCCTTTGTGTTTCTAGAATGCTTGCTTCTTTTGATAACTATTCTCTATGTCTACCTTGATTTTTAAAATAAAAATATATGATCAGATAGATACATAGTTATGTTTTATTAATAACTCATATTAAAGCATATTCAAGTATTAATCTGCTATTCTAGGTATTATTTGTTAAATATATGAAAGGCAAAGTTAAAAGTTTCTGTGGGGTGGAATGAAAATAGGTGCCTACAGAAATATTGTGTTGGTGACAAAGAACTGATATATGAGACTCCAAATATTTCTGCTGAGTGAAGATGTCTAGGGAGATGTAGATTTAAGGAAGTAGAGGAAAGAGCTTTCACTGACCTGGAGTAGATGCAATAGGGAGAGGTGTATGATGACACGGCACATAGAACTAGCCTGTGACAGATCATTTGGAAAGGAGCAAGGAGTTAGAAATTTATGGGGGAAAAAAGGTTATGGAAAATTGTGCATGTTTTTTCACAGCGATTGGAGTTTTGCGATAAATTATTAGGCCCTGACATTTTAATTGATATGTTTTTGCCTCAAGAGTGGATGTTTGATATTGGAAATTAGTGTGTGGAGAAGGCAGAACTTAGAAGGGTAAGCAATAGTTGGAAAGCGATCTAGCTATGTGAATGTAGGCTTGTGGAACGGTGACTGTCAGTAGGGGATAGACACATAGGTACTAAAAATGGGATATAACCTATAAGAGAAAGAAATATGTATAGCAGTTGTGGAAATGTGTGGTCAGAACAAAGAACAGAATGTGTGAGGATGGTCTTTATAGACAAATGTTCGTTGGAAAAACAAGAGATTAGACTTTATGGAGAAACAGAGCACATAAAGGCATTATGTGGTTATGATACCTTATGAATGAATTAAAATCTGTAGAGAATCAAGGCACTTCTCAGAGGTAGACAGTTGTACAGAGATATAATTTAACTTGACTTACATGGAACATAAGACGGAATATTTTTGATTGAGGACTTTTTTTTTTTTAAAGGAGCACAGACTTTTTTTAATAGAGAAGAGAATTGGACAGTCTCTGTTCATTGGATTTGCAATTTAAAAGCCAGTTGAGAGGACCCAGATTTGAGAAAAAGAAACTGTATGTTGATATTTAGATTCATGCTTTAAAACTTTAGTTGGGCCTTGCTAGACTTTTTTTTTTTTTAACTTCCCCCTTCCTATCATCTCCCATCTCTATTTGCTGATTTTTGTCTTTGGTGCCATGATTAAAATTGAGACAGTTCAGCATGACCTTGTTCACATTTTCTTTTCAATGAAGATATTTTAGATATGTTTGTATTTTGCTGCATAGCCAGCTTCTAACAGTTTCTGCCTGTAACATTTGGACAGGAAACTCAAGTGAGATTCTAAATGCTCAGAAGAATCCTTCAAGGTCTAGAAATACATTGTTTCATTAAGAGTACAAAAAAGACCACTGAACTTGACAAAGTCACTTTATATTCTAATTTAAAATCTCAAAATCAAAAAATGGGAAAACTTTCTCAAACACATAAAGAGACCTTATGTGGAATAAGCTATTTTATTTATACTATAAAAATAGCTTTGAAAATAAACAGATTTGGTAATACTGAAATCTTGTAAATAGTGCATACTGTTCTTTCTATAGGTGTTTGTTGGACTATATAGAAGGTTGACGTTGTGTGACTTTAAAGTCAATGAAATTAATCTTTTTATACTTCAAAGATAAACTAGTCTTTGGAAACTGTAATCCCAACAAATCTTTACAATCTTTCTTGTCCTACTTCTTTGTGACAAACCAAAAAAAGTTGGACAATATTTCTTTAAAATATCCTCCTTCACCAAAGAGGTTCCAATGATTGTCAAATAACATATTTAGACACTCTCTCTAACGGACTTCTGCTTTATTATTCCTGACTCTTGTATTTATTTGCCTCACAGTCTGGAATCTTTCTGGTTCAAATATCAATTGATAACTGAAAATATTGCTTCCATTCTTTCTTTTTCCTTTTTCTAGAGATGGTTCTCTTCTTCATTTTAAATTAGTTCAGTCATATAGAAAAGGTGGCAGTAGGTAAAATATGAAAAGTAAATGTTGTGAATTATTGAAATTGGATAATGGTTATCAGATAATGTATTCATTATATACTATGTTGTATGCTTGAAATTTTTCATAACTAAAATGATTTTAAAATTAGTCAATAATAAAATAAACTAGCCCAACCAACAGATGGGTTTGTTATGAATTCAGGGAATTTCAGGGCACAGACTATAAAATTGCTCTTATCTCAACAGGTTATAATTTTATGTTACTTAGTATGGTTAGTTCAAGCTTTAAAACACTTTGAATTATTACCTTAAAGTCAAAAACTCAGATGTGAGACTACCAAGCAGGGAAGCCTGTCATCAATTCCCATTAATTTTGAAGTTTCATCCTTTTTCAAATCTCTAGTTTCTTTCTTTTCTGGTTAAAGTCTTGAAATTGTAGCTGTTCCTTGCCATACTGGCTAGAACACTTGAGTCTGACTCAAAAATTTTCCATTTTGTCACTTTCTTTTTCAATGTACTTACTGCCTGGAGTCAAATATGTTCTCTTGCACCAATCAGTTGTATTAGAAAGAGCACTGGATTGAGAGTCATGAGTTTTTAGTCTCAGCATTCTCATGAACTAGCTTAATGACTTGACAGTTATTTCACTCCTGAAAACCTTCTAATCTGAAATTCTCTTCATTTTCTTATTTGGGGATTTTTAACCATTCAAAGCTATTTTTTTTTTTTTTTATGCCTTTCCTAGATTAAGGCACTGTGACACTGTTATTTGCCCCTGTCTGACTTAAATTTATACTGATGATCTCATCTCTTTCAAGTCTTGACCTTGTATGTTTGCATTCCCAAAACAACTCCCATTGACTTTTTTAAATTGAATTTTTTCAAATAGGTGTTATTTTTAAGAACTACTTTAGATTTACAAAAAAAAAAAAATCAAAACATTATACGGAAAGTTCTTATATATTCTACACCCAGTTTTCTTTATTAATATTTTGTATTAGTATGATACATTTGCTACAATTAATAAACCAGTATTAACATATTATTAACTAAAGTCTATAGTTTATTCAGATTGCCTTAGTTTGTACCTGATGTATTTTTCTGTTCTATGGTCCCATCCAGGTTAATACATTGCATTTAAAGACTTTATATTTTTAGAGCAGTTACAAGTTTACAATAAAATTGAGAGGAAGGTACTGAGATTTCTCAAATACACACCCCCTCACCCCCAACACACACACATTAACCTCTCCCATTATCAACATCACTCACCAGGAATAGTACATTTTTACCCCAGTGATGAACCAACATTAGCATACCATAATCACCCAAAGTCCTTTTTTTTTTTTTTAATCTTAGGATTCACTCTTGGTGTCGTATATTCTATTGGTTTAGACAAATATACAGTGCCATATATCCATCATTATAATGTCATACGGAGTATTTTCACTGCCCTAAACATGTTCTATGCTCTGCCTATTCATCTCTGCCCCACTCCACCCTTGGAAACCACTGGTCTTTTTACTGTCTCCATAATTTTGCCTTTTCCAGAATGTTATACAGTTAGAATCATAGTATGTAGCCTTTTCAGGCTGACTTTTTTTTACTTGGTAATATGCATTTAAGCTTCTTCCATGTCTTTTGGTGGCTTGATAGCTCATTTCTTTTTAGCACTGAATCATATTCCATTATCTAGATGTGCCACAGTTGTTTCTCCATTCACCTACTGAATGGCATCTCTTTTGCTTCCGAGTTTTGGCAGTTGTGAATAAAATTGCTATAAACATCAGTGTAATTGTTTTTTTGTGTGTGTGGACCTAAGTTTTCAGCTCCTCCTTTGGGTAAACACCAAGGAGCACGATTTCTGGATAGTGTGATAACAGTTCTTTATCAGATGTATATTTTGCGAATATTTTCTCAATATTGTCTTATTTGTTGTTAGGACAGAGTGGCAATTTCCAAACTCCTTACGTGTGGAACCAGAAACTGAAGCTCTCCTATTGAATTTTATTAGTTAAGTGCCATATAGAAATCTGATCCTTTTTAGTAACCCTAAATAAGTAATTCACAATTTAGTGCTCGTGTTCTCTCTTATCTCTGTCTTTCTCTCCCCTTTTCTCCCTCTCACTCAATACTCTCTTTTAGAATGATGGTGTTGAGTAGGGTAAGAGCAAGGAATCATGAAATTGAAATATTTGAGATCTACTTCATTCACTCTGGAACTGTTAAAATAGAAGTTGACAGATAAAGTAGAAAAAAACACAAAGACACAAGCTGAGGTTTATTAAATATTTACTATGTGCCTGCCATTGAGCTTATTAAGTTTAGCATCTAAGAGTTCATACTCTTGAATTAGTCTGCTGGATTTAAATGCCGGTTTGGTGTATTAATTGTGGGACTTTGGACCTCACTTTTCAATCAACTGTAAAAGGTGTCGTAATAGTACTTACAGAGTTTGGTGATGATTAAATGAGATGATATATGTAAAAATTTTCATATAGTGTCTGTCATATGGTAAAATGCTTGATAAATGCTACTTATTACCAAAACTTAAATTATGGCATTAGTCATCACAAAAGCCCTGTGTTATAGTACTTTTATTTCCCCCATTTTAAAGATGAGGACATAAAGCTCAATGATATTGAGGGACTTGTCTAAAGCAGTTGGGACAAGAGTTGAACTTAAGCAGTCTGAATCTAGAACCCACACACACCTTCAACTTTTATGCTCTATTTCCTCCTAGTTAGTAATAAACAGATACAAGAGAAGCTGAGGACTCAAAGAAATGATTCTATAAATGTGGTCTTCAGACCTGTGCTCATGTAAGTGATTAATCAGTTATTCTCTCACAGTTGGTTAGATGAATGGCTATCTTAATGGATCATCCAATATTTTAGGTATACCTATTTGCCAATAATATTTTGTGTTTTGTTTTTGATGAATAGGTAATTATTTTATTAAGATGTTTTTATAAATATAAAAATAATATATACTATAAAGTATTGAAAATACAGAAAAGCACACAGAAATAAAGTATATGTTTCCAGTACTTAGAGAAACTGGTTTTTTTAAAGATTATGTAAACTTTTATATTTTTATAAAAAGTTTCCCCAGTTTTATTGAGGTATGATTGACAAATAAAAATTGTATATACTTAGGCTTTACAACGTGATTTTTTTTAAGAGTTATAACATGATGATTTAATATATGTATATATTGTGAAATGACTTCCACAAGTCATTAACACATCTATCACCTTATGTAGTTACCTTTTATCCCTTTGTGTGAGAACACTTAAATCTACTCTCAGCAAATTACAAGTATACAATACAGTATTATTAACCATAATCACCATGCTGTATATTAGATCCCCAGAACTTATTCATTTTATAATATCATTTGGGAAGAAATAAATTGATGACTGAGGAAATTTAGTGTATTACTGAAAAATATAAAGTTACAATTAAATTTTATTTGAAAGTTTTTCCCCACCTTGAAAAACTGTACTAGCTACTATAAGTTTTCATATGGGCATATCTTCCTTAACTCCGTGTTTTTTCATAAAAACTGTTTTCCTAGAAAGTATTAAAAAAGTATTTTTCAACAACTAAATTCTCAGATCATGGAACCACAAGTGATGATAATGTGACTATGTCCTTACTTCACTATGGGCCTAGGTAAATAGTTTAATAATACCTGTTATCATAGATAATACTTAATATAAAGCATTCTGTTTGTTAATTCTGGCTAGGACATTTTTTTAGTAGTTGGGGAACCAGGCTTGATGGAATGGTAAGTGAAAGTTCAATTTTGTAACTACTGCTTAAAAGTTCTTAATGCAAATAATTTACTACTTCTGAAGCTCAGTTCATTACTGTGAAAAATTAGGATAATCTCAAATTACTTAATAGATTGGCAGCAGTAAGGCTTAAATTAAGTAGTTGAAATGAAAAAATTTTATAAGCTGTTATGTGACAGACAAATATAAATTGTTGATGAAGACATCCATAAATTGAGAACCTCTGCTTTAGATAGAAGTGAAGGAATAGATTATAATTTAATGGATTTTTGCTAGGGGTCAAATACTTCATATCTGTTTTCATTTAATACTTTTGCCCCGTTTTTCCTAATGAGAAAACTGAAATTCAGGAAAATGAGTAACTTATTTCAGGTCACAACTAGTGAATGTGGAAGCTTGATTCAAATCTGGGCTTGTTTGTCTTTAAAGTTCATATTATTTCTACCAAAACACTGCCTCCTGTACACCTATAGAAGGAGTGTACCATCCACGAGTAATTAAGAGTGCGATAAAAAGCTAATCTTTCAGGTTCTCATTAAGATACAATGATGCCATACATTTATTATTCCTCCTTTTACTTTCTCCTAATATTTCAAGAATGATTTGATGATTTTTCTTTACAACAGCACTATGAGTTGGGTAGAAAACTTTGTGAGATTTCAGACGTGATTAAATAACTAAATGTTGTATATCACAAATGACCTCAGGTTTCTTATCTGAAAAAAGTAATGAAAAATATTAATGCTTTGTAATATAGTTCCAAATTAATAAAATATAAAAAAATCAAAATTCTTAATTTTAGTGAAACAAATGGTGTATTTCAAAATACATTTCAAATGCTTTTTAAAAATAATACCTAGGTAATCATGATTTCAGATTAATTGATTAGAATTGCCTGCTTTGTGCAGAAAATATCCCCATGGAAACCAACATTTAAACATTTCTTATCTTTGAGGAGGGTCTGAGGAAAGGCAAGTTCCACATTGTTGGAGTAACCAAAGTAGTGTAGGTTACAAAGAGGTGTTAAGTAAAGAGGAAAAATCACAGAAACTAAATTGCATTCAATTTCTTTCTAAGTCAGTGCTTCACAGTGCAGCTTATTTTGTTGGAAGTGTATTCTTTTTTATAGAACATTAGGCATATCAATACTCATATGTAAATATGGAAACATTTCAAAATCCAAATAGAAATTATTTTTTGATTATCCATTCCTTACTTTCCATGTGTTAGTACAAATAATCAAGGGTTATTGTATTTTCAAAAGCTCTGAGGAGTGTTATGCTTCCTGAAAAGGTATAATGGAGTATGTATAAAAACAGAAGCATGTTTTGCAAGCAATGCTCCTGTCAGTAATAGAGTTTCCAGAATTTTTACAAACAATAAATATCAAGTTATGGTGGCACCCTATGTACATTCGTTAAAAAAACATTATTGAGCACTTAACACATTCCAAGCATTGTACTTTGCACTCTATTAAGACACAGGGATGGCCGTAACATGACTGCCTCCAGGAACCTTGAAGTTTTGTGGAAGAGATAAGCATGTAAACAACCAACTGTTTGCCCTAATAAATGTTCCTGATTTTGTACAATTACTCTCTCTCTTTCCTGGGAAAGACAACTAATTTTTTATCATATTCATTATCTGTAGACATTATACTCCAAAAATTAATACATTTAATGTGCTTTGAATAGTGCCTTGCACTTTGTAAGCACTCAACAAATATTATGTTGTTATTGTCAATCTAATTTAATCATCAAAACAACTCTGTGCGATAGTTATTCCTATTCTCATTTTATAGATGAGCTATATGAGACAGGGATAAATAACTTGCTAAAGGATACATAGCCAATAAGTATTATTCAGATCTGCGTGCAAGGCCCCTGCTATAGAACTGAAGTCTGAAAAGTAGTGTGTATGCACTCTAGAAATATGTAAGATGATGTATTAGGGTTTGAGAAGATATCAGATCTTTTATATATTTTTTTAATTTTAAAACGTAAGTAAAATTTACTAATATTTAATATGTAGATTGTTGCTGGCAATGTCAAAGTATCATTTATATGCATTATAAGTTGTTTAAAGCATTCTGAGGGGAGAATGAGAGTCGATTTGCTTTAAGATTTGGAGATGCTAAATTTTATCTGTGTCTTGTTATGAGGAGCCACAGATTGATTACATTATCTGTTTTAACTAAACCAACTCTTAGAAAACAGACAACTGAAAAAAAAAATAACAGAATAAAGATAACACTAATAATCCAAGCACATTTGAACAAGAATATCTCTAATACATATTACGAATACTTTGTCAGCTACATCACAAAGTAAAAACAATGATGATTTAATCATATTCCTCAATAAGACCAAAAATAATGATCAAGTAGTCTATCTTTTTAGCATTTTATTTTATTTTATTATTAGTTTCAAATATACAGTATATGTGTACTTGAAATGTCTATTTATATAATTTGTGAAACGACCTCCACCCTGATTACTCTGCCTTCCCTGTGGCATCTATTTGAAATATGGATTTATATTCACTCTCATTAAGGATGAACCTCACCCTTAGTGAATGGTATACTTTGAGGTATAGTAAATGAGATGGTAGAAAGCCATCTCATTGGTAAGATATGAAAATCTATCCAGATTATGAAGCAAGCAATATTTAATGTCACATGACACTTAGCCCAAACTTTACAAAGTCATTAATGTTTAAAAGACTTCTGTGGATTTTTTTTTTTTCCTGAATAGGAAAAGATAAGCACATACACCATTGGAAACACTGTTCTTCCCTAACAGCAAAAATGGCTGAAATATGTCAACCAACTATATCACATTTGTCAGCAAATGCTGTTCGAAAATGCATAGAAAACATTCCTGAAGATTTAAAGAAAAAAGTATTTGAACAAATTATATAATCTGAAAGGTTTACTTTATAGTTAAATAAAAGTACCAATATTTCTAATATTTCAGCCAATGGTATTTGTTAGGTTTAACTTAAGTAATACAAAGAACTGTTTTTATGAATCACTAAAAGGACTATTGGAGAAGATACCAGCTAAGGATCAAAGTACTCTCTAAGTAAAACAATGCATTATGAAAAAACTATATTAACATAGTTTGGGAGTGTTAAAGAGCTGGTTTGGTTGGAATGGAAAAAAGATTTCCAGATAATGTTACAGAGCTGCTTTTACACATGAAATTCGCTTACCATTTATAAGCAAGCTATTTTAGCAAATCAATTGAAATCAAAAGTATACACAAGTACTGTAGGATATCATTGATGTGATAAATTTGTTGTATTTTTTTAAAATAAAAGCTTTTTTTTTTTTTTTCATGTTCCATGCTGTATCCCCAGGGCCTGGCATAGAGTAGGTAGGTACTCAATAAAAGGTGTGATTGACTCATAAAAAAAAATTTAACATGTAGTAGAAAACAATCAAATTTGGAAGAACATTAAAATTTTAGTAGAATCTTTACAATACTTTGTAATAAGATCGAGAGTGGCCATGAATATTATTTGCATCACTTGAGGTACCCTGGTTGGTCAGTGGCAGACTGTTGAGAAACAATATCAAATATATGGCAGTCATGCAGTTTTCTTTTACACAGTGACAAAGAGTTCTATTTTTCTGACCTCTTCTGTGATGACGGGCGACTGACATTACTATGCCCTATACCATATATATTTGGGAAAAAAAGAAACACACTTTATCTCTCTTTTTAAAGTAATGATACTGACAATGAATTTGAAAGACCCATTTTTATGGAGAGAACATTTTCATATTGAATGTTTGTAATTATTTTCATTATAATGTGATTTTGTTGCCAAAACCAATGTAATTATAAAACTCTAGTTTCTGTATAATTTAAAAACTGTACAAAACTGTACCTGAATACTTGGAACAGAATTTTATAACTTGTTTTCAAATCTTCCAAATGAAATCTTTAAATTGATTTCTAAATTCTTTTGTTAAAAAATAAAAATGATACATATGCCTCCTAATTTGTAAGAATACTGATTGACATCTGGGAAGGTGGAAACTTACTAGCCAAATTTCAACAAAATCTTTTACATATTTGGTGGTTGGGATTGAAAATTGAGTATTGTGATTTAATAAACACAGCCAATGAATCTCTTCTTCCATTTGGATCTACTATTTTGTGAGGCTTTTTCCCTGCCATGACAACCATTACAGCTAACTATCACAATAACCTGAACATGGTACCAGATTTTCAAATGACTGTTTCGCAAAGTATAAAACCAAGCCAAGATATAAAGAATGACAAATATTTAATCAAATTACTCTGTCTAAACATTTGTTATTTAGTGAGAGCAAAGATGTTTTAATATTGTTGATAAATACAACAATTAAAATTTTAAATATTGTGTAATTTTTGTTTATCTCATCCTTTAAAATGCCTATTGTTTCATATGTTCTATGTTTATATGTCTATGATTTAAAGTAATCATATAGGCTTATATTAATCAGTGCCCAATCAGTAAAAACATATGATTCAAAAACAGAGTGACCTTAATTTAGGGAATTTGTTACAAAAGTGTTGGAAAGTCCGGTGGTAGGAAAAGGAGGTGGCAATGTTATTTATCAGTGAGTACCTACGGAAAGCAAGGGAAAGTTTCGTTACCCAGATCTTACAAGCACTGCTGCTGCTACTGTAGCTGTTGGAATCACCACTGCCACTGCTTTGCAGGAAGCCAGGCGCCTACTGACACAGCAAGAGCCCAGGAGTCCACAGTTCCACTGAAGCTGTTGTACTGCCAAGGCTGCTAAAGCTTCCAGTCACCTGTGACGACTGCTGCTGTTCTACACCTGCAGTACCATTGCTGCAGTCAGCAGTCTTGATGGCCAGATCCCAAGAGTTCTGTGCTGCAGAGGCTGCTGAAGCACCATTGCTGAGATTGCTAGTGTCAAAGCTGAAGGGAGAAAAAATCTCTTTAATCTTCTGCCAGTGCTTCCCATTCTGGCAAAGCCATCTGGGAAATGTAGTGTTCAGGTTCCACCACAGAAGAATGCATGCAAGGGGTAGGAATAGATATGAGAACCAATGGACAAATGATCTACATAGAGTTCAAAATATTTTTACTGATGGGGTGTATAATTTTTGAAAATTGAAGAATCCATTAGTCTGGAGTATAAGGGCAGTAGCTTAATAGTAAAACCATGTCTTCAAATATTATTAACTTGTTTTAGAAGTCAGATTTTGGTTTGTTATCTAAAGCTAGGGTTGTCATTCAGGAAGTACACATTGGTAATATATCATTTATTTACAGTCACTATCCATTTTGATTAGTTACAGTAACATTTCTTATTGGTCTATTCCCATGCCTTATCAGCTATAAATATTTTGCCCATCACCTACCACTGCCTAAAAACTGCTCTGATTTATTATATATTTCTATATACTTACTAACTTAACTGTTAATAGCAAGTGAAAATGTAGCACCTGGAAAACTTCAGAATTTGTTTTATTCTATCTAATATTTTATTTCATAATATAATATATTTCATAATGTATTATAAATGTATATTTTAAACATCTGATTAAACTGCTAAGGCATAAATTAATTATTGAATGGCGTATTGAACTAAATGCATTTATTGAGAGAGGGAGTTTAGGTGGAGAAGTTTAATTATTTTAGGCAAAAACCACATGAATTTTATTAAAATGTTAGCTTAGAGTGGTTTGCAGTTTCCTGCAATTGCAGACTTAGATATGGCATCATAAGACATGTGTATTGGAGTCCCAAATGATTAACTTTCTAAAATGAACTCCACAATGATTTATTTCTTTTATACCCCATTTCATAATTAATACAGATTTAATTATGGGCACTGTTCTCTTATTGATTATTAATAAAACTCAACTGGTGAGTTACTTGTTTAAATATTCATTTTCTACATCGGTTTAAATGATGTCAGGAGTATGTTGTGGAAGGATCAATTATTACATTTTATTTTTTATTTTTATTTTTTAATTATTTTAATTTTTTTTAGATGAGGCAATCCTTGGTTGACCTCACAGATTGCAAGGACCTTGTCAGCTTACAATCCCTATTTTTTTATTTTTTTACCTACAGCACCTGGTCTTCCTAGGTGGTCTCTCATCCAAGCACTAACCAGGCCCGACCCTGCTTAGCTTCCAAGATCAGATGAGATCGGGCTTGTTCAAGGTAGCATGGCCGTAGACCAGTTATTACATTTTAAGTGGTAGAATGTCATCAGTTTGAAATAGAGTAGTACATCTTATTTAATTTACTGATCAGTCATAATTTATGGATATTCAACATGAAGTAGAATTTATTTGATAATTTTGGGATACCCCCTATAATTATTAAAATAAAATTTAATGTACTTTATTAAGAAATTTCTATTTTGTAAGAATTCTGCAAAATATACCTATTTTATAAGAATCCTGTAAGATATACATTATACATTCTGAATGTTTATACTTCGATTAATGAGATTTTTCTGTATTTGTCAGTAGAAATGAAAAATATTGAAATTTTATGTAGATTCTTTTAAAAAAATTGATGTGATCTTATATGTTTAAAAAGTTATGATTGTAACTCTACAACTTATTGGGGTTAAATGAGCTTTCTTAAAATTAAAAGATATTGTTTCTACTCATTTTGAATCTTCCCTATGGCCTGTTGCCTCAGAGGAGTTAGCAAGCTGCTATCATGCTGACTCTGTTATTAATAACTGGCTTCAAAATTACTGGACAGATTGTTATTAATGTTTCCAGCCCTTTAATCAAACTGGTTCATGATATGTTTCTTTTGTCACTTTTGAAAGTTAATTTTATTTATATGCTGCTTTTCTTTGTTATTCTTTCTTTAAATTTTACTTTGAGATACTTAATATACTTTTTATTAAATATATGTAAAATAAGTATTGACATTTTGGGGGGAATGCTCTCAAAACTATTCCCCACCATAAGTCTATTTCCAGAATTTCTTACTAATCTCACCAGTTGTTTATTCTAGAAAATTTCCTGAGTGATTTTTGTCAAGCCCCTCCCTCTATCCCTCACAAATGTCATTGGAACTGAGTTTAGGCCTGACTTCTACCACTTACTACCTATGTGATTTTGGAAACCTCAGTTTACTTATTTATAAATTAAAACATTAATATTACCTTTCTTATATTGCTGTTGGGAGGATTAAATGAGATAGTATGTAGCCCTAAGCACAGATCCTGACAGAGCAGTATTAACTTCATTATTATTATTATTTATGCCTACAGCATTTGGTCTTCCTAGGTGGTCTCCATCCAAGTACTAACCAGGCCCGACCCTGCTTAGCTTCTAAGATCAGACAGGATCAGGCTTGTTCAGGGTGGCATGGCAGTAGACCATGGACCATGGCTCCACTGGAGCACGAACTGAGGACCTTCTGCCTATAAAGCAGACGTGCTAACTGCTACAATATGGAACCACGTCCAGTATTAACTTTTAAGGTTGCATTCTTACTAATAACTTTGTAGATTGGCAGAACAGGAAGACAGTTTTTCATATATATAGAGTCACCTGGCAGGACATTGGTGATCTCACCAGTCTGCTGGACAAACAACATCCAGCAGATGTCTCTTTTATATCTTCTTTGTGACTTTTATTTTTCTTATATTATAGTCTCTAGTTTTTTCTTTTTCCTAGAATATTTAATATAACCTGTACATATGAATAAATTATTATGTAAGTGTTGAAACTTTAAAGACAGTTGCTAACACTGTCCTAGTTTAAGAGAGAGGATTGAGCAGGGAGCAGGAAGAGTTCATGTATATATGTCTAACATTTTTCTAGAGCAGGATATATTATTGCAAATGACACTTTTATGTTTTTAATTATATAATGTAAAATTTATTGATTGTGTAATGACAGTACTTTCTTTAAATTTCTGATGATATATCATTTAAGATCAATTTATAGAGGTAGTAACAACAATGGTAAAAGCCATCATAATCTTGTAATTTAGACATTAATCTCTATACCTCTTCTCTGTGGTCATTTTTCTACAGTATATTTGTGGGAAAAGGTGATTAACTCATATCCGTATCTGAGTCATTCTATGTTAAATATACTTTTGACTTTTTACTATTCACTGGCCACTGTTCACAGTGCCAGTGGTTATTCCTTGGAACTCCTGGAGTGTATTTTCTCTCATTAAAAAGCTTTTGTGTTCGCAAAGGTGTGAAAAGTATGGCAGTACCTTTATTTTTCCTCATTACACTACTAAACAAGGCCGTAGAATATATCATGCTTTCCAAAAGTTTTGGAGAGAAGACTACATTGAAAAATGCAAACTTTTAAAAATTTACTAATAGGCATCGCTCTTTAAAAAGTCTTTGGCCATCTTGACGTTGGAAATTTTTCATTGCCTACTTTTCTTTCCTGTCATTCTTCTCTCATTTCCTCTTATCTTTATGCTCCCCTATCTTCACATTGTTATTTCTTATGCACCACACGCTAAGCTCACAAAAAGAATTGTCCAAGCTCCATGCCCTGACCCCATCTAGCTTACCAAGGTGTTTTCCTCAAAGGAGATGCTTCCATTCCTATGGAACACCAAGGCCAACTTCAGACTTACACTGGAACACTTAGAATGTAGACATGAAAGAATGGATAAATGGAACGTAAAGGCAAGCTGAATATTCTCAGAGATGATGTGAATTAAAATTCTGTTAGCAATAGGGCAATACCTTTTTTATTCAACATTTTATTATAACATTTTTCAAATATACAGCAAACTTGATTTTTTTCCTGCTATAACCATTGTTTATTTTTCACGAGATCTTAAGAATGTTTTATATGTTATTTAATACATTTTAAAAATGCTATTTACACGTTATTTATATCATCCTTAGAATTCAAATTTATTAAAATTTTTAATTAACCAACATTTATAAACCCCATGTATCGTTGCTTTGTTTGTTCATGTTTTCAGTCATTCATTTATTCATTCATTTAAGAAAACTTTATGGAGCTTCAACTATATGCCAGATGTTTTGCCAGGTATTGGGCTGACAAAGCTTAATAAGTAGAGCTTTTATTCTTGTGGGTTCTATAGTTCAGTGGAGAAGGCATAAATGACTACAGCACTGCAAAAGGCATGCATAATAAAGGTACTCCTAGTGATGTAGTTTGCATGTAATGCTTTGTTTTTGTTTTAAACTTAAGTATTTGTTGACCAGAATTGAAATTAGACATGCATTTCTTCCTATACAAAAATTATATTACTGGTCTACTATTAGTAAACTACAGTTTATCTACAATCTCTCCTAGTTTTGGGGGGAACTGATGAGATACAATTTTAAAACAGATGACCAAGTCTACGGTCATGCCACCCTTAACAAGCCCGATCCCGTCTGACCTTGGAAGCTAAGCAGGGTCAAGCTGGTTAGTACTTGTAATGGAGACCACGTAGAAAGACCAGGTGCTGCAGGCGTAAAAAATAAAAAAAATAAGAGATCGTAAGCTAACAAGGTCCTTGCAATCTGTGAGGTCCACAAAGGATTGCCTCTCCTAAAAATAATAAAACAGATAACCACGATTAAGGATTGTTATCTAATTAAGCCACCTAAAATTGACTTTGTGATGATGGTCTCAATGCCAAGTAAGTGCTTTGTGTAGCACTTATTTGTTTTGATTCACTGACCCTAGATTGCCTTTCCACCCATTTACAAGGGCTAAAACTCTTGTTCTGGCCATCGTTGCAACATAACTCTTATTTTACTCCTTATTAATTTGGGCAATAAAAGTATCTTTGGGGAATGTTCTTGTGAACAGTCTTAAACTATCCCAAGATTTTTTCCTCTTTAGCCTCACATAATATCAAAACAAATGATACCTAAGAAAGGACTTGGCAAAGTATACTTGGGATAGCGTTAAATGCTTTTGAAAGTTGACTTATTTTCTTTTCAAAATTAAAAAAAAAAAGTCTTAACCCTTTAAGTACTTTGGAAGTATTCATTTGCCAAGACAACAATCTCTGAACAAAGTACAGTACATTGTAATTCTAAAATTAATGAAATTGTATACTCTACAGCAATAGCTACTATTTCTACAATCATTTAAGAAGAACATGTACTGTGTACTTGTAAAAGACACTTAACAAGGCACCTTGGATAAAATGTACTCAAAGGATCTATAACCACACTTTAGAGAATAAACTGTCTCAACTGTAACCTCAGTACCCCCCTCTGCTCTACAAATGCATGTGTGCATACATGAGCATGCGTGCACACACACCTTTTATAAGACATTTTATTTAAAAATTTTTTCATAAGACACATTTTAAATTTAGGTATTGTTGAATTTCAGTTTTAGTCTTTTGAGGGAGGAGCACAAAGTTTAAGGCACTGTATTGCATGGGCTAGCACTTTATGTAGTGGCAAGATTATTTGCTGCACTAATATTTTTCACATGCTTATCCCCCACCAGCCTGTGAAGTCTTCAAATTTAGAAAGTACATATGTTTTATCTTTACTTTTCACCTCCAAGTATACTATGTGGCACATAGTGGGCACGAAATACATGTTTAGTTAATGCACAAAGATCAGAGCAAGGGTAAATTCTTTCTTGCAGAATGACTCAGTATCAAAATCTTCAAAATATCTCTCTAAATAATTAAAAGTTAAAACTAAGTGTATAAAATCACGTGATGGTATTATTTGGCATCTCTTACAAATCATTTATAATCGAACCCTTGCTTTTTCTATGCCCTTTTCAGGCTATGGGAAACAGGACATTTTTATTGTATTTTATTGAATATTTATTTAGTTCTTTAAACAATTATTTGCATTAGTATTAGCTATTTGATACTTGAACTGAGGAACCTTAAATAAGTAGTTTTTTTTTTTTTTCTTAACAGGGCATTCAGGAGAATATGGGAACTATGGATAACGCAAATAGGCTTTATAATTTGATAGCTTTATTGATGACAGGTTATTTTCCAGTTCAAGCGAATGGAAGCACATATTTGTGGATACTTGGAAACAACGAAAGACAATTGAATGGATATGTAAACATTTAAATATTGTTACTAGGCTTTTAAACCAAATGTATTGAGAGCTCAGTTTAATCGTATAAAGGCAGATTTGCATTGTTATATTAGTAATCAAGGTATAGTGAGGAATCATCAGAATATGTTGGATTTGACTCATAACCACAGAATCTATGGCTACATGGAGGCCTTAGTTATTATTAGATATTGGGAGACCATGTGGCATAGGGATTAAGAACATGAGCTCTAAACCAGAGAGGTGGGTTCAAATCCCATTACTGCTGTCCTATGTGCTCAGACAAATCACTTAACCTCTCTGTTTCTTCACCTGGAAAATGCAACTAAAAATAACCTCTACTTTATAGTGTCATTACTAGGATTTAATGAGTTAATAAATAGAAAGTATTTAGAAGAGTGCCTGGCATATAATAGGCACTTAAACACTAGCTACCATCATAATAATCATTAAGTTATCTAGTTCAATTTCTTACTTTAAAATTTAACATTATCTTTATATAAAGAAATGGAAGCTGAGGATGGTTACATGACTTACCCAGGGTATACAAACTACTGGTGGTGATGCTAAAACAAAACCAGTTTTTAATTCCCACTTGAGGGTCTTTCTACAGTAGGAAATTGCCCCATGACATATCAACATACTAAACAATTTAATAACTTTATAACTTCCAGAGTCTGATAGTCAACTAGGATTATTATCTCGTGATACTATTGTAAATTCAGTACATGGGTTTCCAGTCCTAGCAGGGAGAGTATATCTTGAACTCTAGAAAGTACTAAGAATGTGGCACTTACTGTGTTTGGAATCTAGTAAAGTGTGCAGATATGGAGAAAGTGTTGAGATGTTGTGCATTTTTCACGAAGCCAAAATACTTGTTTTTCTTTTCTAAATTCAACTAGCTAGTTATTCTTTAGAAAAGGTGAATAGACTTTATGGTCCTTTACATTCCTTTTGACTCAAGCTAGTAGAAATCAAATACTGTCTTATTCTCTTTAGGTTAAAACAAAACAAATCAAAAATACCTAGAACCTTATTTTAAAAAGTCATGACATACTAATATCTAATTTGGATCAGTCAAACTGCGAGGCTCGTGTGCTTTTTTTAAGTGGCATTTTTCTTTATACATTTTAATAAAGCTTCAGAGAAACAATAGGGCAAAGTAGGAAAACAGAACAGCTAGGGTGAGCAGTAAGGGGTGAGATGGATGCTGGTCTTAGGCAAAGTAAGTGAATTTTAGAAAGGTTTTTCTCGAGACATATGACCAAAAGTAGGGGTCGATAACATCCCCTTTTGTGTGTGTCTTGTGTGTCCCGTCTTTATTAAGCACCCACCCTGGAGAGGGGTAAAACATAACAGCAGCACCAGAAAATTAGAATTGGTGGTTTACAATCAGACTGGAGGGTCTGGACTCTTAATTTCTTAATAGAATTTTCCCAGGACACTTTGCATAATGTGTGGCTGGACATTGCATTCTAATATCTGTGCTACAGATTATCCATCCTTAAAATAACTAAAATAATATTGATATCTGTTCTGAACATGACCAAAGATTTAACTGACATTCTAAATTTTTTTTTTTAAATCAGGCGAAGATATAGTTAATCTGTAAGTTTTTATTGAAGTAATTATTTATTAACTGAAAACTGACTTTTAAATGAAGGAATTGATGCTTATACAGTAGTTTTATTTATGCAGAGGAACACATTCTAATTTTTGAAGCACTAAAAAACACTAAACCATATAAAACGATGATTTTACAATTAATATACTTAATATACAATTAATTATTGATGCCCAAATGCAGGGTTTGAGTAGGTCAGATCCACTCATTTTTTTACATAGATTTTTAAAAGAATATTTAACCTCTATTGTAATGTTCCTAAGTCCCATCTAAATGGCACACATCCAAATTGTGTAGAAATGTAGCTGTCTAGGTAAACAATGTCTAGTTTTAAAAAATTGGGGGGACAAGGAGAAGGGCTTGAAACTAGTTTTGTTTTCTAATGTTTATAGTTCCATGGCTGCGACTATATCACTTATGGGAGAAAAGGCACCTGGGAGTAGGGAAAAAGGAATGGGGAGCACATGATGGGGAGAGACGTGTCATACTAGTATTATATTGGTTTAACATGTGGGAAAAAAATTGGTTAGAGGTTTCAGACAATGAAAAACATTTTTTTTCCTTTTAAGAAAGGTTTATTTAGAAACATTATTTTAATTTTTCCCTTCTGATAAAAGAACAAGGGATTTCTGTTATGCTTTCAGACCCATATTCTATGAAACCTTGTCCTGCTTGTGATGGAAGCTCCTTATGGGACTTATTTCTGTTGTTGTAACACTACGTACTATATGCATTGCACCTGTTCACACAGAGAACATTGCATTGTGATGTTTGAACGGATAGGTGCTTCAAATAAGAATCCAATCTGCTTTCTAAAGTACTAGTCTATTAGTTACTTAATTAAACTTAATTCTGTTTTTGTCTGCAATTTTGCATATGGTCTTGACTTATTTACTGAGCAGTGATTTCTTTTTTGCAGTTATCAGTTTTGTCTGAGATCAGTTTTCCTATTGTATGGAGTCTGTTTCTTTCAGAGCCTCCTTTAAGACTGTTCTGACTTTAAAATCATTACCAGGCTTTTGTCAGAGCAGATTTGTTGACACTCTTCTCACATTAAAAAAATAAATTTAAAAGATTGTACAAATAAGCTATGCGATTCACTATTTCCTGCTAAAATGCAAAAAATGTATTTATGATAATTACATGTACTGTGTGCCAGAACTGAAACAATACAGTCCTCATAATGGAGCATAAATAAAGAAGGTGGAGCCAGCTGCTCTTAAACTGTTTATTTGCAAGCAGTAATGATATAGAGAATATACCTTTTTTTTTCACTCTTTTAGTCTGGCAATACTGAACCTGTTGCTGCATTAGACGAGTTGCATTTTGCTGGATAGGGGAAGGAAGGCTGTCTGCTGTCTGGTAGGAGGGCTTTGTCTGTGCCTTTCTCTCTCTGTTTCTTTCTGTTTTTCTTTCTCTCTTCTCTCTCTCTCACTCGCTTGCTCTCTGTCTCTGTCTCTCTCTCTCTCTGCGCCCCCCCACCCTTGCTCTCTCTCTCTTCCCGTCTCTGTGGTTTGTAAGGTAGGTTGCAGTGTGTGTATATACACAACATCAAGAGCAGGAAAATGGACTCATTAGGGAGGCAGGCAGTCATTACCACTCACACTGTACTTCCAGGGAGACACCGATTATGAGAAGAGAAACTCAGCGCTGGGGAAGAAGGTAGGGCAGACAACTTTCATAAAAAAAAAAAAAAAAATCCTGTTTCTTCAATCTTCCCTCTACCTATCATCTCCTTTAGCCCCCCAATGCTTATATTCTTTTTCCCTTGAATTTTAATTTCCAGATTTAAGTTTGACAGAGCTATTGCTAGCTTAAAATTTAGAACATCTATAGGAGGCCTAACCCTCTGCTGATTTTATTCCCACTTATTTAAGGGTGTGCCCTTGTGATTCAGTTTAATTACTTTAAAAATAATTACAAACAAATCTATTTTTTCTCACTAAAGTACCGAATAAATCAGTATTTTTCACTCCTTTAAAACAGACCCCTCCGTATGTTTGTTAGTCTCTTTGCTTTTCTTATCTGTTTATGCAATTCCATCTGTCTGTCTATATATCATGTTGTCCTTATTTATTGCTAACTGGGTTTTGTTAGTTAAGTGCCAATGAGTTTCAGCTGCAGTGCCAGTGTGGCTATTACTAAAGTGAGACTCTTAGTTCTTTGTTTTACATTGAAGTTTAAAGTCCACATTTACAGTTTAAATCCTTGAAGCAGGTTGAATACTTTTCGCAGCATATTTATTTGATGACACTGGCCATAAGGTGAGGGGTAGGCACTGAGGGTGGGTAAGAATTAGTAATTATTTTTATCATCACACACTCTTCTATGTTACATCGGCGGTGGGGGGAGTGTATTTTGAAAGGAATAAGGTACTTCGTTTTGTTACTTTTATTTTGCAGATGAGCTTTATAAGGGATATCACTGTGGTTAGTAAGAATGCAAACTTTCCTAACAAGCAGTTTTTATCCTAGGATAGTTTCCTTTTAGTACGTTACTGTTTATTTATGCTTAGAGGTGGGGTGGGGTGGGTGGGGGACTGTCCATCTTTTAACAAAGTAGAAGCTATGAAGTGTATCAGGCCATCTTGTGCAACAACTGTAAGTATTCATTTAACATTTTGGGGACTATAAATAATGTATTTGTTATTTCAAACATAGTTTTGAGGTACTTTTTTTTCTTTACATATTTTTTCTTTTTTATGGTGGGAAAAGTTTCATTTCACAACTAGCTGACATTGTTGAAGAGTTTTCCCAGAATAGTGTTCTTCAGAATTCAAAGGAGTAGTTAAATAAGTCCATTTGAAATGGACTCCTTAATGGAGTTTTATTCAGATTTGTCCAAAAGTAAACTGCTATTCATTTGATAAAAATTAAGTCAGATAGTAAGATATACAAATGTTTTCAGCATATACATGAACAGTAATAGAAAATGGATGCTGATCTGTAGAGATCTTTGATAATAACAGTCACCTTTTTCATAATAAATTATTTATTTAATAGAAGTGGCAGACTTTTTTTTTTTTTTTTTTAATTCCATTAGGCCTCTCTGACAACACAAAGAAGTCCATAAAGCAATATTCTTAACCCACCTGGGACACTAGAGCAGATTCTCAAACACATTCTCAAGGTTCAAACCTAGTAAAATGTTTATTAAAAATCCATTATTTCAAAAGGGTGGTGAACTTTTGCTGTTAAAAGTATTTTCTTCCTTTTCTTTTAAAAAATTTATTTGGAGACTTTTAATTTGCTTATATTGCCTAAACTGTCTTCTAAGCTGAAAAGGCCAGCTTTGACCAAGAGTAATACAAATTCTAAGTATATTCAAGTCCTGTCAGAAATTTTTTTCCTAAGGGAGAACTTTTGGAGGGTTCTATTGAAAGTGTATTTGTGTTAATATGGTACACAGTATATGGTATTTCAAACATGATTATCTCCATTTCAGAACTCTTGACCTAGAAATGTTTTAAAACAAAATTTTATGTCAAAATGTGCATGTTTCATGCACCTGTCATTTTCTGTATTAACATTATGAGGACTATCTAAAATTCTATGCTCTTTTACAAAAGGAATTTTTCATGTATCTCTTGATCAACATTCTCTTTCTGCACACATGTATGTATGAAGATATCTGTGTGTATATATGTGCACTTACATATTCTCATACATGTATAGATAAAGAAATCAGATTCTTTTCGGATATGACATTTAAAAATTTTTATGTTAAGCATATTTATATTGATCAGAAGCAAACAAAAAATGGAGAGACTCTTAAGGGAGGGTGAAAATTTCTTTTAATCTAAGAGGTATTAAAGTAAAAATTTAGTCATTTTTATGGTCGACTTGATTTTTAGAATGTGCATATGTTTTCTTCTGAATTATACTTCTTAGCCTTGAGTATGTAAAATATTTTTAGTATGAAAATAATCTTGTCATTTTGGGGGAAGGATTGTCACAATCTAAATACAGCAGGACATTATAAAATGCATGTTAAGTAAACTTAAAACCAGTGTGCTCTGCTGTATAGGGGTTTGGAAAACTGAAAGGCTTGTGTCATAGGAGGGCAATAGAGTGCCAGAAAAATTCATTAACCAGCCTCGCTTGTTGTGGTGGGCTCTTCCTATCAGCACAGGAGATCTGCCTGTTGAGAACCCTGAAGTCTTGGTCAGGTCACAATGTGTTTCATTTTATTGTTGGAACACACAGTTACATAACACACCCACATGAGGAAATGCTCTAAAGCAGTTATTTCATGCTTCGCCATGCCCTGTAGCTAAAACAATTTGATACTGAGTGACATGTATGTGTGCTTTTTAACTCCTATCTGATGAAAATCAGCTTTGGCTCCTCGAAAAGGAACAAAACAGTGGAATGCAAGACAGTATAATTCAAATGCTAAGCACATGCTGGTTTAAACTTTTTTTTAACTTAAGGGGAGAATCACTATGATTATTTTTGATTTAAAGACTATATAGTAATTTCCTGGATTTTACTCATTAAGGTTTCAAACTTGAGGACACTTTTCTTTTTCACATTTTTCTCCAGAAGCCATTCATCAGAAAGATAGCAGCTGC
>NW_006430735.1:7720868-7746603 GCF_000325575.1 Pteropus alecto | reverse complement strand
GTTTATCTGTTTTTGAATTTTAATGATTAGCCCTTGTGCTAATTAACAAATTCTCGTATTCATAAAATCTGGCAGTTCATAAATATCCAATTGTGTGATTATCTACACATGTTCTGGCTTTCTATAAATATAGAAATTATCAGTGGATGTGTTCACGGACTTGCCCAGCCTGAGTAGTGGCTGGTCATGCTGCCACAGAGGAAGCTCGGTTCAGGTCCTGAGCAAATGTGTTGCCCCAGGGTCTGGCAAGGTGTATGGAAGAAGCATCTGACTATTATTGCTAACTAGTGATCCTTTCTGGCAAAGGAAGGACTGATGTTGACATTCTTTAAATGCCGCCAGTTCTAGCCTTCTTTAGTCCCAAGGGTGGCCTCTTAAGGTCTAAAATTTGATAATGGATATTAGAGCTGACTAGTCTTGGAGGCCACTTTAGAAATGTATTATAACAAACTACATTTTTCAGTGGAAAATATACTTTACTCAACTTCTACAAAAGAGGTAAAATAGTATGCCTATCCTAAATTCCTTAACCAGTGAGGACCTCATTGGCATTAAGGGTCGCATAGTATTGAAAAGAAAATCTAAATATTTTCATTTGTCTGGCTGTGTAACTATCACAAGCAAATTATAGAGATCAGATATAACTTATATAGGAACATTTTGCCCTACATCAAGGACAATAAACACAAGCAATGAGCAAGTGTGTAATAATGTAAGAGTTATTATTAAATTAGAAAACAACCCTTTTAAATATATATTTTTTTATATTGTATAAGCCTGTGGTTACCTCATACAAGCACTAGGTATTATTTACAATGATACTAGAATCAGCCTTGGTCATTTGATTCTTTACTCCAAACTTTCAAATCAAGTATAGGATTCCTAGGCATTTGGCAAAACTTGAAACTTGTAATTTTCTTGAAAACCTGTGTTTCATGCATTTGCATTGCTTAAGTAACGTCTAGCATTTTGTAGAATCCTCAGGAATTATAGCCAATGTCAAATAACTAGCAAAATCCTTTTAATTCTTTACCAAAAGCTCAAGGGCAATACCTATATCTTAGAAATTCTAGGGAATGCCTCAATTCATATGTTTTCCTATAACATAGATACTATATATTTAATCACCAATAATATTGATGCCAGTTATGTTTAATGTATCAGAAATATATTCCTTGAGCTCTTCTAATTTCAACATAGGCAAGCTTCTGAGGCTCCGGGAAGAAATAATGACACCTATTAATACTATTATATATATGTTAACCACTACAGCAGTTGTTGGAAACAACATTCTAGGGCCTATAAGAAAAAAGGGCTTTTCTGTCCCTCTAGCTGTTCAACTGTAATAATGAATAAGTGGCATGCTATTTCCACACTAAACTATGGAAAAATTGTGCTTGACTTTGGCTTCATAACCTTTCCTTTACTCCGGAATCAAGCCTTTTGGTGATTCTACAGTTCACTTGAAAGTAATCAGCTTGAAGACATGGAGCTCGCTTTTCTGGAATCTTTAGACACGCAACAGAAACTTCAGCCTGGGGTGTTTTCTAGTTCAGTTAACTAATGCGACCCTTCTATAGCTGTTTTAACTTAGGGAAAGTTAGCTACTGACTTCCACGTGACAATACTGAGATGAGGTGCAAGGGCTGAGTTAATTGACACATCTAGTTACCAAATGGAAACCGAGAATATTATTATTAATTTCTGAATATTCAGTCTTCGAAACACTATTTGAGAAGTGGTAATTACAGCATAACTTCTTGGTGTTAGAAGTAATTTCGTCACTCAATACTTCTGTGTCTAAAGGTGTGATGAATTTAACATACGTATTACACATTATGCATTTAGAATATTAAGGATTTATTTTAAAAATTTCCATATTAAATAACTAATGGAAGAGTTTGCGTTCAGTATATATAAAACTATTTAATGGAATTTGGAGTTTTTGAAAATTAAAAAGATGTCCAAAAAATTGAAACTGAAAATGGCAATAATTACAAATCTTATACATATTATTTTTTTCTTCAGAAATTCTTATTCTAAGCTTTTTAAAAACCATGTTTGAATTTAAACTATTTAAATTTTAGTTCTAATGTTTAGAAGGCTTTAGGTTTTGTTTTTTGTTTTTTGTTTTTTTTTTACTAAATGAGCATGGATGTTTTCTATTTTTACCTTTCTTTTCAGAAATGTTCTTTGAATTACTGTTGTAAACAAATTGTGATTTGTTGTTGGCAAATTACCTTTATAGTATGAGTGTTTCTAGTAAATGAAATGCTACTGGGAGACAATTAAGGTAATGTCAATTTGCTCAGGCAAATATAGTCGCAAGGGTAGCTTTATACTGTTGGATTTATTTTTGGTTCTGGGTTTTCTCTCTTTCTCTCTTAAATTCTAGATACACTAAAACTCCTTTTGGCCCTGTAAATGTACTTTGGGTTTGCCCATATTAACTAATGTTTCCATCTTATTGGTCCTTTGCACCTATCACCCAGGCTTTAGGGTGGGCAAAAAGAACTGGAATGGTTTTTACTTTTTCTAGTTCCTCAACTCAACGATAATTTTTGTCTCCTCATCTCTAGAGGGGAGACTAGAGACCAATTAAGAAGCAAATGGATCTCAGAATATCATCAAGCCAGAGGGTAGAGGGGGTGGGTACTTTCGAAGCTTCTAAACTTAAAAGTCTAATGAAAGAAAAATACTTTCTAACCCTCAGTTAAAGCTATCTGAACTATGTGACACAGCACTATCTTCTCCCTATGCCTGTCTAATGTATTTTTAGATTCAATGGCACTACCAAAAGAAGATCATAGAAGAGAAAATCATTACATCTCACATTTCTATTACTGCCGGGTCTTCTTCATTCATTTTGCCTTTTAAACCTTGGGTTTGTAGTTGTGAGCAGATCTTTATAGTTGGTAAACAGATTTTATTTGTTTTGATAAGAAGACTTCCCAACAAAGCAATACCAAGGCATGTCGTAAAACATCATCATGAGTTTATTAAGTAAAATGGATAAAATGATCGACTGAATAAGTTGTATGTGTATGTGTACATGTTTCTTCTCAAAGCAATATGTGTGTGTGTGTGTGTGTATGTGTGTGTATATATATAAAACAAAACAAAAAATTAAACTTCCTATCAGTCTGAATGGATTCAGTATTCTTTTTATAAAATGGTTTTCGGAAACCATTTTTGTACAGCGGATTTGACAAACATTCTACTCCATTCCCTGCCCACTTGCTGCTTTGCTTTCTAAATGTTGAATGAATGTGAATAATTTGTTAGTCAAAAGGGAAAAAAAAGAAAAAGCATGTTCTTCTAACAGGCTCAGAATATAGCCATAGGTAGAAAGATGTGCTTCTTAGGACTTATAAACAATAGTTTCAATCTTATCAATTTAGCATGAAAATTTGTGAATAAAAGTTTTGAAAAGTAATTATTTTGAGACCCCAATGCTGTGGTAAAAACAAAACCAAACAAACAAAACAAAACAATGAAGCACTGCCTTGGAGAGCAGGAGGCATTAATTAATGCTAAAAAGGATTTAAAGTGGTTAAATCTGGAGTCCTGGTTTCTAATCCTGACTATATGATTTTGAATATATTATAATTTATCTATTCCTTGGTTTCCTTGCCTGTAAAATGAAGGGAGAAGTTCTGTTTTAGATTTTCTTTTATTTTAAAGAATGTATGACTTTATTTTAAATAGCTACATATGTAGGTATTTCTCCTTGCATTTTCTACCTATAAATCACAAATGTATGGGGAGACGTGTAGATTGATGACGATGGAAGAATGAAGAGAATCTGAGAGAGCAACATGTACTTTAAATTTTTTGGTGGTAGTTGTCTTCAGCTTAAGTAGATGTCACAATATATTACTGGGTCTATTTAATGATTCTATAATGCAGTAAACCACAAATTGTCATTTGTTAGACAAAGTGTCATATCTGCCTATCGGTGATTTGATAAAAAGGCTGCTTTTTACTGAGTGAAGCGCAACATGGTTTCTATGGCTTTATTCTTCCCCATTGGCCACTAGGTGGAGAGGCGGTCCATGTCCTTGGCCTTGCACGTGGTAAACAGTTCACTTCTGATTTTCTACTGGCAAAGCTGCACTATATGTCTTTGGACATTTCTATGAAGACATACATAACATTTTGCAGAAAACATCAGAGAATATATTTTCTTCTATACAGGCATGATGGGGTATTCATAAATGCAAAATTATTTGTCCTTCTTCGGCTACTTTTAATGCTCATAGACCTAGGAAAAGACCAGTGTTACAACTCTGGTTTTAGTTGTCACAAATAAGGCCTTTTGCCTTTTTTCAATTTGCCCATTTAGAAAAGGGCCCTGAAATGAATGTCAGCACCACAGTGCCACCTTGTGTCTCTGTTGTTGTGAGAGTTACTGATGCATGAGCCAGTGAAAAAGAAAAGAACAGGACATTTGCAAAAATTTGGCAAATTGTTTCAAGTTCGGATTTTGCAGTGACTCCACAAAAATACATGTTTTAGTGTGTTTGGAAATTCTTACTACCCAAGGAGAAGGTAGGATATGTGCATTTTACCCTTTCTCTCATGCCAGTTTTTTTATATTAAAAATACTTAAAAAATTTCAGGCACAAATAGGGATGTGTTCTGTTTAGATTTGAGGATGAAGAAGGCAGGGATTGTTGGAGATATTCACCTAATTATTACCACTTATAAAGCCTCAACTCAATCATTTCAGACAGTGAGGTGCTCCTTTCTGCACATTCTCAGAGCAGCTTTTATAGGCATACCTGGTAGTATCACTTTTCATGTTGTACTGCCATTGTTTGCATAGCTTCCAACTAAACTGTGATCTTGAGGATGGTGTTTGTGTCTTATTCATCCTTCTGCCTCCAAAACTTTCTGTGGATTTCAGCCCAGAGGTACTCAAATATTTGAGGTCTGAATGATTAAGTTTGGCTGGTTTATGACTTCTCATTTGTTTTATTTTTATTTGTTTGCATTTTAAGTAATTTAAGAGGTTTTTCTCTTTGGAAAAACACTTTCTGATACCACCTTCTTTCCAAACATCTCTTTATAAACTTACTGTCTCATATTAAAATGACGGTTTCTTTTTGATTATGAAAACCCATGTATTGCCAATACATGAATGCATATTATAGTTAACTTTGGGGTAAAGAAACAATTTCTAGTCCTAGCTTTGTAAGAAATTTGCTGTGTTATCTTGGGTAAGATATTTAACCTTTCTAGTTTTTTTCTCATGCATAAAATGAGCAGGCTGAACTAGCTGATCTTAAGGTACATTTGACTAAGGGTTCTTATAGGGATTGGACACATATTATTACTCTAGTTATACTGGGTTTAACAGTTTTTAAAGTATTATGATAACTGAAAATTAAATTGCTAGCCTTTGAAAGTACTATTTGATATCCCAGTTTTTAGAAGACGAAACTGAGGCACAATGTTGAAATGCAAAAGGACGGGTAAATAGTATTATAACTGATGGGCATTCCAATTTTTTGTTTATTTTTAAGTTTTGCTTTGATTTTGGTTAATTGAGCTCAACTTTCCTTCTATCCTTTAACTACAAAATAAATACACTACAACAAATTTAAATAGCAAGATGAACCCATGCTATCGTATAGGACTGTAGACTACTTGCAATGTAGAGACTCTTCTATGACATTTGAATTTTTTTTATAATACTTAAAAATGATTATTAAGTTTTAAATTTTAGATTTTTGCATGGAATTTACATCTGGAGTTTTCAGTCCATATATTAACATAAACACCACCAAATTGTATGACTTTGGGCAAGTTGCTTAAGCTTTTTAAGCTTGATTTTCTTCTTTGCAGAAAAGTAATAATAAATGTTACCCTTCCTGTCTATGTCAAAAAGTTACTGTATTAAATGAGTTAACGGATATGGAATTTCTTTATAAATAGTAAAGTCCTATACCAACTTCATAACATTTATTGTTATAGTTGCTCTAATTAAAGAAGGACTAAATAATAAAAAGTCAAAGCAAAACACACAGACAAATTTAAAAAACACTGAAACTCATGGCATTTCTTGGTTGGGTGCTTCTCAGTGGCGGTAGGCTCTCTGGAGATATGTTTATCCAATTTCCTGTTTTGGTTTAAAAGCCTGTAATAATAATAATGATAATGCTTATGAGTCTAAAATTAGTGTTTTCTTTAAATATTTTTACCCTTCATTTATAAGTTCATTTTGACAGTGATATTTATTAAAATAGGAGGTAAAAAATTTAACCAATATGAAAAAATTATATATATACCTTTTTGATATTGTCTTATTAGACTTTAGTATACTTAAGAATTACCTATGGTGTTTGTTACAAGTCAAATTTTTGAGCTCTATCCCTAAGAGGCCTCGGATGGAACTCAGGCGCCCTGGCTTCTAACTGATTTAAAAATAACGAAAAATGCTACTTTCCTTGGCTATTATTGTACATCATAATCAGCTTGGGGCTTTTAAACTGCAGATTTCTAAATTATTACCTATTCTAAGATATTACCTATTCTAAATTAGAATGATATTCAGGCATTTATATTTTACAAAAACTACTTCATAAATTCTAATAATATTGCAAGGTTTGAGAATCACTTCTCTTGTTTTTAGGGTATATTGTTAAAATATATTTCCTATTGCACCTGAATTCATCTTTTTCGTTCATAGTATACTTTAACCAAACATAAACTCACTTTACATAGAAAGGCAAAGTTGGAAATGCTGTGTAACAAAAGTTTAGACTTGAAAAACAACAGTTATCACTCTTGTCCTGTAACCCTAAAATAAAGGTGAAGAGAGTACTAAGCACCTGTTGATAAATTGCTTAATTTAATCTTTACAACAACTCTATTGTATATCCTGGTTTTCTACCTAAGGTATAGATTAAAAAAAAAAAAAAACCGAAGCTCATAGAGTAAATTGACAAATTCACATAGCTGCTAAGTGTCAAAGACAGGATTTAGAGCTTATACTCTCTACTATATCATATTATTTTTTCCCTAATTCAATAAATCTTTACCAGTTTCTTATTATGTTAAATGATAATATCTCGCTTTGAGGGCCCCAAAGTGCATTACTGACATGGTATAGTAATTATTGCTTACATCATGTAAAAGAAATTGAAAATTTTTTTTTTCTTGTTTTCCCATTAAGAAATTATTTTAACTGGAGGTAGAATTCAAGTTTTCTGAGCAGTTAGAAGGGTTCAAAGTAGTCATAGTAATCATAATTATTTAACTGTTGAAGAACATTGTCTAATGGATCTTTTAACCCCCATGCTTTTGTATGAGGTATTTCTTAACCCAGTTTACAGATAAAGAAAGCCAGATGTGGGATGTTTAAGTAACTTATCTAAGATTGCAGATCGAGTAGGTGGCAGAACGAGGATTGAAATCCTGTTCAGTCTAACTTTGACAGCAGAGTTAGTGCTCTTAACCAGCAGTAGATGCAATTTGACTGTTTTACAGTTAACCTCCAGACTAAGGCTGTTTCTCCATGTGATAAGTACAAGCCACTAAATGCTAATTAAACTTTGTGAGACTTAAGTTCATTTCCTTTTTGGGGAACAAATCATTTTGCCACACGGAATCAGTTCAGTAACTTTTTTTTTAAGTCTTATAAAGTTTAGCGTTAAAAATGAATAATGCCTTAGGGAAGTCAGTTGACATGAACAATCTTTTGTTTATAGTTTTATTCGAGAGTTGAAACTCTTTGATGGGACAGATTATTTGATTGGAAATTTCAGTGTTACCTATTATGCCATGAAACAATAATTTCATGGCATAGTCTTTGTTATTGGTCCTAAAATAATTGGTTTACATTTAAAATCCAATGAGAGTATTAATAGATTGAGTGCAGCAGTGCTCATAAAATCTAAAAACTGATTCTTGAGCATTCCTGATATTCTCGTTTTTAAAAAAAGGCTCTAGTTTAAAATGACACTCTGTGTATATAGTATAGTGTACAACTAATGTAATTTCTCATTTACCCATTATATGAATTGCTAAAAACATTGTGTTTATACATTTTTATAGATTTAATAATACTTTAAATGCCATAGGGGTACTAACAATTTAAAGGAGCCCTGAAATGGATATTTTAGATGTGAAAATAATCATGGTTTTATAAATTTTGATATACATATATTTTGGAGATATTCTTAATGTCTCTATAATTATGTGTTAAAAAGATGTGTTTTTTTTAAAGACCCACAAAGTCATTAACCAGGGGTTATAGTGTTGACTTTAACAGATTTTCAAATTTATCGGAAATTTGAGTTCTATTTCAATTTTCTTCTCTAAGGATGGTCTTTTCCCAAATGGCATTCTTATAAATTTTATCAAGTGAATGAATGCTACCATGAAGAGAGAAGGGTGAAAAATGTAAAGTGAAGAACTTTACCTATACTCCTTTTTCAGATGTAGAAATTAAAGCATGATTTTTTTAAAAAAATAAAGTTCCATTTAGCAGCATAGCATAAATTGGAAAATTTGGTCAGTGATTTATTTAGGCTCCACAGAGAAAATCCTGTAGGGTGTTTTCAAATATCCTAAATTTATTTTGATTTGAGACCAGCTTAAAGAGCATGTCTATCTTTAAACAGTTCTCCATTTTCCTGAGAAAAATTCCAGTTGGTCTAGTTGTGGGAGGTAGTATCCCAACAATGAATCTTTTGGGGCCAAATAAGCACTTTAACACAACTTACTCCATCCTTTTCCTTAAGCCAGAGCCTGTTTTGCCCACTGGGCATGTTTAACTTTGACTGCTAATTTTATTTTTCTGCAGAGGCAAAGGAGACAGGAAAAAGGAGGGAAAATAACTGATGGCATGTGGGTGAGGTTTTGGCTCAGGGAATAAATTTTAAAAGATCCTGGGCAGTGTAGGGATGCAGAAAGCGGTTGGTGTCTGAAACTTACCCCTATTTTGCAGATTAAGAAATAAAAGCCAGTAGAGGTTGAATAACTCCTAAAGTTACACCACAGTTTCCAGTGTTGAGATTTGTCTTGAGAACTAGGTTACTCATTGTTTCAATAAGAAAATTGGACAGTCCAGTTGTTCTTTTGGTCAAAATGCCCTTCTAATATTCCTGCCCTTCTCTTTTTTTTTTTTTTTTTTTTGCTGCTGTCTTTTAACATCTAAAAAATCATTCTGCTTGTAATTCCAGGTTTAGAAGCTTGTTGAACAAATATATTTTGATTATTAAGGCCTTTTAGAACCAGCTGAGCTGTGAGGACAATGTGCATCATGAGGCCTTCTGCCTCTAGTTTGTTGGGATTATGTAAGTAATGAACATAGAACCAGAAAATAAAAATGGCTTTGAAGGAATTGGATCTGAGCATGTGGCAGAGCTCTAAACATGACAAAAGTGGTGGGCACTGAATACAGGATAAGCCATTTTTTAAAAGTTCTAATTACAGTTGATCATAAGATTTTGAAATGAATATATGCTAAGTTTTGATACTTTTTCTCCTAAATTGATGCCATTATGTGGCTTTAAGGTGGAAAAGGGACCATGATAGACATGTGAATTAGAACTTCAGTCTTCCATAAAGTGTTTATAACTGCCCCAGATATCCCCTCTGTCTGGACCTCGTGAGAAAATTGTTTCTTGGCCCTAGTATCACTTGTCAAAGTTGCAGGTATATATATTAAGTCTATTTCTTACTTACATAATGCATATTTGCTTTAAAAAATAGGTTAAACATATTTGATGTTTAGGTGCTTGGTGAGTATTAATGTTTACCTCTTAATACCACTAAAATGGTTCTAGACACCAAACAAACTCAACTAAATGTGAGGTTTATTTCGTTACCAGCACCTAACTAAAAATATGTAACAGAACTTAGAAGTGATGTGATCATATCAGACATGGTATGAACAGGCCCCAGTGCACTATCGGACCTTCAGTTTTTATTAGAAAATGCTTAAGAGTTATCCAGAGTTTCAAAAACCCAACAAAACCCAGGTATATGTCCTCATATTGACATTCTGCAGACTTGATTTCTATTCTAAGAATCGCAGTTTGAATTAATTGAGGTCAGAAGCAGCTACACATTTGATTGACCAAATGTGTCCTATCTACTTGCAAATAGCTCTTTTCCTTTTAGGGTCTGAGGAGGTGGTGGTTGTTTTTTCTGCCTTAGTAATAGAGTCACTGATAGCAGCACACAATGGCTAATTGTTAGAATGTAAGACTTTGATAGAAATGGAACACAGGCTTCTAGTAATATTTTTAAATTTGCACCAATTTGCAGGAAATTAAATATGGTTCTCTAAGAAATATATCGCAGAAAGCTTAAACTAGAAGTGGTTAAAAAAAAAAAAAAAGCCTCTTCACAGGCATTTAGTTATTTTCTACCCCCAAAAAGTAATTTTCCTTTTATCTATATCTTTATAAGCCTTTAAGATGAAAGAGGAGAGTGACAGCTGTAGAATGACAGTGACCTAAAAGTATAAAATTATAGTTAGTGGAGTTTGGGTAATCTTGAGGACAAATAAAATCTAGGATATTTATCAGTGAGCTAAAAGGGGAAATGCTATTTTCAGCATTCTGCAAATAAAATGCTTAATTAAAGTTTCCTAAAAAAGTGACAACTTTTCCTAAGAAATTACTTTGCTTTTGAAGAAATTAAGACTGGGGGAAAAAAGGAAGAAAGAAGAAGCTGGTGGTAACAAATTTGAGAGGGAGATGGGATTAGATTAATTGCCACTTAAATATGCAGTTCCAGGGTTGTAGGCATCTTTCTGAACTAGGTTGGAAAGACCATAGAAAAAATTCTAGTGTGGAAATTATATCTCATGTCATGAAACAAAAATTCAAAAAGTTTCCTGTTATAATAAGGCGAAAGTGGTTACCAAAGAAACAAAAGTTTCTTATCACTCTGCCTGAGGCAAATGTGGCATATTAAGCTTAAAATGAATTCTCCTCTCCTGAATGCACACAACTCTTATTAAGGTCTTGGAAATTATGCACACATAGAAAAGGGGAATAAGAATTTCTGGTTGCATTTGAATAAGCATCCATTGGGGTATAGGGGATATCTAATATCTATGGATACTTTAGTGCTGAACTGGCAAAAATCAGTTTTTGCTATTTTACCTTTTAGTTGGGTTTAACTTTAATCGGAATGACTGTTTTCATTAAAAGAGGACTTTTAGTTAGAGCTAGGTTCCCTGGTGGCCTGAAAGAGTTAATGCATTTTCCATGAGTGTCCAACTTACTTCCAGGGAGTAGTGCGTGCATGTGAGAGTCTGGCTCCAGGATATTTGTTCACATCCCAAAACTAATTTGGCACAACTTAAAATGTCTGCTAGGGAGAGGATTCAGTGTTGTTAGGCCGCGCAATTAGTGCTTTATTTCATGAACACCAAATTCACCCAATAGTGTTTTGTTTTAAAGAAGAGCTTGAAATTCACAATAACGGGTTTCATTTATCAGAGCCATATGGGACTCGCCATCTTTGGATATATTTGTAAGGCTTTCACAAAGAAGACTCCTTAGGCATCTCAGATTTCACGGATTGGAGGGCAATCTGGATGAATATCTTTTTTGGAAATGATGAACTATCTTTTTCATATGTAGTCTCCAATTTCAGTAATCCTTGAGAAGCCCCCCAAAACAGCAAAGAGTTAAATAAACCTCGGCTTATTAGCTTTTACTGGAAAACAAAAACTATGATTCTTAAATCTGGTTCAAATGCCAAGTGTACCTTTGATGTTGAAATTTGGCCATTTAATCATTACATTTTGTGAGGTGGCTTTTATGAGAGGGAAGGTGGGTTCTAAGTCTCAATCTATTTTTATACTTTTTGCTAGTTCCTTATGGTCATATGTCAATAGATTGTTGGGAAGATATCTGCAACATAGCAGACTGATAATATAGCACTGTGGTTCTTTGATGTTTACTCAAGATTATTTTCTTGTGGCCTTCTCTTTTTCCATGCTTCTCTGATCATTATGGGTTTATCTTAATACAGTGTATTTTTGAAATGTTAATATTAATTGATTTTTTGAGAAATTGTATTTTTCACTCATCTGTAAATTTAGAGATTTAAAAATAAAATCAGAATGATCATTTTATAGTGGTTGCTAATGCTTTAATTTTGGGTTACCAGTTTTTCTTAAGCTGTTAATGACAGATAAATAAATATTTAAGTGTTCACTCATTTAAAATGAATATATTTTTAAAACATAAAGTGCTATTATGTTATGACTGGTAACCACTATTTTCTTAGGTTTTCAAATTTTTGTTTTCACAGTTCTGTAGGCTTTCTTATAAAGGACACACTTGATTCTATTTGATAAATCTGGTAAATCAGAATATTTTCTAGTCATAAATACTATTATAACAATTGCTACTGACCTATTAAAGTCTATGTAAACTTCATAAGGAAGGTAATTTCAGTTTTATTTTAAATTGTTATAAGTTGACAATTGCTTAAAATAACTCTCACTCATTTTTAAATACCATTGTATTCAGCCTTATTATTCTCTAGTTTATTTAAAAAAGAATCTTTAATGTTTATATTAGCATGTTTTAGTGTTCTAGAGAATGTCCACTATATTTTGTTCAGTTTTGAACATGTTGAATAACATTAAATTAAAATAAAAGTCAGTGTATTCTTGGCTACCATTTAAACTTTATATTGATACCAATGTCATATATTTTAAATACTATTTCATAAAGATTCAAAATTCTATTCCCTACCATTTCTTCTCTAAAATGCATTATACACTGCAAAGAGAGCTCTTAGACCTTTTATTTATGTATCTCTGCTGTCAGGTACACACTTGTGTTGCTGTATGTCATTGACCCCCATGCTGTAGGTTGATGAGGCTGCTGGACAACTGGTAGAACATTGGAATTATAGAATGAGCTATAATTACTTAAATCAACTTGAGCATTAAATTAATTGTGCTGGATGGTTGACTGTCTCATATTCTTTCTATATTTCATTCTTGGTCATGCATTCAAAAATCATTTAATGAGTGTAATCAATTGTTAAAATACTTTCAGGATTAAGTTGTATTTCCTTGTTTCTACAAACATAGGCTTCATGATTCAATGAAGTTAAGTGTTTTTATCACTGAAAAAGTCATTATGGAACTAAACATGAACTTTTTTGTTGGCTGATGCTTGATATTTTCCATAGGAATTTTGAAATGTTTTCTTTGAGAAAATGATATAACGAGATAATTGAGATAGTGGTAACGGCATCAAAGAAATTAAAGATGGCAGAAAGACTCAAGATAGAATGTATGGATATAGATACAGTGATATTTCATAGGTCTTTGAATTTAGTATAAACTGTAGTCTGTGAAGAGAAGATAGACACATGGATCAAACAAGAAAATGCAGATGAAATAATCAATGGTTAATTATTTATGAGTATTTCTACTAAAGGACAGATGATGGTGGAAGGAATGTAATTTGATGGAGTATATGTGTGAATGGTAAAATAGTTAGATTCTGTGAGAAGAAGAATATGAAAAGATACAAGGATTATATGTAGTTTTGTGGCTATAACTACCTAGTTTTCTTCATTTACATTGTGTTTCTGTTGTATGGATGAATGGCTCTTATATATAATGTTCTTGGTATAAATAGAATCCATAAATCATTGCGGTCGAGCGAATTTTATTTGCTTGTAAAGATAGACCTCTTTGATTTTGAGGTACGGTATGCTATTATTCTTACTTTATGGCCAGAGTAAAGTTTATATTATTTTTGTTCAAATTATAATCTGAGTATAATTATGTGGAGCAGGTGTGTGTGTGTGTGTGTGTGTGTGCGCGTGCGTGTGTGTGTGTGTGTTGTGGGCATGCTTGTGTACACATATAAAGGACACTCATTTCTGTGTCTTTGTTTATCCGTCTCTATCTCTCCTGTGTCTGCTGCTTTTTGCTTGCCAGTTTTTCTTTGTCTCTATCATTTTTATTGTTGAACCCATCTGTGTAGAAAATAGAATGCTTGGTTTAATAATTTTTAATGATTTTTTATTTTTTGTTACTTTGTTCTCCAAAATCGTTTTCACCTCAAGAATTAAGGCTCAAGTATAAGGCATTTTAGTTCTCACATTCGAGAGGTGTTTCTGCTTTCTTTTTCGTCCGTTTGTCCATATGTCTAGTAGTCTCTGATAGGCTGTGCCGTGAGACAGCAGTTTACTATCTCTGTGTGTGTGAAATTAGCTAATTGGTGTTAGCAGAAATATTTTCACATGTTTTATAAGCAAAGTGCAGCAAGGTATATAAATGTAGATATGATCCAGACACGCGCACGCTCACGACTGTCACTGCTCATGCATAGGCGCTCAGAAGTAATTAATGTTAATAAGATTTTAATGTGCTTGTGAGATCATAATGAGGAGAAATGAATGCTCTGATTAGGAAAAGGTAACTGTGTGTGTGTTTTGGCTTAGAACAAGATTTCAATTTTTATAAACCGCAATTTTAGAACTTGTTTGTGATTGCATCAATTGGTTTTTATTTTCAAATTAGAGGTCTGTTTAGCCATTTGAATGATTAACCAAATAAATGGGTGAAACCCTGATCATAAAAAATAGTGCAGATTTTCATTTGCAAAGCAATGATAGTGTACAGCAAGGCTGTGATCATGTCTTTTGCCAATGAACCATTTTTATGTTGTTTCTTAAAAAGCTTTTACAGAAACTACTTGTGGAGATACTACTCATTTTAATAAATGTAGATGTTACCTATATGTTCTGGAGACACCAATCAGACACTATTGTGCTTGAAATACATTCCTGCCAGTTAGTAATGGCGTATTCAGTGTCTAAAGAATCTATATCATGCATCTTGAAATATTTATTGGGAAAAATGTAAAACAACCAAGATTTTTCTTCTAAAACAAAACCTTTACAAATTTTAGATGTTTGACATCTTTTATGGTGAGGTAAAATACCTCAAAGTAAGCAAAGATGCTGTCTCATCATGGACTCAAATGCTGTGCAGTCTACAGCCATTCTATATGCTGGCTTGAATCCAGCTGGACACCAGAGGTCCTTCTCCACAACAAATTTTTTGAAAATATTGTTTACAAAGCTTTTGCATACATTTGCATTATTATTATTTTTTAATTATAAGATAAATCTAAATATCTATTAAGGGCCCTTGCCCTGTATCACATAGAAATCACTTATGTGTTTTTTAATATAAATAGTGGATTAAGATATTCAAAGATTGTAATCCCTTTTAAAAGTAAGCATAGTAGTAAAATGTAAGGAGAGGTCTTGGATATGAATTGGAATGTGGGGTAGTATAGTTTATTTTTAGCTAAATTCTATAGGTGTGGTTTAGATTCTTCTAGGTTTTAGTTGTATTATTATAATCTTTCTGCTGGGGTTTAAAAATGATGAAGAAGGTGAAGGTGTTGGAGTTTGTTCTATTGACTAGTTCCACAGTTTCTGTGTTTTCCATAAAATCCATGAGAATGATGATTATCTGACCAAAAGAGGCATTGGCCATATACTGTTTAGTTGACTTTCTTTAGTCTTATGCCATTGAGGCATAATTTGGAAAATTTTTTCCCAGTTGCAGTTTGTAAAGAAATTCATTTATGTTTTCTTCCAGTACTTGCATGGTTTCCTATTATACTTTTTTTATGCAGTCATACATATATTTATATTTTCTGTTCTGTGCCGTTGATCTGTCTATTCATATGTCATTATCACAGTATTTTAATTATAGAAGCTTTAGAATCTGTTTAATATCAGAAGTGTTGGCCTTCTTCTCCCTACTGCCATCGATCTTCGTTTTCATGTTTTTTCTGGGTTTTCTTTCTTACTTGTTATTCCAAATGAACTTTCTAATTAACTAGCAGACCTCAAGGAAAAAAAAAAAACCTGATGGTATTTTTATTGGAATTATGATAAAATATGAATTAACATACGGACAATTAACGTCTTTGTGCAGTTGAATCTTCTTACCCAAGAACCTTTTTCTTTCTATTTGTTCAATAAGTTTTGTGTCTTTTAGAAATACTATAGTTTTCCTTATAGAGGTTTTAAACATTTGTTACTAGTTCGTTCCTTGGTATTCTATTCATGTATTTGCTTACTTACTTTTTTACATATTTTCTATCCTAAACATATATTTTCTAACTGGTTTTTTGTTTCTGTACAGGAAAGCTATTGGTTTTTGTAGGTTAATTTTGCGAATACCCACTTTGCAAAATTCTCTTATTGTTTGTGGTAGCCTGAGATGAATTTGAGCCCCCATTCTAGCACAGTGCTTGGTATCTGTGAGAACATGGACAAGTTTTTCTGAGCCAGTTTCCTCATCTGTAAAGTGCAGAAACCAAATTCCCAGAGTGACGGAGAGTGAATGAGATCATATGATAAAGCACCGAATACGTTGTCCTGCACATAGTAAGCACTTGACTACTGATATTCATTAAATAGTATAATATAACGTAATATGGCATGTAGTATAATGTTATTATTCTTAAAATATTGCTAATATGCTATTGAATTAGTGAAGGTTTATTGAATCAGAGTTTTTAACTGCAAGAATAAAGTGAATTAAAGAATTAAAAAAATTAAACTTTCTTATAAAACTTTGTGATTTAAAAAACTAGGACGGAAGATTAATTCTCAAATTAGGGTATTTTGTAGTTGTGCACATGTATTTCCACTAATTCTGTTTTAATCATAATTATTGTATGTAAAACTCCTTAGTTCTGGAGAGTAAGTAGAGGGAACTTCTTGATCACCAAGAATGATTATTCAAAACAATTCATGGAGTGCATTGATTCTAGCACTTGTTAACTACATGAGTGGATATGAGCATCTAATTTAAAGTCCTGTAACCATTACTTTCTACATCACAAATCTGACAACTTTACTACATTTTCTTAGTAAACACGTATTGACTTGTGAATGAACTCATGTAGCATAAATATTGCACATATATGAACGCATGATGGTATTGATGTAAGCAAAATAATAGTGCTTGCTAGCCCATTGTGTAATGTTTTATAAAGCTGATGAAAAAGAATAATTGATAAAAAAAGGTAGTCCAATGTAGTAGTCCTATGACTTTTAAGCTTCTACTCTAATCTAATATTAAAAATGGATACTAATGGTGCAAAGATGCTCTTTTAATTCATCTGAAAAGTCTATTGTTAAAAAATGAGAATGCTAGAATTTCAGGGTTCATCTTATTCCTCCTCGTGGTTGTTGTAAGGGTTAAGTGGAATAATGCACTGGTATTATAATGTTTTGATAATGATAATGCAGGTGCCTGGCTCATGATTAGTGCTTGAAAATGGTAGTTGTTTTTATTGCTGTTATTTTATTATTACCTTTGCTAGTTCTTCACTCCCACCACCCACACATATTTTCCACCTTTACATATTCTTAGTAGTAATATTGTTCTGTGCTTTAAATAAATGTATGAAATATGTCTCATATTGGCCATTAAAAATAAATATAAAGTTATATATCTATTACTTGCCAATATTGACATTAGCTAAGGGTAAAGTAGGACTCCATCATTGGAGCATGTGGAACTTTAATTGCTTGTAGATGACATTTCTCAGGAGCTGTAAGGGTGAAAAATAATTTCTCTCAAAGAATTATAGGCACATTTTGTCCCTAGTTTCCCAGTGTTCTGGCTTAGTACTTAGTGTAATTGCTCCTCCACAGCCTCACAGTGTTCCTTTTCTCATTCATTTATATGGGAAACAACGTAGAGTATCTGTTAGGCATAAAACGTTGTTCTAGGTAGTATGAGAGATACAAATAGCGAGATCAGTTAAATGAACTGTCCTGACTCAAGAAGTCTAGTGGACAATTCAGACAGCGAACAACTAGGTAATATGTAAGGACTTTGGAGCCAGGTTATTTGGATTGAATCCATGCTCTGAAATTTATTAGTTGTGTAACTTTAGGCAAGTTATTTAGTCTATCTCTGTTTCAGTTTCCTTACCTACAAAATGAGGCCGAAAATAACATCTACTGCATAGGATAGCCCTGAGGATTAAAATGGTTTGGTACGTGTACAGCATTTAGAGCAACAATACAGTGAGCACTCAATAAATGTTAATAACAATATTACATTAATATTATTGTTAGATAAAGCAGAATAAAATTAATGACAAAACAAAAACAAAGTAATACAGTATTATAGAGGATGATAATACTAGTTTTTACTGTGTCTGGGGGCAGTAGAATTAGGGGAGCTTTATTGGATGAAGTGATGTTTAAACTGAAACCTTGAAGCACAATTTCTGTAGGTCAAGGAAGAATACAAGAGTAGGAGGGAGTTGATTTCTAGGCTGAGGGTATAATCTAAGCAAAGATTTAAAAGTGGTAGAAAAGTAAAAATGAAAAATTCTAGGGATGTTGTAGTCAGAGATTGGTATCTGAAGCCCAGCTCCCTCATTAGCAGTGTGGCTCTGGGCAAGGCAGGCTCAGGCTCTGTTGGGGTTCTCCCTCCCTGAGTTGTAGTGTGGTGACTGTATAGGCAGTAGGCTACAGCTGTAGGGCTGACCTTGTCATGTGCTGCCTGTTGTCCAATGTCTGTAAACCACTAATTTGTCTAGTTTTTAGTTGTTTTAAGGCAGGAGGCTATATACTGTTTCTGTTACCCCATCATTTGTGGAAGCAGAAGACCAACATATTACTTTTACTTTTCTCACCATTGAGTATAGGATTTATCATCTAATCTGTTAGCACCCTGTAGATAGTTACCTTTTTTTGTATTCATTACACTGCATTACAAGTTTTAGTTTACTTATCTGCCTCCTTACTACACTGGCTTCTTTGAGAACAGAGTTCAGCTTTATCCCCACTACCAACCCACTACTCTGTTTAGAGTTTGGAACATAGCAGGCAGTTAATGTCTTTTACATTCAATTTAATTACTGGAAATTGTAGTTTATTGACATACTGTGAAAGACTTTGAATGCTAAGAAGAGTTTGGATTTTAATCAGTAATCCACTCAGGATTTTTGAGGAGGTAAGGAAAATTCCATGAGCATTTTCTTTTTCTTTTTTTCTTTTTTTAAAGAGGATAACTCTAGAAGCACAAAGATGGATGAAGGAGGTTAGTAGTTGAAAATAATTAGCTTACATATTTAGGATCCCAGGCAATAAGAGTAGGAATACAAAGAGCATTGACAAGATGTGGTGATTGGATGTATGCTACTAAAGGGATTGTAAGAAAAATGATGACTCAGATTTTCACAGATGGTTGATCAATTCCTTTAGAATGAAATATCAGTTTTGTTTTGTTTTTTTTCTCTCCTTTGGCACTTAAATGAAGAATATTAGTATAAAATTTGAGAGTAAAATTTCACAATGTAAAGAAGTAATTCACGGTAGGGATTTCTTGAAATTCTGTTTTAGTTTGGTTTTTTTACTAGAATAAAACTTGAATTTAAAATATTTTATGTGAAATGCATTATAGCTTTTATCATGTAGGGATAGTATTCTGTTGTACTACAAATATCATTGTCTCTATATACATTTTTCCTCATTATAATCTCTTTTCTTTGGATGCTATATGTATTGTATTTTTCTTTCCCTTTAGTTTTTTAAGTTTTTCTGAAAGATTGCTTCTTTCAGTCTTTAGAACACGGTGATGGACTCAGGGCTAAAAGTTCATTTTGTGCAGTTCAATGAGATAGTACTTGTAGAAAGATCTAGAGTGAGAATTAATTTTTCTCAAATATATTTTAACTTTGATTTTCTAGTATCGATTTCCATTCAGATTGTCTTATCTTTTTGAGAGAAGTTAGAAGAGCTACTAAAAGAGTAGAAGTGGTAGTAGAAGTGGGGGAACGAGAGATATTAGAATAATACGGATACCTTCTAACGCCAAACATTTATATATAAAATATAATAGTAGCTCTTTGAAAAGTTAAAACACTTGTACCAAAAACTTACATTAGTTTGAAGGACATTAATTACAACTAATGGGTTGAATATGTGCAAAGGAAGTATTTCTCCCAATGAGTTCTGTTCACTTTGGCATAAACCTCTAAGAAAGTAACGCTTCTTATAAAGCGTGATCTAACCTGAGAAAAATGACACAATGTTAGAATCAACAATAGCATGCTGACAGAGTAGGGAATATTTATTTTATATTTTATTCCATTTATCATTTCAGTTTTGTATGTGAACTGTTACTGCTGTTATAGAGAATGACACACACAATGACTGCCATTTATTGAATCACCCTTTATGTTGCTAACTGAACTATGAGGTAAATATTATTCTTCACAACAATCTCATAAGGCAGATATTATTTACATTTTATCAATGAGGAATCTAAAGCTAACTTAGATTAAATAATTTCTTTAAGGCTACACATCTAGTTATTGCAGAGTTATTCAGAATCAGTGGTATAACAGTTAAAAATGGATTGCTAAGTCTAATATGTGTACTGTTATGTGCAGTGAATGGAGTTTCTCACTTTTATCAAGTAAACAGAAGAAGATAAACTTTTTGGAACGGGAGTGGGTAAGGACCAGAGAGGGAGGGCAGATGTTTGTGTTTTTGACAGGTGGGGTAAGTTCATCAGAGAACAGAAGGCTGGTGCCTCACTGTGGCATGTCTTTCTAAAGCCCTCAGTGCTGCTTTTGGCACTCCTTTAAATGCTAATGTCCAGAGCAGCTTAAAAACTACATCTGTCTTGCTGGGACCAATTGAGGGGCCAGGAGCAATGGTGGCTGCAGGAAGGTTCTTATAACTTTTAACTCTATTTGGAACACCTTTTGTGAACAGACTTACTCAGTACAGCTATTCCAGACTGCAAGAGCCCATTGGACCTGATGCCATGTGATGAGAGTCATATCAGTTTCATTACTGATCTGCCTTCAACATCTATGGTCTTAACCAGTGTACTGTTTTGTATAGCAAGCATATTATATCCAGTGTACTTGATTTATTGCGGAAAAACCAACATCTATTCCTGCATACGGTTGTAAACTTCAAAGTGACACTGATCTCTAGCCCAGAGGGAAAAATATCAATTATATAATATGATCTCTTACAATAAATAGAGAATCCTAAATGTGTATAACCAGTTAGAAATTTTCTATTTCCTTTAATCACAATACTTATTTACACCTGGGTGAATTGCAGAGATTAAAAATCCCTTACTTTTCCAAGTTCTGCGCCATAAAGAAGTCTAGTTATTTGCCTTAGTTTCAAAAGAATAGTTCCCTAAGTATTTCAAAATGCCCGATTGGCTGCCCCAGCCATTCTATTTGGAAGCCTCTTTCTCATCCTCATGGCACATCTCTCTGGCATGCATGACCAGCTGCAAGCTAAACCCTGTGGAATAAGAATTCTTTCATCCTTTTGTGTGATGTGCTTCATTTTCAGAGTTTGGATGATCCTCTTCGGCAGCAGCAGCAGGCATTGTTAGTTTCAATAGGCGGCCCGGATGCACAAGAACAGTCGTCATAGAGAGACGGGCTCTCAGGGCCTGTGCCTTCGTGCCATGGTGCTCTGTTAGATCGCTTTCCCCTGCTGGATTAATGGCCAGGAAAAAAGGGAAACAAACTGTACCCAGAGAATCCAATTAAAGTACTTGAACTTCACTGACGTCCATCCTGTTGTTTTCTTAACTTCCTAACCTATGGTTAATTATTCTGACCAATAGAAAGGTATAGCATAAATTAGAGAATTATCTCAAATTCTCAATTTTCTTTCTTTTTAGTTTGAAAAGGCATCAAAATTTTGTTGTATAAGATGAAATAATAATCTGTGTTTGGTGTAGTAGAACATTTTTGGGGATGATTTTTTAATCTCTAATATCTTCACCAAAGTCACTACCAGTATTTATTGTATGCAACTGCTCAACCTTTAAAATTTTATTTCTGATCACAGTCTACACTGCAGCATTAGTTGATTCTGGGCACTCTGGCTTCCACGAATCTCCAGTTGATCCCATTCACATAACTGTGATATTCTGTTCCTGATTGATCAAGAATTCTCTTTCTGCTCTGTCATCCATGCCACTGTAAGTAGGAAAGTAATTTAGGTTTTTGGCTCTCAGCTTCACCATTTGTGAAATGACCTCTCCTGACTCGAAAGTTCCGTGTCCAAAATACAAACTAGGATTTCTAGTAATAATAATCTATATCTGTATGATGATTGATCATTTTCAGAGTATTTTGATATATTTTATTTTATATAATTATGACCATAGATATGTGAGATGGGGAAAATAGGTATTATTGTCTCCTTTTTCAGATAAGGATAGATACTGCAGCTCAGGGAGGTGAAGTATCTTACCCCATATCAAACAAGTAGTAAGTGGCTGAACCTGAACTTTAAATTCAGTTTTTCCCACGTAAGTGATGGTTTCCTTTATTAGGAAGTTTCCTTCTTAAAGCCTAAGTTTCTTCTTTTTTTTTTTTTTTTGTGTGTGTGTGTGTGTGTGTGTGTATGTATGTGTGTGTATGTATGTATGTACGTGCACGCACTCATGCTTTGGGATGGGCTTCCTTATACTTAATTGTGTTTGGGATGGAATTTTGTGATTTTAGTTTTCATCAGTGAAGGAGTCTCCTAGAATTTCTTTTTTTCTTTCTTTTCTTTTTCTCTCTTTCTTTTGTTTTTCAGGTGAGGCAACCCTCGATTGACCTCATAGATTACAAGGACCTTGTCAGTTTACAATCCCTTATTTTTTTATTTTTATGCCTACAGCACCTGGTCTTCCTAGGTAGTCTCCCATCCAAGTACTAACCAGGCCTAACCCTGCTTAGCTTCCGAGATCAAATGGGATCGGGCTTGTTCAGGGTAGCATGGCATAGACCTAGAATTTCTAATTAAGAAAAATAAAAAGGAACGTGTTACCTTTCTAGTATAGAATTTTGGTGTTATTATAAACCTCTATCAAATTTAATTGTATTTTATTTTTCAATTGTAAAGCCAATCTTTTAGAAATATAATATACTTATTAAATGGTATTCTATGTGATTAAGAAAGTTATGAATATAGTGGAAGCCCTCTTAGCCAACCCTTGCTTCAGGACAATAGGATACTCTCTGAAAAACGATGCATTTCTATTTATGTGTTTACCTGCTGGTGTATGCTTACCTAGAGACATTTGTGTGTGTTTTCAATTTTGTTTATTCCAGTCAAAAGTGCGATTGTAATGTAATTACGTAAACTGATGAAATATGAGTAAAAAAGTATAAAGTGTTGTCAGTTTAATAAAATTTAAATTGAGTGCTTTGGAAAGACTTTTTAAAGGTGAATCACTAAAATAAATTGCGGGCTAATAGGTGTGGGCTAGACAACTGTGAAATATTGCCTGGAGTCAGGGTAAGGGATGAATGTAAAAAATCTAGAAGGATCCTGCATTCAACTTGCTTTGTAAGTCCCTTTAAGCATTCGCTGACTTTAAATAAATCAAAACCTTTAAACTCTCACTGACTTTAAATAGATGATATGTGGTGGCACAGTTTAAGCAAGAAGAATAATATGACTTAGCAAATCAGAAGTCAATGACAGCCCTTGGTCCTATATCAAAAGGTTGGCCAATAGGTCTAAAATTTTATATTTTAACTTTAAATATGCTAAACATGTTAAAATTGCATTAACTGACTTCTGTCTGTATCTCAGTATCCTGTGTGAAATGAAGATGAAAATAATTTGACCTAACAAGGACTTTTTTTTTTTTGAGCGTGTTAAGATTAAATAAGATAACACACGCATAACACCTAGAACAGTGCCTGACACAAGCACTAAAAAAGCTAGCAGCAGCAGCAGCAGCATTTGAGACTATCTAGCAGCAGCAGCAGCAGCAGCAGCAGCAGCAGCATTTGAGACTATCTGCAGTAAGTCTTATGCATACTTATATTAAAAACATAATCTTCTGGATGACTACTACCAGCTATTGAAATATTTTAGTGGCAATACATATTAATTCAGTTTGGGTTGGCAGTGAAATGATTTATTATCTACTCCTGCTCCACCCTTTTTTTCAGAATTTGTGAGAAGAGGAAGTTTGACTGTAACTGCTTGTTTTCTGGAAATGTTGACACCTGAAAATGTAAGACATAAGTGGAAGGGCTAGGTGTCGTCTCAGCTGAAGACTACCAAAAGGATTTGGGTGTGGAGAGTTTAAAACATATTGGTGGAGTTGCGCGGAATACTTTTTTACATGGCACCTATCCACGCTAAGCGAAGATCTAGCCAAGGTGATTCTCACTTAAACACTAAGTTTCACATAGTTATCTCTCAGTTGTAAATAGGGAACAAAAAGAAGGAAAAGAAAATACAATCTTGAAAAAAATTCCTAGTAACTAAACTCCAATAGTTGTGTGGTAGTCGAGTACTGATTGAAAGGGTGAGCATTGTACTGTATCCCATCAATTCCTAAATGCTTCTTTTGACTGGTAGGTTACAGATTTTCATTAATGAATCCACATTTAAAAACCGCTTTTTGGAGGAGAATTAAGCTTTTACCTGCTCTTCTTTCCAAATGCCTCCACACACATTTCCATGTCATTGCACATCCTGTTTTCCTGCCTAAGAAGGTGCTCCCATCAGAGAGAGGCTCAGCTTCAGGGTCAGAGACAACGCCAACACTGCTGATAATTTCCTTCTTGGTTTGACTGTTTTAATATTTGTTTATGTATCAGTGGCATTAGGATGAATACACTATCAAACAATTCTTTTATCATTATTTTTATTTACACAAATGATGCCATTCACCTTCTACAGATGATTTATATGGCACTTCCATATTTTTTTTTAAAAAATAAAGCAAATTTTAACATATTTAGCTTACTTAAAGTTAAAACAAAATTTTAGAGCTATCTAGTTATAAAAACCAGATAGTATCCCAGAAAAATAGCAGTTTTTATGCTGAAGTACAATAGCCTAGGTGTTCAAGCTCCTACCCAGTAAGACTCTACCCATTATATCCTTTTGTTTCACAAGATATTTTTAAGGAGGTAGGATTCAAGAGAATTTTCTTCTTCATATGAAATTTCTTTTAGTCAAGATGATATTCAGAATCCCTTGCTAAGCACCTTTCTAAGCAGAGAAAAGAGTCAGTCTCAGTTTGGATATGTTCATAGTGTTGTGTTCCTGACTCATATCCCTGGGGCCCAGCCCTTTAGTATTTTAAAATTTAGGTTATGGATTAAGGCAATTCTGTAACTGGCCTGGGATGCATTGCTGAACTTCAGGCGATGAGTTAATACCTCATATATGTAGTAGCAGTGTTTTGCTGCGACAATAAAGTTGAGGTAGGCAAGTTGGCTTTAGTGCATACTAGTGGTCAGAATATCATGGAACCTAAGGTTAATATGGTAGAAGAAATGATCAATTAGGTATATGTGCATATACAATGGTGCTATTTCTATTTTGTTTAGAAGGCAGTGTGGATATTTTTGCAATAATATGAAAGGCAATAACCGATCAACTTCTAGCTAAGAAAGTTCTCATTTTTCTGAATCGGAGAAATGTATGAAGGACAATCTAAAGATAAGAGGATTAACAATGGGAACATCTTTCATTTGCATGTTTTTCAAATAATATGTTTTTTGTTATATTGAAAATTTTTGCTGTTATCCATTGATTTAATAAATGCACAAACAAAAATCAGACTGATGTTTCATATAAAGATATGCTCAATATATACACACTTTAAAAAAGTATGTATTCATGCTATCTATAATTTCATTTAATAATTCATTCATTCATTCACCAGCTACCTACT
>NW_006430735.1:7705595-7720776 GCF_000325575.1 Pteropus alecto | reverse complement strand
GCTTACTAAAATTTGTAATCTAGTGGCTATTGTATAAAACATTTTTAGATTTGGCCTTTATTATAATAATGTATTGATCACTTAATTATTTTATATCTAAAAGGTCTAATTATTATTGTTATGATTATATATGTAGTATGCATCTTCAGTGTTCTAGATATTGTATTTAATGTACCGCCAATACCTTTAAACAGATTATAATTCACAAAAGATAACATAAAATATTATAAATATGGACATAAAATGTTATATTAAATTAACTTTATCAAATACTTTATAATACTGGTGTTTGACACTTCACCCTCTTTTCTTTCATCTGGCTCCTTCTTTATTTGGTAGTGAAAATCCAGTGTGAATAGAAAACTCAACAAAAAGTCTTTTGGTTTTTACCTAGTTTCTAGTTCAATAAAATGCAAGGTTAGGAGCCACAGGAGATGAAGATGGAGAGATGTGCAGGTGCCTTACATGAGATATCTGATGTATGCCATGCTAAAGAGCTAGAAATGAAGTGGGATCAAGTGAAGGTTTTTAAGTAAGGGGACGACCAGTTATGTTGAGAAAAAAAAAAAAATACTTCAGCAATTGATTGAAGAAGAAAGGATGTAAAGAGAAGAGACTAGAGTCTGTAAGACCAGTTAGAAGACAGTGATAATCAAGATGAAACACAGTGAGGGCCAGAACTGAACCAGCTGTAAAGCTGTGAGGAACATTTAGATGGATTCAAGAGATTTTAAGAGAGGTAGAATTGACAAGATTTGGGGACTACCTAGATGGAGAGGTAGGGATTGGGTGCTATTTAGGAAAAATAAAGTTAGGATGACTCTCAAGATTTTCCCTTGAGTACCTGTGTGGTGCTATTTGTGGAAGAAAAGATTATATTTGGAGGAGCAGGTTGCTGGCCAGCCTGAGGTTGGGGAGAGTGTGAGGGTGGGAAATAAGGAAGGATATAAATAGTTCAGTTGCATTTAAAACATAAATTTACTTTGCTTTGAGAAAACATGATGAGATCCTATGACTTGAAAGAGTAAAAATTAGAGTAACTCTGGCATAGTGAAGCAGGGTAAGGAGAATGAGTTTCATGGGAAACTACTGGTTAGGGAATTTTAGTGGAAAATAGTCTGGAATCAGATATTTATTTTTGGAGTCATTTCCTAGATTTTCTTTAATGGCAGTTTTCCCCCATTTTGTTATCCAAAAACTAGACTGGTTTATTCAAATGTTTTAACCTTACGATGTGTCTGGGAGTCCTTGGAGAGTAGCTACTTGAAGGAGTTACCTATGTGAGGAGGCAGTATGGTAAGGAAGGCAAGTTCAAGTACCAGCTGTATGAGAATTGCTAATTAAATAACCTTGCATAAACCACTTAGCCTTTTCAGGTTTCCATTTACTCACCTCTAAAATAAGAAGGTTGAATTGAATGATCTCTGAGAAGCTTTTTAACAGTAAAAATCCGATGATTTTATGACCCTGTGAATAGCTTATACCTGTAGGATTAACATCTTTAGAAACTTTAACAACAGACTTCCAGTTAAACCTGGTGATTTAACACGATTTTCCTTGTTCCTTCCTAGTAAGGGGCTAAACAATGTGAGTAAAAGACTAAAGAAAATATGAATTCACAAGCAGAAGGAAGAGGAAGCAACATTTGAAAGAGAGACGATTTTTGAAGATGTAATGTGGATGGAGGAATTAGTAGAACTGAGAAAGTTACATATAGGTGCCCGCAGAATGTCTTGCCAATGAGAAAGCAAGCTGGTTCATGCTCCAGATTTGGCTAAAGTGTCGGAGGCAGTATTTCTAATGGAAGACAATAGCTAGTGTAAAAATAAATTATAATTAATATACTCAGAGAGACAGGAGAAGATAGTACTTCCATGAAACATGACAGGATGATATAAAGAAGGAATAGTCAGAATCAATGCTCTTATAATAGCTGATATAACTTTAATAGAAGGATTGAAGTTTTCCTGAAAATACAGCAAAAAGTCAAATGGAAAATAGGAGAGAAAAAATAAAATCAGACAGCTAACAAGCCCAAAATCTGATTAAGTTTGAGAAAACAGGGGAGAGCAAAGAAAATGATGGAGAAGAGATAATAAAATTATATTATAAAAATTTTCATAACTAAAGAACATGAGTTTCCAGTGTGCCCCAGGGTCTGCTGGGTGCACCCCCCTCCCTTAAAAAAATGTCAAGCATGTCTATACTAAGTACATAACTGGAATATTTTAGAATACCAGCAATATAGATAATCGAAGCTTCAAGAGAGAACATATAAACACTACATATATATTGGCTCAAGAATCACGATGGTATCTGATTTCTTAATGGCAGCAGTCAAAGCTAGAAGATGTGTCTTTAAAATTCTAGAGGAAATTGCTTTGAAATTGTAATTCTATACTTAGCCAAACTGTTAATCAGGTGTCAGGGTAGAAAAAAGACATTTTTGGATGCATGATCCTCTAAATTTACCTTCCATGGTTGCTTTCTCGGGTATCTTTTTGGAGGATGTGCTACATCCAAATGAGAAGAAATGAGAAAAGAAGAAAGAGTTTTTGGGAAATAAGTGATGAAAATGAGATGAGAAGGATGAAAGGAAGTTCCTGAACAGCACCTGTGCATTGATTGATTTTAAGAATAATTGGTCTTTAGTTGAGCAGGAAGAGGAAAAAAATCCGGAAAGGATGTGTTCAAAAGGAAGATTTGAAATTGATAGAATGCTTCATGCTTAAAAGTATGAAATGCATTCAGAGGTTTTACATTTCTGTTGCAGAGCTTGGGAATGGGGGACAACAGTGGCAGTATTAACTCTAGGAAGGAAAAATTGTTACTCAGGAAAGGAAATATATGAAAAATATTCTGGTTGGCTGAATATTGAGAGGATGAAAAGAAAAGTAGGTGGTATGAGAGCTGTCTTTTATCTTCCATGACAGGAAATTAGTAGATTAGGTCTACAAATTACAAATAAATAATAAGAATATAAACATATAATTTAGAGATAAAGAGATAAAAATGAGAGAATTTTGAGAGGAGGCCTCAAAGGTTGGAATATGAGCTCCGGGTTCTTTTTTTAAAAATTTTTCTAAGGGTTTATTTTTGTGCCAAACCGATGACATATGCTGAGGTGCAATTTCTCAAATGCCCCAGAGAATAACAGTTTTGCAGCTTCTTTTATGCATTTGAAATTAAGGAGGGAATTTAAGGAAGTTTATATGAAGGTGGGAGAAAGCAAGGCAGAGATTGGATTACAGGATAGTTAACAAGATTATGTGCTCTCATGAGGGTGATTATGGCTTATTTCAAAGGTGTGTTAACCTAGATGCACAGAAACAATAGACTGAGTTTGCTTAAGGCAAAGAAACTATATGCTTGGGACATGACTACCTACCATGACCTGCCTAGTTAGGAATTTGTAATCAGATCACCATGTGAGGTTACTTTCCTTAGAACCCTGTTTTTCCGACCACCGTTCTCCCTTTTGGTCATAAATCAATCTGGATGCATCGACGACCAACCTTTCGGTGTGATTGTGTGGTCTCATGGCACTAGGAAGGCTCATTCCTAGAAAGTCTCGGTATTCATGTCATCTTGTTGATCATTGGGGTTAGGGCAATATTATAACCATGGCATCTGAATTGAGGCTGAATTTTCCCAGAATGGGAAGGGCAGATAAAAAGAAGACAGTCAGGTCTTACGGCGTTCGTTGTGACAAAACACTCTGGATCTTTTCTGTCCTGTGAAATATTATGATCTGAGTTTTGCTTTTGTCTCATTTTTCTGTGTTTGGCATTTTCTAGTGTAACATTTACATAAGCCATAAAAAGAGTATTAACAGTTATCTTACATGTTGAGTAATCATAAAAAGTTGGACTATATAGAAAAATCCAAAGAACAAATATAACTATTATTATGAACTAATATCATTAACAGACAGGTAAAGATAAACAACTGGTTTCTGAGTTCAGTATCAATATACAAGCCTTGTCAATGTCTTTGGAGAACTTTCTACCTCTGATGTCAGCAGCTTCTCATTCTAGAGGATTTTGATAACCATTGTAGACAGAGGCAGGTGTCAGAGACAGGTAGATGCCCTTTTGTAGTTAGGTGCCTGATGAGGTCCCTTCCACCTAGTTTGGAGAGTATCTTTTATTTGATGTCCTTGTCAAAAAACAATGTCTAAATTATTTGTTTCCTGGGAGCTTGTTATTAAACCTTTTTTTAAAAAAATAAATATTGCGGTACTGTTTAATTAGTAAACTATACAGATGTAGTCCTTTAAAAACAATGAGAAATGACAATTTAAAAAATCTAAGAAATTAGAAAGTATTTTGGATTTTGATTTTTCAGTAAAAGGAGTAACTATTGATGAAGTGTACATATTTGACTTATCTGGAAGAATTAAATTGTTTATACACTGGCATAGCTGAAATTTGAACATTCTGTCTCTTGAGAATCAGTGTTATTTGGAGGGGTTTCTTCTTGTCTCTAAAAGGTATATGTGTTGTTTGCATGGTAAAAGCAATGGTGAGAAATCTAAAAGTTGTTGCTACAATTCTCAGACCTTAAGTAAGTGTTCCAAAGAAAAGAAAGTCATTAACTACTGATGGCTAAGGAGAAATAGAAAAAACATGAGTAAATTTTCATTTAGCTTTGTAGGTATAGTCATATAAGACAAATTAAGCATAGTTCACTTGTTAAACAAAGAATAGCTTCCCTTCATTCCAAATAATGTCTAAATACTTAAGATCAAAAACTTCACAAGGGTAGTTTATGCATTCTCATGGAATGCTTTTAACTGTTCACTGACTCATTACCTATTCATCTATAGCTAATGTAAAACCACTTTTGTTGTGGTTTATAAAAATATGGAGGTTATATGATTCAGTGCATGCAGTTCAGAATTTAGATTATCTTTCAATAATCAAAAACATCCTTTACTAAAAAATCCGGTATGAGTGTACTCAAAATATCAAGTGCTTTTGAAGTTTTAAAATAAAAAAACTCCCAACAACAAAAATCCGACAACAAAGGAACAAAAAAACCCCAGAACACGTAAACAAAAGTGTTTAGCAGACATCCTTAAACCTCCTTGAGAGAATTTTTAGAACATAAGAGGGGCAGAGACAGAGACTGAGGTAAAAAGGGGGAATTTCTCCTTGAATTTTTTTTTTTTTAAACCAAGGACATTTGATGTTGAGAGGAAGACAGGAGAAATGAAGAAAGAACATGATTTGTCTCAAAGATTTATTTTGTAATTGATTGTAGCTTATAAAGGTTTTCATTGATAGTTGTATGGGAGGGAGAATTCTAAGTTTCAATGCTGACACTTTGAAGAGTTGCCCTGTTGTTGCAGCTGCTTGGGCAGCCTTGCTCAAACATCAATGGTGCATTGTGGCAGCTTGCTCTGCTTCCCTGTTTCTGATGGACATTCTCCAGGCAGTGAAGGGCAAAGGGGCTGGCAATGCTGGCAACTGGCATAATAGAAGTGTTGGACCAGTTTGGAGTGTATGTGTGTGACTGAACACTTAATGACAGATTCTGTATTATGGTCAGTCTAAGTTCAGGGTCAGAAAGTACTTTCTGGTCAATTAACAGAGATGGAAATATATACTTCTATTTTTTTTTTTGTGTGTGGCATAGAGTGCATATTATTTAGTTTTTGTATAGTGGTTGGTAGAAGAGACTAATGTTTATGGCCTGAAAAAAAAAAAATCAATGTATACTCAGATACACTGAAATATTTTCACCATAAAAAATTTGACTATTACTGTTCATGATACTTAATAATTGTTTTTTTAGGATATCCTAATTAAATATTTTCTATTTGTGAAAATCTGTGACATTTTTTCTAGCTCTCTTCTCTATATCCAATAACACTTATTTATTCTTTTAGAATCATAGACTTTTAGAAGGATATGAAAAGCAACCTTATACTGAATAGATAGAGCCATTACTTAGAAGAATATGACATAATGTTAGGAGGTGATACAGAGAAGGAAGAGATTATGAACTTGCTTTGCTGGTATTCTCTGCTAAGAGGAATAATCTTCATATTGGAAGGAGGGAATAGAAATCAGTGATTTAATTGGTTAGTAAGAAACCATTTTGGCAAATTTAAAATTTCAAAGTTTGGCAAATTTTATTTCAGAATAACCGTAATTTAAAACCCTGTATGTTTATATAACATGTTTTTTAAAGCATTGTTAATATATTTTTTTATTGGATCTTTATGGTGATTCTAAGTAAGGAGTTATAATTATTCCTATTTTATAGGTGAGGAAAGAGAAAAGCAAACAAAGAATTTTTGAATAGTAGGCACTAGGTCAGACTTTGTCACTTAATCTCATTTAATATTTACTACGCTCGAGAAGATGCTATTACCTTTATTTATAGATGTGTTAACTGAAATTAAATAATTTTTCCAAGCCACACAGCTGTCTATCCATCAAAGCGCTTAGAATCCAAACCTAAGGGCCTTTGCTCCAAAGCCTATGCTTTTCCCACTGAAATTTATAATTTCCAGATATGATCACATCTGGAGAGTTGGAAGATATAAAATACTGGATATAAGCAAATATATAAAATCTTAAAGATAAAATAAAGATAAATTTTGTAATCTACAGAATTAAATTTGTTTATCTCCAGCAAAATTCTGAAATGAAATATTAAATAGATTATTTGTGAGCATGTAGAAACCAAGGTGATTATTAAGAGCCACATTATTATTTCACCAAGAGCAAGTCATGTCATACTAATCTCATTTCCCCTTTTTTTGATAAAGTTAACTAGGTTATTAGGTAAGAACATTTTGCAAACATATGTATCTTGGTATAAGCAAGGGCTTTGACAAAATGATGGCAGTAGATTTAGGTGGATTCATAACTATTTGAAAAACTTTACTCAGTCATATTTGATTTTGTTTGTTTTTGGTAAATATTTATTAATGACCTACTTAAGAAAACATACACTGAACTTGGATCTAGGGGAGAGATTTCCTGTAGAGGTGGCATTTTAACTGGACCTTGAATTATGAATAGGATCTATATAAGGAAATAGGGAAAAGGTTTGCAAGTAATAACATTAGCTCACATTTATTGACTATATACTCTGTTCTATTTATTCTTCACAAAAATCATTTTGAGACAGATTCTGCATTATTATTCCTATACTAAAAATGATAATACTAAGGTACAGACAATTAAGTATAACGTGCTCTATAAATTGTTGAAGTTAGGATTTGAACATAAGCAGTTTACTCTAGAGTCTGTACTGTTAAGAGATAAAACAAAGCAACAACACAAAAAATAGGTGTTAAGAGAAGTTCGTTTGTGTAATAATACACAATTCAGTATGACTAAAACATAGGTGTGCTTAGAGGAAGATATCGAGTGATGTCTTTGACTTTATTGTGTCATTGTTACTTTAGATATCAGTGATTTGGATGAAAACAAAGAATTTCTATAAAATTTCAAGATTATTCAAAGATGAACTTGAATGCAAATAAACAATTTCTATATTTTGTTTCAAAATATTAACATCATACTTAGGTACTACATGAAAGACATGGTTTTTTTCTTTTTTGGTCTTTCTCTTTTTTAAAAAATTTAATTAAATTTTTATTTTTTAATTACAGTTGATATACAATATTAGTTTCAGGTGTACAACATGGTGGTTAGACATTTAGATAACTTAGGAGGTGATCACCCTGATAAGTCTAGTACCCAACCGACACCATATATAGTTATTACAGTATTACTGATTATATTTCCTGTGTTGTACTTTACATCCCTGTGACTGTTTTTATAACTGGCAATTTGTAATTCTTAATCCCTCCACCTTTTTTAGCCATCCCTCCATCTGGCATCCTCCCATCTGGTATCCATCAATTTGTTCTCTGTGTCTATGAGTTTTTTCTGTTTTGTTTGTTCATTTATTTTGCTTTTTAGATTCCATATATAAGTGAAATCATACAATATTTGTCTCTGTCTGACTTATTTCACTTAGCTTAATACCCTCTCCAAGTCTATCCATGTTGTCACAAATGGCAAAATTTCATTCTTTTTCTTGGCTGAGTAATATCCCATTGTATATATGTACCACATCCTCTTTATCCATGCATCCATCCAACGATGGACACTAATTTGCTTCAATATCTTGGCTATTGTAAATAATACTGCAGAGTATAAGGGTGCATATATCTCTTTGTATTAGTGTTTTAGATTTCTTTGGATAAATAACTAGAAGTGAAATTGCTGAGTACATGGTAGTTTTATTTTTAATTTTTTGAGGAAACTCCATACCGTTTTTCATAGTGGCTATACAAATTTGCAATTCTACCAAGAGTGCACGAGGGTTCCCTTTTCTCCACATCCTCGTCAACACTTACTGTTTGTTGATTTATTGATGCTAGCCATTCTGACAAGTGAGGCAATATCTCATGGTTTTAATTTGCATTTCCCTGATGATTAATGAAGTTGAGCATTTTTTCATATGTCTGTTGGCCATCTATATGTCCTCTTTGGAAAAATGTCTATTCAAGTCCTCTGTGTATTTTTTTAATTATTATTTATTATTATTATTTATGCTTACAGCACTTGGTCTTCCTAGGTGGTCTCCCATCCAAATACTAACCAGGCCTGACCCTGCTTAACTTCTGATATCAGACATTGGGCTTGTTCCGTGGACCATGGACCAAGGCTCCGTTAGGGCGTGAACCCAGGACCTTCTGCGTGTGAAGCAGACCTTCTAACCACTACACTATGGAACCACATCCGACCTCTGCCCATTTTTTAATTGGATTGTTTATTTGTGTTTTTTTTAGTGTTAAGTTGTATGAGTCCTTTATACATTTCGGATATTAACCCCTTATAGGATGTATCATTGGCAGATATATTCTCCCATTCAGTAGGTTGTCTTTTTGTTTTGTTAATGGTTTCCTTCACTGTGCAAAAACTTTTTAGTTTGTTGTAGTCTCATTTATTATTTTTTCTTTTGTTTCTCTTGCCTGAGGAGACATATCCAAAAAAAATGTTGCTAAGAGCAATGTCAGAGATTACTCCCTATGTTTTCTTCTAGAAGTTTTATAGTTTTGGGTCTTACATTTACGTCTTTAATCCATTTTGAGTTTATTCTTGTATATGGTGTAAGAAAGTGACCCAGTTTCATTCTTTTGCATGTGTCTATTCAGTTTTCCTGACACTATTTTTGAAGAGACTGTCTCCACACCATTGTATATTCTTGCCTCCTTTGTCATAGATTAATTGTATAGTTATGGGTTTATTTCTGGATTTCCTATTCTGTTCCATTGATTATGTATCTGTTTTGATGCCAGTACTCTGCTGTTTTGATTAGTATAGCCTCGTAGTATAGTTTGTTATCAGGTAGTATGTTACCTCCAACTTTGTTTTCTTTCTTAAGAGTGCTTTGGCTATTCAGGGTCTTTTGTGGTTCCATGGAACTTTTAGGATTATTTATTCTAGTTCTGTAAAAAATGTCATTGGTATTTTGATAGAGATTACTTTGAGTAGTATGGACATTTTAATGATGTTAATTCTTATTTACGAGCATGGTATTTCCTTCCATTTATTTATATCTTCTCCAGTTTCTTTCTTCAGTGTCTTATAGTTTTTCAAGTACAAGTCTTTTACCTCCTTGGTTAAATTTATTCCTAAGTATTTTATCCTTTTTGATACAATTGTTGATGGGATTTTTTTCTTAATTTCTCTTTCTGTTAGTTATTGGTGTATAAATATGCAACTGATTTCCAAATATTAATTTTGTATTCAGCTATATTGCTGAATTCATTTATTAGTTCTAATAGTTTTTTTTTTGTGGAATCTATAGAGTTCTCGCTATATGAAAGCATGCCATTTTCAAAAGACATGGTTCTTGAAAATAAATCTTGAAATGTGTATGAAACAATAAAGAGAGGCCAATATTTAAAAAAACTAATGCTATCTTATGATGCACTGAAAGCAATATGTTTCGTGCCTGGATATGTTTTCCTGACCATAGTGCAGAGAGGGGGAATCTAAAAGGAGCACAACGATCACTATTTTAAGAAGACAGAAATTGAAGTTCAGGAAGATGGAGGAAGTGGAATTAGTAGGGTAGAATACTGCAGGGGAGGGAAACAAAGAGAAAGAACTGAAATTTTCAAAGGCATTGCCTTGAGTCTGTTACTAAATTCTAAACTGTGCATATTTTGTGTAAACCTCCAGGAGGCTGGGCTAATAACAACCAGAAAGCTCAGAAAAGAACCACTCCCAGAGTTTATACAAGGGTTGGAGATGTTCTAGTTTCGTTCAGCCAAAATAGAGAAACCTTGTTAATAGCATGGAGAATGAGAATCTCCCCCAAATTGAGGCTACTCTAGACCTGCCCTATAAGAATGTAAAAAAAAAAAAAAAAAAAAAAAAGGTAAAAAAAAAAAAAAAGGTCAAAAGAATCAAACTGATTTATAAGCTATTAAAGCAGCCTTCAAGAAAATACCTAAAACTTTAAAGGACTTCAACAAAATTCAGCACCCAACAACTTAAAATTGACAACTAGCATTAAACTAAAATTTATTTTACATGAGAAAAAGCTGGAAAATGTGACACATAACCAGGAGATAACCAGGAGAAAAATCATCAATGAACACAGATCCAGAAATGACAGAGATAATACAATTCAAAGAAAAATATTTTTAAACGGCTATTATAAAATATGATCAAAGATTTAAAGGAAAACATGACTATGAAGAGAAATGGATGCTATAAAAGGGAACCAAATGGAACTTTTACAGTTGAAAAATAACATACTTGGAATAAAACATTTACTGTATTGGTATAACAGGAGATTAGATACTACAGAAAAAATCTCAGTGACTGTAAAGACTTAGCAACAGAAACTATTCAATCTAAAGCAGATTAAAAAAAATTAAAACACAATAACAACAACAAAGAAATACAGCCTCAGAGATCTATGGGACATTATTAAGCAGTTTAACACATATATTGATTCTTATTTATTTATTTATTTTACTTATTCTCTTTAGTCACTCAAATCTGGCTTTCACTCAATCTCCTCTCTCAAATGTTACTTTATTGAAACACACTTGTCTCCTTTCTGTGCTTATCTTTCTTGATCTCTCAGCTGCTTTTTTTTAAAAAAAGTCTTTAATGTCACCACATATTTGACCCCTTTTACCTCATCTACCTCCCACCTCCTTACTCCCTCCTTACCCCCTGGTAACCCCTAGTCTATTGTCCATGTCCATGAGTCTCTGTCCGGTTTGTTACTTTTAAGTTTATATCCCACATATAAGTGATATCATGTGATTTTCAACTTTTTCTGTCTGGCTTATTTTGTTAAGCATAATTATCTTGAGGTTGTTTCACGTTGTCGCAAATTTCATCTCTTCTTATGGCTGAGTAATATTCCATTGTATATATGTACTACATCTTCTTTATCTAGTCATCTATCGTTGGACACTTCAGTTGCTTCCATGTCCCGGCCACTGTGAATAATGCTGCTATGAACATTGGTGTACAAATATCTTTTCGGTTATGGGTTTTCAAGTCTTTGGGGTAAATACCCAGTAGAGGGATTGCTGGATCATATAGTAAACCAATTTCTATTTTTTGAAGAACCTCCATACTGTTTTCCATAGTGCCTGTACCAATTTGCAGTCCCACCAGCAATATGAGAGTTCCTTTTTTTTTTTACATCCTCTCCAACATTTGTTATTACTTATGCTGTTGACACATAAGTTGGTTCTTAACAGGGAGGAAAAGGCAGAACAAATACTTGAACAATTAATGGCTGAAAGTGTTTCAAATTTGATTAAAAATATATAGCTAATGATCCAAGGATTTCAAATATAAACAGGATAAAAACAAAGAAAATCATAACAAGACACATCATGTTCAAATTGCCATCAATTAGGAAAAAAATCTCAAAAGGAGATAGAGGAAACCTGTATTATATACAGAGATAAGAGATAATTATCAAAGACTTCTTGTCAGAAACTATGTAAACTAGAAGAAAATAAAGTCAACCTAAAATTCTATAAAATAAAGGCTTTTTTTAGACAAAATAAAGGCTTTTTTGGACAAACAAAAGCTCAGAGAGGAACCATCATCCACAGACAAGAATGCAAGAAGTTTTAAAGGGAATACTTAAAAATAAGGAAAATGATACCAGATGGAAAATTTTTAATAATACAGAGGAGTGAAGAATACCAGGAACAGAAAATTTATGGATTAATATAAAATACTTTTTCTTTTTAAAAAATTTTATTTATAATTATGGCTAAAAAGCCTAATGTGTTATAAATAAAAGTAAAATATTTGACATAAATTACATGAATGATGATACGAACAGGTAAATGGAAGTATATTGTTGGAGGAGTCTGACATCATATGTAAGTGGTATAGTATTTTTCTAAGATAGACTTGATAACTTAAAGTTACGTATTATAAACCCTAGAATAATTATTTTAAGATAACACAAAGAAGTATAACTAATAATCCACAAATGGAGATAAAATGGAACATGAAGTATTCAGCTAGTTCAAAAGAAGGCAGAAAAAGAGAGAAAAAAGATAGGACAAATTGGAAAGAAATAGCAAGATAGTAGACTAACACATATCAATTAATATCATTAAATACATCAAACAGTCTAAAAGACAGATTTTCAAACAAGATAAAAAGTAAAACTCAACTACATGCTATCTTATAAGATTCCTATTTTAAATAGAAAAGCAAAGGTAGATTAAAAATAAAAGGATGGAAAAAGATATGCCATGCAAACTGTAATCATAAGAAAGCTGAGTGGCTATATTAATATCCCAATAATATCTGAATAATAAAAATACACTTTAGGACAGAGAATGTTGCCATACATATGTTATAAACAAAGATCAATTAATTGAAAGGATATAAAAATCCTAAATATGCAGGCGCCTTATTACAGAACTTAAATGAAGCAAAAATTAATAAAAATGAGAGTAAAATCTGATAATTATTCTCGCAGATTTCAACACTCTTAGTAATTAATAGGATAAATATACAAAAAAAATTAGTGAGAATATAGAAGACTTAAGCAACACTATCTGCCAGTTTGACTTAATTGACATTTATAGAATCTTACATCCAACAAGAGCAAAATACACATTGTTTTCAGGTACACATGAAGCATTCACCAAGATAGACTATATGCTAGGCAATAAAGCAAGTGTCAATAAATTTTAAGTGATTGAAATTATACAAATATATATCTCATACAGCAGAATTAAATTAGAAATAAAAAATCTGTAACATTTCAAATATTTGCAACTGAAACAACACACTTCTAAACACATAGATCCAAAGTCAAATCACCAGAAGTGTTATTTTCCCAGAGCTTCTGTAACAAATTATCACAAACTGGATGGCTTAAAACAACATAAATTTATTCTCTCATAATTCTTGAGACCAGAAGTACCTAAAATCCATACTGAGCCCAAATCAAAGCACTCACAGGGGTGCACTCCCTCTGAAGGCTCTAGGGAAGACTATATTCATTGTGTCTTCCATCTTCTAGTAGCTGTTGGCATTCCTTGGATTGTGGCCAGATCTCTCTGTGCTCCTTATTCATATCTTCTTTGTGTCTGTGTGAAGACTCCTTCTGTCTCTCTCTCATAAGGACACCTGTGATTGCAATTAGAGCCCACCTAGGTAATCCAGGATAAGCTCCTCTTAAGATGCTTAATCACATCTTTTGCCATTAAGGTAATTTTTTACCTTTTTGCCATATGGTAATATTCACAGATTCCAGGAGTTAAGATGTGGATTTATATTTGGGGCTATCATTCAACTCACTACGCCAGGGAAATTTAAAAATATTTTAAACAAAATTATACTGAAAACATAAAATATTAAATATTTTGGTATGCAGCTAAAACAGTGTTAGGAGAAAAATTGTAGCTTTAAATTCTTATATTATAAATAAGAAAGATCTACAATCAGTGATCTAAGCTTCTGCCTTAAGGAGTTAGACAAAAATGGCAAATTGACACTAAAGTAACTAGGAGTGAGGGAGTAGTAAAACTGAAAATAAAATAAGTTAAATATGTAAAAAGTAAAAAAAAATGAATGAAAACATAGTTCTTTTAAATTATGGATAAAATTGATAAACTTTTAGGTACTCTGATCATGAAAAAAAGAGAAGGTACAAATTGTCAATATCAGTAGCGAAAGAAGGAAATAACTACAGATCTTATATATATTACATGAGTAATAGGAATATTGTATGAACGATTGTATGCCAATAATTCAGCAACTTAAATGAAATGGACAAATTCACTGAAATACATAGTTAACATAATACTTAATGATGAACGACTAAATGCTTTCCTATGAGTATCAGTAACAAGGTCCTCATATTCACTCCAACTACTTTTATTTAACATTCTGGAGATCATGCGCAATAAAGCAAAAGAAAGAAAGGCATCAGTGTTGGAAAGGAAGAAGTAAACTTTATTCGTTCACAAATGACATGATCTTGTTCATATAAACAAGATTTCTATAAAATCCTATGAATCTACAAAAGCCACTAGAACTAATAAGACAATTTATCATAATTGCAGGGTACAAGATAAATATACAAAAATCAATTATATTACATTATATTAATAGCAAACAATTAGAAAAGGAAATATAAAATGCCATTTATAGTAGCATAAAAATCAAATACATTTAGGTATAAAATTAACTCTGTATAGATAGAATATAGATATAGATATTGATGATTTGTACATTGAAAGCTGATAAAATATTGCTCCGAGAAATTAAAGATGATCTAAATATGAAGAAAGATAAACCATGTTCATGGATCCAAAAACTCAATATTGTTTACAGTGTTGATTTTTCCTAATGCAATCCTAATTAAAATTAAAGCAAGCTTTAAAAAAAAATTTGATAAGATATTTTAAAAATTTACTTGGTAATATAAATGACCTAGTTGAGATAATTTTTTTAAATGAAAAAAGTAGAAGGACTTGTATTATCTGATTTCAAAACTTACTCTAAAGCAACAGTATTATAGATTAGACTGTTTTTTACATAAAGATAGACATATAGGTCAATGTGTAATAATATAGAACTGAGAAATAGGTACATGTATATGGCTAGTAGATTTTTGGCAAAGGTGCCTAGAT
>NW_006430735.1:7671154-7705504 GCF_000325575.1 Pteropus alecto | reverse complement strand
AAATCCCTAATAAATGATACTAGTACAACTAGTTAATTCTAAAAATTTTCTAGAAGACAGGAGAAAATGTTTGCAACCTTGTAGAAGGCAAAACTTTCTGACGGGTACCAAACACATGAACTATAACAGAAAGTAAAAGATAAAATAAATGTTATCAAAATTAAAAAATTAAAAATTGATCTTTGAAAAGTGAAAATGTAGGCCACGTACTATAGGAAAATATTTGCAGTACATATATTTGACAATTTATTTTTATTCAGAGTACATAAAAACTTTTTCACCCAATCAATAAGATAATGCATTAAAAAGTGAACTAAATATTTGGACCCTTCACTAAATTAGATAGAAGAATGGTCAATAAGTACATGAAAATATGCTCAAGTTTCAGTTATTAGAAAATTACAAGTTAAAGCCATAAAGAGATGCCACTACACATTCAGCAGAATAGCTGAAATTAAAAATTCTGACAATACCATGTATGGTAAGGTTATGGAGCAATTGGAATTCTCATTTATTACTTGTGAAAAATGTAAACCAGTAGAACTACTTTAGAAAACAATTTAACTATTTTTCATAAAGTTTGGTAATACACTCACCATAGCCAATGATTCCACTCCTAAGTGTTTATCCTAGAGAAACTAACATGTGTCCATGAAAGACTTGCAGATGAATATTCATTGCTGCTTTATTCTTAATAGCCTAAAACTGACATTGACCCAAATATCCTGCATCAGTCTATTGGATAAAGAAATGTGACATAATTATACAATGAAATACTACTGAGCAATAAAAATGAAGATATATGTATGGATTTTAAAAACATGCTGAGGAAAAGAAGCTAGACCCCACAGAGTCTCTACTGTGTGCATTCTATTTACTTTGCATTCAAGAGCAAGTAAAATGAATCTTTAGTGACAGGAAGCATATCAGTGGTTGTCTAGGGCAAGGAATGGGGTTGGAGTATTGAATAGGAAGAGATACAGGAAACTTTTTTACATTGATCGAGATATTCTGTATCTTGTGGCGGTAGATAAATGGTCATACATATTTGTCAAAATGCAGTAGAAACTGTTTCCATTACATTGGATGTAATGTATATATCAATAAAGTTGATTTAAAAAAAATGATTCCAATCTTAGGGTTCATTAAAAAAATATATTGTCACAGTCAAGAGAGATACTTTTTTGACTAAAGATGAATGAAATCACAATGGCAGCTCATTCACCAGAAGTGCTGGAGAAGGCAGAGGGGTGATGAGATGGTATTTAATTCTGTGACTAATAATTTTAAAATTATGTATAAGTAATTGGAATGTGAAGATTCTTTTTATTCTCAACGGAGAATTTATATAAGCACATACTCTGGAATAGATAAGCTCAAAGAGTGCTCCTACAGAATAAATCAAACTCTTTGAGGTACTAATTAGACACAACCTATTGTTATGCAACTACTTCTCATTTTAAATTGTATTGTTAAGTAAAAGTGGAAAAATTATTTTTCTATTTTTTTCTTTCTCTTCTCATATTAAGCCCAAATACCTTCTAAGTAAATATTAGTAACTACTGATATAAATGACATACCATAAAATTGAGAAGGAAGGATTTGGCTATGAAAGAGCTGCATAGCTCTATAATTATCTGGAGGATTTCTTGCATTATTCTCATTAGAGAACATTACAGAGTTGTATGTCTTTTTTACAATTTTTGAAGGGAAGACACTTAAAAAAACAAAAATGACAACATATAATGTACAGAATTCTATACATTAGTTTTTAAAAAATCTCAACAATAGAAAAGACACTTTTGTTTTTCAAGGATATATGTGAAAAGAACCAAAGTAGCTACCCAAATGAGTGAATCATGGGCACAGATTTCAGCATTCAGATTAATCTCTATTGTAGATTTACTATAGAGAAATTAAATAACTAATGAGACTGATTAATTAAAAAGATTTTTAAATTTAGTTGAAACAATTAAATAATGAAACATTGTTAATAATAACAAAAAACAATTGAAACACCAAAATAGTTACAGTGGTTATTTTGTAGTGGTAGAATTCTGAACAATTCTGAAATTTCTACTTTTTTACATTTTTAAAATTTTCTATAAAAGTATTTATAGTTTCATAATGGAAAATTAAATATACTTCAAAAATTATAATAAAACTCTTAGAAATTGAAATTTATGAATTTTTAAATTGAATTAAGGTTTTTGCTTTTGTGTTTGTTTGTATAGGATAATCCGTGGTAGAAATGAAAGCTTGGCAGCTTCTTCCAAAGAGAAAGTTTGTCTTTTAGTTAAATTTTGCAGGAAAGACAATAAATTCTCTTTTGATAATATAATGTAATTCTAATCTCATCTCTTTTTGTCTCCATATTTCTTTGGTACACAAGATAATATTGTGGTATAGGCACTCCTACCTTGGAAAATTTTGGTATTATCAAATCCTGATTAAGCCTCTTCCATTAAGATATCCCTAATTCTGAAACTGTGATAATTGGAAAAAAAAACTTGCTGAAATTTATCTTATGAAAAAGGAGGTTGTGAAGAAAATTGAGATTATGACTAATATTACTAGAATAATTTTTAGCCTATCTAGGGGAACAAGCTATTTTTGATATTGTTTTAGAAACATGAATTTCTGTTATAACAATTAACTAACATCTCTTACTAGCCTATATATTCATTTAAGAAAGAACACCTAAATCTTAATCTTGGCCTCTATCAACTTTAGCTGGCCAGCACCCAAATTCCTACTCATCCAAAACATCTCAGCTTAAACATCACTCAAGAGAATCTTATTGAGCTTATGTCAGATTTCTTTTTCAAATTATATCATAAAATCTCATTTTTTCTCCCAAATCTTTCTACTGACATGTAATAATTTGTGTGATAATTGTTTAATATCAGACTCCCACTGGGTATTAAGTGAAAACCAGGATTGTGTCAATTTTTTTTCTTATTGTCATTCTAGGAACTAACATAGCACCCAAAATAGAATCTCAATACTTATTTATTGAATTAGTATCTAAATGTCTGAATGAATTATTAAATGGATATATCCAATAGAAAATTTGGCCAAAGTACTTTAAGCTTAAAGATTTAGTGTTATAAACTTTCAGTGAAATCATTTATAATTTAGATAATACCAATTTGAATTTTTGAGTATTGGGACAGAATTTGGATCTAAAATTGAAAGTGCTTGAAAACAGTAAAGCGACATTTAAAAATCAGTATTCTATAATTTTGTCTTCCTGTGATTCTAGCTTGACTTTAGCATTCCGTTCAAATTGAATTTTATAGTAGCTTTCATTTTATTACCATCCTTTTATTGTTACTCTTTCTGTAAATGAAACCACGTGGTCATATTCTAGCCATATATCCATATCAATTTGACATATTGATTATAGCCTTTAATCAGACCTAGCATCCATATATAAAAGGTTTTATTGAAAAGTTCCCTGAGTTCACATGCCAGTTAACCTATATTTGTGAAATGGTATGTGCTTGAATATTTATGACAGGGACTATAGAAAGTTAAATAAAATCAAGAAACCATTGTGAGATACAGAGAACCAATCATATGAACCCACGTATTTCCAAGTTAACTTGTAAAATGTGTTATAAATTACTTTTACATAAAATTGTATAATAATGTAATACTAGTTTGGGGTTCTAAGAGAAGATGGAAGAGAGCTTAATTCATTCACTTACTAAGTTAATCAGACATTTAGAAAATTCCATAAATACTCCCAAACGAGATAATTCTGATTATAAGTCAATGCTTGTTATTTTATCTTGGAAAAAAATTGGTGGGGGGGGCTTTGATGAAATGGATGAATGTTTACTTATTTAACTTGCTGTTACTTGTAACAAGTATAATTTAAAATACTACCACATAATATTTTAATTACTAATATTCTTTCAGTTATAATTTTGTGAACCAGTTTTATTCAGATTGTTCACATACATTTTTAAAATTAGTATCTTTTTCAGAGTTTTCTGAAACACCTCTTTGATTTTACCTAAGTTATGTTAGTTATAGCATGTTTTAAATCTAGGTATGGTACTGTCACTTAAAATTTTATCACAAGACACAAATACTATTTACATGAAGACTAGGAGGATTGTTTTTAACACTTGTCCCTTAAATATATATTTATGACTACTATGATGTAACCATGTAATATTTTGTTTTTCTAAGTGATCTTTGAAATCCTAATTTACTTTGGCATCTAACACTAAACTTGTCTTAATTTTTTTGCCTTCATATTTAACTATTCTATCATAATGACCTATAAGACCATTTAAAGCCAGTACTGATTAAAGTCATTTCTAGCTAATAAATTTTTCTCTAGTACTTTGTTGTTTAAAATGAAGTAATTGGGAGTGAGCCCCAAGACATGGGACCTTTCTTCTGAGAAATAATGAGTAAACAGTTTGCCTTACATTCTGAAATATACAATATTAGGTTAATACATCTTGTCTAGATGCCAGATATATAAAAGTAATCACCAAATACTCCCTGTCCTCAAAGAAAGAACAGATCGTGTAGTGGGGGAGACAGGCAGGTCATTGGACATTTTCAATACTGTACAATAATTGCTATTGAAGCAAGTTCTACAGAGAAATATAGACGCTTATAGGAGGGGCACCTAACTCAAGTCAGAGAAAGCTTCTGACAGGACATGATTGCTAAGATGGTGCTGAAAAGATGAGTAGGAATTAGCCAGAGGTAGAAGTGCTAAGGATATTACAAAAAGAGGAAACAGTTTGTTCAAAAGCATAGAGGTTAAAAAAAAAGTTTGATAGGTTCATAGGTGTACAGGTACTTTGACATGACTGGAGTGAATTTTGCAGGTGAGAGAGAGTATGTGTATCTGTTAAAGATGAAGTTGTACAGGTAAACTAGAGCATAAAATGGATTGTTATAAACGCCTTCTTAAATAGAAATCTTAGCAATACATTCTCTTCTGTGGATCATTCAAAAACTACCATTTTAAGACAAGTATTTAAGATATGCTCAATTAAAATGTAAATAAAGATTAAAAATAGTCACATCTTTATAAACAAAAGACAAATCATTAGTTTCACTTTTTATGAGTGTGAGAAAAGATTGATGGATGACTTTTCATAGCAGTCCTTAATATGTAAACTCTGTGAGAGTAGCAATTGCGAGTTTGATTCATTTTGCAAAGCTTATGGTTGCTTTGAAATGTGAACAGTAATAATTATCAACATTTGTTTTAATTCAAACAAGATTATTTAACTTACCTGAAATGACAGATACTTCTGTTGGGATATTATTATAATTATCATGATTTACCAATATAAATCATATGATCCCAAGACCCTGATTTTGGCATAGGATTTAAACCCATGTTAAACAAGTAGGCAGGCCTTGAGATGATCTAGAATGGGATGCTGCACAGGCTTGTGTGGGAGCTTTTATATCTTAGCCAAGGCTAATTACATTCAGATAGAAATAATAGATTTTTCTTGTGTGTATAGATATACTTCAAGAAAAAAGATAAGTGGTATTTGACATAGAAAATTTTATCAACTACTAATAATTATATGTTTTGTTTATTATGACATCATGATCATGCTATTTCAGGGATCAAGACATGGTCACAATTCCAGGTAACTGTATAGGGAACAGTTTTGTAAACTGCCACTAATTAAATCATAATTTATTTGTGTTAAGTAAATTGTGACATTCTGACACAGCTTCAGATTCTTGTGTTTCTAAATGTTTCCTACAAAATATAATAATTCCAACCATATATCAGAAAACATTCAGAATTTAATAACTAGAGAAATAAGTCAGATTCTGTACTTTCAAGTACACCTTTTTTCCTAAGGAAAATTTGGTTGTAATGTATGTAGAGTAAGCAAAATCGGCAGATGAGTAGGAAGTAGCTTCTCCATGTCATATTTGTTCACTACACAAGCATATAGAAGATCCATATTTGGGGCATAAATGCCTGGTGTGCCAAAAGCAAAACCTCTTATAATGTCCCTTTAATAAGTAAGAACAAAGTTATTACCACTTCAGATATTATGTCAGTAGTGGAGTAGAAAAAAAAATGAAGTATCAATGAAAAGTGATACCAAGAGAGAAAGAAAGTACCTATTGGTTTTGAAAGAACCTGTATTACATATCTATAATCTTCATTGCTCTTAGTTCTGTGGCCATATCTTCTTGGCCTCTCATTTTGCAATATGTTTAAAGAAGTTGTGGTAATGTGACTGAAGTATATGGCCGATAGAAGGTGGAAATTTACATAAGGATTTGTATCTTCATGTGCCACGCACATGCATGAGCTTCTTATAAAAATAAAGTGAACATTGAGAAATAAATCTACTAAAATCATATCTACAATGTGATATTATGTTTTGCTTGTTTGAGCAATTGCTCAAAAGTTCCTTTTCAGATGTCATTGAAGCTGTTTCATACCAAGGAAACCCACTAAAATACAGATTAGACTGTTCATCTGACTTTTATTACTCAAGGGGTCCATTGAATGTGATTATTGCTGGTGTTTACTTTCACAGTGATTCATAATGTATTTAGATGAAGCATGTTTTTCAGTCACAGAGGAAGGCAGGGAGATTTGTTTATGATGTGAATGGGTTGCTATTCTCGAAAGTTTCTGAATTACTTAGACTAGTTTTCTTAGATGTAGTAAAGATCTGTCTTTGCTGCATCACCTCTCCTAAATCAGATTTCTTTTTTCTTTTTTTTTGTCCTTTATAACAGTGTTTCTCTAATTTCTGGGCCTGGCAGCTTAGCAAGAGGCCCATGAATTCTGATAGTTTTAGAGAAAAATAAGCAATGCAATAATTTTGTTCATATTTGTTTTATAACAAATTTATATTTTTACAAGTATAAGAACTTGGTACTAAAGTTCACATATATATTGTGAAGACAGTATATCTCAACCAATAATTAGTTAATGGGATACAATACATGGTACATCTTGTCTAATATGTCTTTATATAACTTATAGATTGTTTACATTTGTTAAATTTTGTATTGTTTGTTGTTACTTTTCTGTTATAGTCACAATTCATAAAAATGTATTAGTAGTTAAAATAGGTTCATTGAAATATAAAAGTATTAGTGAAAATTTTAACTAAATAATTCACAATAAAGTTATAAATGGTGAATATTCTGGAGCAGCCTGCAACGTATATTGAGTATATGCTGGAAAAAGTGAATCTGCAGGTGTGACTATTTTATGCAATCACTTTAAAAAGTACATATAGAAAAGCGCTCCTTTCTCCTCTTGGTTCCTAGTGTTGTCTTTTTGCAAACTTTGTCAGATAATCAAAGGAAGCCATTGAAGATTTTTTTTGGTCATTTTTAATGCTTTCTGGTATAAAACTTGATGACTTTTGTTGCCATGAGTGAAAAGATCACAACTACAAAGGCTTAATTCAGAGTTATACTTCTCCAAGCAAAAACAGATACAAATTCAAGTAATGCACAGGACTGCTTTAAAATGAGTAGATCAACCTTAAAGTTAGTAACAAATATGCTTTGAGATAAGGGACAAGAAACTATTGATAAAATTTCTTTATCAAACCACGTTATTTGATTTTGGATTATATCAACACATTAATACAATGTGGAAAAATAGATACCATCTAATATATGTACCAGCAGATAATTAAATTTAGTTGGAGGGTCTAATTTGGTTCTTGGCATTTGTGCTGAGAATATCTGAGGGAGAAGTGCTTGATGACTTTTTGTTCTGCTTATCACTAAAAAACCCATACTCTACAATAGAGATTTGTGTTTGTTTCAATAATTATTTTCTGAGCTGCAATGTTGACTGGAAAAGTATCATTGTTACAGTATGGAGAATTAGTGTTGCCCATAGCAAAATGGGCTTTTATTATATATGTATCAAAGTGGTTTCTCTTGAAAGCTAGTCCATAAAAACTACATTAGCAAGTATGAGTGAGGGATGAGGAAAATATTTCTTCATAATACTTCTAATGCCTATACAGACTATTCCTATAATTGCAAGTAGCACCGAATTGTATATATCAGTTCTTAAATGGTCTTAACTTATTAAAAGTCGCATGATTTTTGGTTGGGATAAGAAAGCAGTATTTCTTTACAATACAAATCCTGGTGCAAATCACTCCATGGTCACAGAATGTGACTCTTACCCAGCATTTGATGTGTTCTTTAATTTTGGGGGCAAGGGGTTGATGTGCCAAAGGATGGATTAAGAATTCATCCTTTTTCAAGTTGAAACCTTTAGCTTTTGAGGTTTGAGTTAGCATCTGACACATATTGAAATTGTCCTCAATGTGAAGCTCCATAACCTTGGGTTTAATAGTTATTACAAATTATCCAGAACTATCTGACAGAGCCACCTTGCTAACTTGCTACTAACCCCAAAACCTATAACTATAAATCATGATTCTCTGATCAGTTAAAAAAAATAAAAACAAATTTTCTTCTTTATAAAACTTTACTTGTGCTATGGCTTAAACAACTTGTCATTGAGGCAGAAAAGATACCTCGATGAAAACTGAAAACGATAACATTCTTCCAGCTGAAATTGGAGGCCCATATATTTGTTGAACCCTCATCAAGTGATCTAGCACACATTAACAGTTTAAGAAACAATCTTAGAATCTTTACAATATGAGAAAAAAGAGTAGAGACAAAGATTCAGTCAGAATTTGAATTTAGGAGAAAAACTTGAAAGTGACAGAGAAAAAAATATCTCTGGCTTGAAGATTTTTTTAATTTTCTGAAAGGGAGAGTTGCATCCTATATTCATATCCCTTCTCTAATTTAGTTTTTATTTTTCTATTATAAAACTTTTCCCTATTTTGTAATATTCTGGAGAATTTATAGTACTATGAATTTGACTAAATCAATCACATTTTAGTTGCTTTATGGTTTTTTTTTTTGTTTTTCATTTAAGTGTAAGGTAGTGTATACAATAATTCGATTCTATAGCACTGACAAGCTATACCCTTGCAGAGCAGCAAAAGCTGTAATAGCAACAGCACCAACAAATATTTGAGTGTATACTGTGTCACTGTTCTAGGTGCCTTACAATCAATATTCTGTTTAATCCTCACAATATCTACATAATGTAACCATTATGCCCATTTTGGAGATGAGGAAACTGAGTCTTATAGGTTAAAAGCAGCCTATGTTCTTTATAATTCTGCTAAAATAATGATGATGATGATGCTCTCTCAGGTATGCTTTAAATTTGGCGCTACCAATTTGAGATTTAATCAGTGTAGGGTGAGGCTCTGGATTGGTATGTTTTAAAAGTTACAAGAGAGCCTTATGGTTAGCCATGATTGGAAGTCCCTGACATAGATAATGACCAAAGTAATTTCATTGTTTTGCAAAATTTTAATAAACACTCACTAAAGTTCACAAACCATAATTTGGTTTACTTGTCTTTTAAAAAAATTATTTAAAAATTAAAAAAATTTTATTTTGCCTTTTAGATTAACCAGGTAATAGAACTGAACCACATTAGGCTTTAACTTCTCATTTAAGGTCTGAAGCTTAGAGATAAGTACGTGTGAATAGCTAGAAATAAAATGACTAGTTTACCTTATAAATCAAAACCAGATTTATGGATTGAGTGATATTTTTTCCCATAAGGAATAAAAGACTGTAAACCTAGGCTGGCTGGCAGCAACATGTCAATGTTTAGTCTTACGTGAGTTGAAACCTCTTGGAGAGTGAATCCTAAAAATGGGGCTTATAAATTCAAGGAAGTAGAAATAATAGAGGAGAGTAAAGAGAAAAAGAAAATGTAAAGTAAAACAATATCTTAAAACTCCTATGTGATTGATGACCTCTTTTCTGGTTTCAGCTACCTTTATATAATTTGTATAAGGAAGTTACAGACTCAAAGAATATATGTTCAGGGTTAAAATATTTGTTTTTTAAATTTACCACATATGAAATGTGCTGATTCATTCTGATATCATAGAGAATTTATAAGTCAAGATTTAAACTGTCGACAAGACTTTTGGTGGAAACAATATTTTTAGGCTAAGTCAAGGAAGAGGATGTACATTTCTAGAAAAGTGCTGACAAAAATTGGGAAAACCAGAATTTCAGATACAAGTTAATGAAAAATTTTCAAATGACATATTTTCAGTGAATTATTTTCTTCTTTTGTGTTGAAAGCAAAAAGTTAGATTTAACTTTAGATTATAACACTTATGATTAAAGATAATAAATTAGTCCCTGTTCTTCTTTGCATAACTTTTTTTGTTTAGTTGGTTGCAAAAATGAAGTATGATGATAAAGTATGTAAAAGATGTAGCTTCTTGATATAAATCTCATGGACATTTTCAAATTTGCAAAAAAAAAAAAAAAAATGTTACCTCTCCCTGCTAGAATAGACTCTCTGAGAAAAGAAAAACTATTCTCATAATCGAGGATGAGTTATTATAGCTTCTTTCCCTTAGGAAATAGAGGGAAGACCTTCCTAAATATGCAATTTCCCCATTAAGTATTCAAACTTTTGTGCCTAATTTTAAAGGTATAATGATATGGCAAACCGAGCTGATTACTCCAGAAAGAACTTACAGTCATCCGAGGCCCTAAGTTAGAAATAATTTCTGTGTTTCTTGCTAATCATCTCATCAACAAATAATCAACTCCAGCCAAAAAAAATGTAAGGATCTCCAGTGTAAATTCCCCAGTGGCACTAAATATTGGTCATCATTTTCTTTGGCATGGAAATTCTTCCAAAATAATTCTCAGAAAAGCATGCAATCCAATTTACAGTATTTGCATTCCCTTTTTCTCCATTTTCCACCAAATCATATAGATTCATTTGGTTCTGTTATCTCCTTGTCTTAATTCTCAACTGTTTTTTCAGTTTCGAAATATGACAAAGTGAACCAAGGACTGGACTTATAATCAAAAACTAGGGGTTTGGTTTTGGCACTGTCATTTATTAACATATGTAACATATAAACTGGTCAAGCAATTTAATTTATATGAGCCTGTTTCATTTCTGGTAAAAGGGGAATAGTAATGTTTGTTAATATAGTCGTGGTGGGATCAAGGCAGAGAGGAGAGATGATGAATATGGCTTTAAAATTTTTAGATAGTATAGATGTATATGTATTACTATTATTTAATAATAAATGACAACTTCTGCTAGAGAAATTTAAAAGCTCATTGAACTCAATGTTTTACTTTTAATTTAATCTAGGTATTTTTATACTTCTTGCATTAACTATCTTTTCCTCATTATACACCAAAATGATCTTTAATTCTTTAGAAATGCTTATTCACTTTACAGTAATCTACTTATTTCCAATCAGTCCAAAGAGTGTTCATTCATTTAATGGAACTTTTGAATAAAGGAATTATTTAAGTAAAAAATACAGGCTCAGAAATAATAACTGATATTATAAAGAATTGGGTGCTCTGTACTGCCATCTGGTGCCAATAGTTGGAGGACTCAACTTCCCCTGAAATAAAGTTTCAGAGCAAAAACTAAAAGAATTTATCACACTGATGCGCATAAATTTTCTAAAATGCAAATCTGATAATGTCACCTTTCTACATGGAAACATCTTTCCTTTGTGTTCAGGGTAAACCCAAATGCTTATATTGTCCTCAGGTATTTAACCGCAAACTATGTCAATTTTTTTTTCATTCTCTCTTAACTCTATGTCTTACACTTCAACCTTACCATGTTTTGTTTTGTTTTGTTTTATTTTGTTTTGTTTTTGCCATTTCCCCTAAACACATCACTTCCTTGCATGCTTCAGAGAACATAGTGGTTCCTCTGCCTAAAATGCCATTCTCTCTCCCTACTATCTAGTGAAATCCTAGTAATCTTTTAAAACCCAGCTTAAATATCACCTTCTCTGTGAAGTCTTCCCAGAGTCTCTTGGGAAAGTTAAATGCCATTTTAGTATGCTTCCAGGGCACAGGCTTCTAGAATAACACCCAATACTATAAAATAATTATCTTTGTGTGTGTCTACTTACCCCAAAAGATTATAAGCTGTTTTCGTTTTGTCTGTCACGTTACAGTCTTTGTAACATATCAGGCTCTGAATAAATATGTGTTGAATGAATGACTGAATGATTCAAATAGTGAGTCATTTAGCACTTTTTCAAGCTATGTGATTTAAGTTAAAAAAAAAAAAAACTTTTGAAAAGCAATCGCCGTTGCGGAAACTACTTATTAAATTGGGAAAAAGAATAACTTTAAAAATATTTTGCTAGTCAAAATTAGACAATAGTAGTTTGATAACTGCAGATTCCTGTCACCATCAGAAAACATCCATACCTCTGAAGGATTAAATATTTCAGTTCTTAGTTTTGAGAAGAATCTTAGACTCTTGGTATGGTAAATTTGCTCTTAAGGGTAATCTAGTCCTATTCCCCATTTTGGGAATAAACACCTCAGTTTATGCTCACTAATATCTCAAGTGAGCTATCGTATCATCTATGATGAACAATTCTAATATTAAGAAGTTCTTATTTACTGTGAGTAGAATTCTATATCTAGTAATCTCAACTCATTGTATATCCCTTGATGCCGTGCAGAGTTAATCTAATATGAAGTTTTCAAACATTTGAAACCTGTCCTACTCTAATTATTCCCCCAATCCCACAAATAGTAACATGCAATACTCTTGATTTTTTTCAACCTTTCCTTGTCTGTTATGATTTTAGTACCTTTTCTTGTCTTGTACCTTTCATTTCTTAGAATATTATACTGATTCTAGGTCATTCTGTATCACAATATTGATCATGTCATTTGAGCATTGCTGAGGAGAGTGGGACTATTATCTCCTTCATTCTAGATACTGCTTTTCTATTAGCACAGTTTAAGATTTAATCTGATTTCTTTTAATGTTTATATCACAGAGTTGACTCATGTTTACCCTACAGGAGATACTATCTCTTCTATCCAAGAATACAGTAACAGGTCACTGAGATATTACCTAATAATGATGTCAGAGAAGAAACCTTTAATCTTCAATAAAGAGGGAGAATCCAAAAAAGGAAAAAAAAATTAAATGGAATGGTGAAAATTGTGTACATTTAATATAAACACAATACAATGGCTAAAAGCTGTTGAAAATATATTAAAATGCTAAAACTTTAGATTTTGCAATTTTCATATTGCAGATGTGTTAAGCAAATATTGATAGTATCATAGTTTTTAGAACTAAAATGTAATTTAAATTTCAATATTTTCAGCATTTCCTTCAAATATATAATATGATGTGAGTAGTTTATCAAAAACATCTATTTTTATGAATTTTGTGATTTCTCTAAAGTTGGATGCATTCTTTTTATTTAGAGATAAACTTGTTTCAGGAAAATATACCTTCCATTTTATAATAAAAATTCAAGAAAAATATGATTTACATAGCAAAAGTACATTAAGAAAACTTCACTGGGGTGAGTTTAGTCCATTGAATATATATTATTTTCATTCCTTTCTTGAATACTTAGTAATTTATTGAATCAGTGTGTGCAGTATAATTACTAATGTGACTGGTTGTGTTTTCATATATTTATTTGTGATTTTTTAACTTTCTATTTAGGTTGTAAAACCTGTATAACCAAGTCAGTTTTTTTCTTGTGTCGTATCTGCTCTTATAGTGCTTTATGGTGTTATTATGAACACAAGGAACAGGCTTGTTATTGAAAATTGTTAACTGGGTTTGTGAGTACCTTCAAAATGTAGGATGCATAGTACCCACCTTTCTCTTAACAAATGCATTTTAGATTACTATGTACCCACCTTAAAGCTTACATAAATTTTCTTTGTAGGTCTTTGAACGTGTAACATTTATCATCATAGGTAGACATTAGATTGGAAGTTTAACCCCAAAAACCTGCTAATTTTTTTTATACGTTGACTCTAACTTGGTAATGTGTGCCCATGTAGGTGGTAGTGGCACCCATGTGAAACATCACTGTTTGAATATAGCTAAGTTTTCTGTAGTTAAGATAATTGAGTTAATTATTTAATTATGTTTTTCAACTCATTTATGCTATTTAGAAATTAAAATACAATTTTCTGTGTTAAAGTGACAAAGAATAAATTTTTTCTAATATATTTATTTTTAAAAATAACACTCAAAGCAAAATTTAAAGGAATAGCTAGATCTGTACCTAGATCTAGTGTTTTTAATACTATTATTCTCCTATCAATCTCTGCTTAAACCCACTTCCTCACACCAGAGTAAGTCATATAATGAATGTGTTTATACTTCTACTAAAAGCCTACTAGCTTGTATGCAGCTCAGCCCTAGTTGTTCTTTAGAACACTTTAGCTTCAGGTATTTTCACAACAGAGTTTTTGCTTTAAACTACTAACTATGTCTCAGCTTTGAAAGTCCTATTTACCTAGTTAAAATCCTTGCCTTTGGATTCAGATAGATGTAGGTTTAACAATTACTTTGTGTTTGTGACTTTGGTCAGTTTTCTTGATCTCACGATCTCTTTCAAAATTAGGTGAACTTTATCAGGTTGTTAAGAGAAAAAATTGTGATATTTTGTAAAGAATGCTTAATATTGTGCTTGCCATTAGTAAGGGCTCAATAAATACTGATTATCATAACTATATATTACTATCCAATCAAATTTCTCTGTGTCATCTATTTAAATCAGTAATTCCCCTGTTCCTTAAAGAGTGTCCTGAATGTAGCTCTAGTTTCATTGTAAACTTCCTCAGGGATTAAGCTGAATTTTATTTTGGATTGTTTCCTGCTAATCCTAGGGAATGTCTTTACTAGTTTACTTTTTGTATATTTTTTCAGAGGATTTAAAAAAGAAATTTCTCAGTCAAATTAGAAAAATAAAGTCATTACTATTTCTTCAGCCTAATGCTTACCGGGTGAGTTTACCATACATTTATTTTTATTTTTTGTTTCTTGTTTTGTGGGGAAAGGGCAAGTAAAAAGTTATAATGGTTAACTACCATTTTTCCCAAATTTTAGAAATTGTGATAAAATCCCCATAATCATCTTAACCATTTTAAAGTGACACTCATATTATTGTGCAACCATCACCACCATTCATCTCCAGAACTCTTTTCCTCTTGAAAATCTGAAACTCTATATCCACTAAGTAATAACTTCCCATTCCCCTCTTACCAGCTCCTGAAAACCACCATTTTACTTTCTGTCTCTATGATTTTGACTAGCCTAGTTACCTCATATAAGTGGAATCATACAGCATTTGTCTTTTTGTGATTGACTTGTTTCACTTAGCATAATATCTTCAAGGTTCAATATGCAGCATATATGTATATTTCCTTTTTAGCTGTATAATATTTCATTGTATGTATATAACACATTTTGCTTATCCATTCATCCATCCATGGACACTTAGGTTGCTTTCTGTGTTTTAGCTATCGTGAACAATGATGCTGTGAACATGGGTGTACAAATATCTTTTTGAGAACTGGCTGTCCATTTTTAAAATAAATACCTTGAAGTGGAATTGCTGGATCATATGGTAATTCTACTTTTAATTTTTTGAGGAACTGCCATACTGTATTCCACAGTGGCTATAACATTTTACATTCCCATCAATAGTATACAAGGGTTCTAATTTCTGCACATTCTTTCCAATACTTGTTATATTTTTTTTGATAGTAGCCATCCTGATGGGTTTGAGGTGGTATCTCATTATAGTTTTGATTTACATTTCCCTAGTGATTAGTTGAATCTCTTTTCATGTGTTTATTGGCCATTTGTAGATCTTCTGAGAAATTTAAGTCCTTGCCCATTTTTTAATTGTTTTATTGTTGTTGTTGTTGTTGAATTTTAGGTGCTCATGATGTGTTCTAGATATAATTTGTCAGATATTTGCAAATATTTGAAGATATTTGAAAGATATTTGAAAATACTTGCAAATATTTTCTCCCATATGGGTTTTCTTAATCTGTTGATAGTGTCTTTTGATGCAAAAATTTAAATAATTTTCATGAAATCCAATTTGTGAATTTTTTTTTTTGCCTTTGATGTCATGTACAAGAAATTATTGCTAAATCCAGTTTCATGAAGATTTTACTTTTTTTTTTTCCCCCTAAGGGTTTTATAGCTTTAGGCCTTACATTTAGGGCATGGATTTATTTTGAATTAATTTTTGTATATGGTGTTAGGTAAGTATACAACTTTATTCTTTTGTGTATGGATATCCAGTTTTCCTAGCACCATTTGTTGAAAAGGCTGTCTTTTCCCCATTGAATGATCTTGGCACCCTTGTTGAAAATCATTTGACTATTATGCAAGGATTTATTTCTTCAGTCTCAAATCTATTTCATTGTTCTGTATACCTGTCTTTATGCCATTACCACACTGATTTGACTACTGTAGTGTTTCAGTAAGTTTTGAAATCAGGAGATATGAGTTCTCCAGCTCTGCTCTTTTTTAAATACTGTTTTGGTTGTTTGAGGTCCCTTGAAATCTCATATGAATTTTAGGATGGATTTTTTCTATTTTTGCAAAAAAATTCATTGATATTTTGATAGGGATTGCTTTAAATATGTAGAACACTTTGGAGGATATAGACATCTTAATAATATTAAATCTTCTAATTCATGAACATGGAATTCTTCCCATTTATTTATGCCTTCTTAATTTTTTTTTGAAATATTTGGTAGTTTTCATTGTATGAGCCTTTTACCTTCTTGGTTAATTCCTAAGAATTTTATTTTTTTCGATGTTACTTTAAATGGAATTATATTATTTTTTTAATTGTTTTTTGTTATTCTAAAGAAATGAGACTATTTTTTGTGGGTTGACTTTGTATCTTGCTACTTTGCTTAATTTGTTTATTCTAACAGCTTTTTTAGTGGAATCTTTAGTGTTTTCTACATGGAAGATTATATCATCTGCAGACAGATAATTTTAGTTATTCCTTTCTAGTTTAGATATTTTTTATTTATTTTTCTTGCCTAATTGCTCTGGCGAAGACTTCCAGTACTATGCAGAATAGAAGTGGCAAAACAGGCATCGTTGCTTGTTCTGAATCTTAGAGTAAAAACTTTCAATCTTTCACCATTGAGTATGATATTATTCACTGTGAGCTTTTTATATATGGCTTTTATTATGTCAAGGTGGTTTTCTTGTATTCCTAATTTGTTGAGTTTTTTTTTAATCATGAATAGCTATTGAATTTTATCAAATGCTTTTTCTACATCAACTATGAGATGATCATGTGTTTTTTTCACCCTTCACTCAGTTAATGTGGTATATCGCATTAACTGATTTTCGTATGTTGAACCATCCTTACATTCCAAGAATATATCTCATTTGGTTGTGATGTATAATCCTTTTAATATATTGCTGAATTCAGTTTGCTAGTACTTTGTTGAAAATTTTTGTATTGACGTTCATAAGAGATATTTGTCTATTTTTCTTTTCTTGTAGTGTCATTGTCTGGCTTTGATATTGGTAATTCTGGTCTCATAGAATGGGTTAGGGTGTGTTTTCTCCTCTTCTGTCTTTTTGGAAAAGTTTGAGAAGGATTAGTGTTAGTTTTTTAAATGTTTCTCAGAATTCAGTAAGCCATCAGATCAAATATTCTTTGTTGGAACATTTTTAATTACCAATTCAATCTCCTTACTAATTATGGTCTATTCATATCTTTATTTCCTCATGGTTTAATCTTGGTAGGTTTTGTGTTTCTAGAAATTCATCCATTTATCTAAGTTATCCAAATTGTTTGCATGCAGTTGCTCATAGTACTGCGTTATAATTCTTTTTATTTCTGTAGAATCAGTAGTAATGTCCTCATGTTAATGTCTGATTTTAGTAATTTGAGTCTTCTTTCTTATTTCTTAGTCCATCTATCTAAGGATTTGTCCATTGTGTTGACTTTTTTTAAAGAAACAACTTTTACTTTTGTTGATTCTCTCTATTATTGTTTTATTCTTTATTTCATTTCTCTCTTTCTAAGTTTATTATTTCCTTTCTTCTGCTAACTTTAGATTTAATGTGTTCTTTTATTTCTAGTTCCTTAAGCTGTAAAGTTAAGTTGTTAATTTGAGATTTTTCTTTTTTTTTTTTTTTAATGTAAGCATTTGTAACTATAAATTCTCTCTTAGCTTTTGGTATGTTATGTTTTCATTTTCATTCATCTCTATGTCATTTCTAGTTTTCCCCTGTTTTCTTTATCTGTTGGCTTAAGAGTATGTTGTTTAATTTCCACAAATTTGTGAATTTTTCTGTTTTCCTTCTGTTGTTGATTTCTAATTTTATTCTTTTGTGGTCAGAGAAGATGCTTTTTATAATATTTACCTTTTAAAATATATTTAGATTAAATTTATGACCTAACATATGATCTATTCTGGAAAATGTATAATGTGCAGTTGAGAAAATGTATAATCTGTTGTCACGAAGTAGACTGTTCTCTATATGTTCATTACCCCATAGTTGTTTTTCGTATTACTAATCACAAGTGATTTTTATAGTTTTCTATACCTTAAAAATCTTCATGTCTACACCATTATATAAAATACTTTATGCAATTTGTTCTCTTTGTAGTGACTTTATAACATATCTCCTCCTGCCTCTTCTCTCTCTCATCTCCTGCATCTACATACTTCCCTTTTTTCATTACTCAATTTTAAAAATATAGTTTCCTTTAAAAAGCTATAAAGTGATTTCTTTATAATGTCTAATGACATAAAACTCATTAAACCAATAATTTATGTGGGCTTACTATCAAGGCCATTTTATAGTGAGAACGCAATCTGGACCATATTATATAAAACAGATGCTATTATTTTACCTTTTATTTCATACTAAAAAGTTTTATATATATATAATTTCTTATTTTTTTAAGAACAAGGACTAGGACTATAAAATAGACCCAATAAGTAATGATTCTTACCACTAGTTAATTTAGCTTATTTAAATAATTTGAACTTTTCCCACTTCCCTTGAAAGCTCATAGGGAGACAATTTTATCTTTATAATATGACACTAACTTATCTTTTGATAAAGATGTTAAAAGCAACCAGTCTGATGTACTCAGGGTTGGATAGCATGCCCTAATTTTTGTTGACTAGTGACCTCTAAAACTTATTACACTTGAGCCCACTTAATATCAAGTCACCTAATGGAAGCACATTTCTTTCCTCCAAATCATTTTCTACTAATTCAGTACAATTTTGCCCATTTAATATCAATTGACACTAAACGATTTCCTGTGCAATGTCAATTGAAAATCACTGATTTCCTGCTAATACAGCACTTAGTGTCAATTTCTGTGCGCAGCAAAAGCATTTTTTCAATTAACTACACCATATAATTTTTTGTTTTTAGTTGTTTGCATGGAATGCCTGATAATAGTTTTATGAAACAAAGACATAAGAAGGAGAGAAAATGGCTTTCTTCCTTGGCATTAAATAATTTAAATCTAATGATGTTATTTTCAGTCTATAGGAGGTCAGATAGCTTATTGGAAGACTTTGGAATATATGAAGCAATGTGGTAGTAAATTGAAATTAGCTGTAAATAGAATTGTGTGTTTTCGAACATTGTGTATACTAAGCTATATGTAGAAAAAATGTTTTGACTAACAAGAAAATCCTTACTAGTACTGCCTCTCATGATTTAGATCAAGATTTACTATTAAATACTTATTAATGAAAATTATTCCATTAATTTTAGAGACATGAGCTCATTAAGTATCCTCATATACTGCACTAAAAAAGTGGGGCTACCTTACTTACACTAATTCATGAAAATTAAGAAAGCTTTGTGGCCTGGCACAGTTAGAAGAAGCATAGCTGAAGCTGTTCTTCTGATTTGATGATATCAACTTATTTAGCAAGTGCAAGTATTTCTATAATGCTCAGTATATAGCTACAATTCTGGATGGTGATAGGGAAAGGAGGAAATTGGAATTGACTCTCCCTATCCTAGAGAATTATGAAGAGAAGTATGTATATGAAAACAAAATTATTCAAAACTATAAAATAAATGTATATTGAATTTTTATTAAAGTGCTAAGCTGTTTAGCCACATTATAGGATACCTAACTAGAATAAGTAATGGCCTCTTCCTATAACAGAGCTCAACATCTGATGAGAAAGAAAAGATTAATAAATGAGAAATAATTAAATAACAATACTAATAATTTATATACTGTACTACATACAGTAATGGGCACTGGGGATGAAGAGAGAAGTAAATGTATTTTTTATTCTTTTGACAAACTTTAATGATAGAAGTGGAATGATATGTATGTTTATATTTATGTAAATATTAACATTATAAACACTAATTTGATGGTGTACAACACCGTGCTATGAGCAAACAAAGGAAGGGCATTTATTTATTGCAGCTTGGTAATTCAGGCAAAAGTTATTGATGTTTGAAATTATCCTTGAAAAATGTATAGTAAATGACGAGACAACAAGGGAGGATCTCTTTGGTCAGAGAGACCAGCATGAATAAAAGCATGGAGATTACTTCCAGACAAAAAATGCTAATGGAGTTCATCATTACCAAACCAGTAGTACAAGAAATGTTAAAAGGACTTCATTAGGAAGAAGAAAAAATAAATAAATAATGCAAATAATAAAATGGCAATAACTACATATCTGGCAACAATTACTTTAAACGTAAATGGATTAAATGCTCCAATCAAAAGACAGGGTATCCGAATAGATAAGAAAACAAGACCCTTATATATGCTGCCTACAAGAGACTCACTTCAGATTGAAAGCCACACATAGACTGAAAGGAAAGGTATGAAAAAAGATATTTTATAAAAATGGAAACAAACAAATGGAAGCTGGGGTAGCAATACTTATACCAGACAAAATTGACTTAAAAAAAAATAAAGGATATAACAAGAGACAAAGAAGGACCCAGTCATTCCAGTTCTGAGTATTAATCTGAAGAAACCCGAAATACTAACCCGAAAAGACATAAGCATTCTTATGTTCATTGCAGCATTATTTACAATAGCCAAGATATGGAAGCAACTTAAGTGTCTATCAATAGATGAATGGATAAAGAAGTGGTACATATATATAACAGAACATTACTCAACCATAAAAAAAAAAAAATAGAAATCTTGCCATATTCGACAACATGGGTGGATTGAGAGGATATTGTGCCTAGTTAAATAAGAAAGATACCATGTGATTTCACTTATGCGTGGAATCTAAAAAACAAAACAAAACAAACAGTACCAAACTCATAGATAGAACATTTTGATGGTTGCCAGATGGGAGGAGTGTTAGGGAGATGGGTGAAAAAGGGGAAAGGATTAAGAAGAGCAAATTGTTAGTTACAAAATAGTCATGCAGATGTAAAGTATAGCATAGGGAATATAGTCAATAATACTATGATAAATATATGTTGTCAGAGAGGTACTAGATTTATTGGGATGATAATAAGTTATCTAATATCTAACCACTATGTTGTACACCTGAAACTAATATAATATTGTATGTCAACTGTAATTGAAGAATAAAAAATCATTTTAAAAACGTGAAGATTGCAAACAATATGTTATGTGCAGGAAGCCATTATACCCAAACATGCATATATTTTACAAAGTTGGAATCATAAAGTTTATACTGTTTTGTAACACTTTATTCATTTAACAAGATGTTGTTCATTTTTCTCAGGTCCTTAATTATTTTTCATACAAAAAGTTTTAAAATTGCTACGTGGTATTCTGTCATGTTTCAAACAATTTTTCTGAATTGATTGTCTTAATTTTGTTTAATTTTGTTATATAGATCTTTTAATTTTTTCATGTGTTCAAATCTACTATTTAAAAAAATCTATTACATTTTTCTTTATGGATTCTGCTTTTGATTTTATGCTTAGAAAGAACTTTTTCAACTTGGATTAAAAATTCTTCTATATTTGCTTCTAGTTTTTTTATGGTTTCATTGTTTACATAAAACTCTTTAAACCATCTGGAATTTTATTTTGATATACAGTGTGAGATAGCTCTAAATTTACTCTGTTCTAAATATTTAACCAGTTGTCCCAGCACCATCAATTGAAAAATCTCTTGTTTTCCCTGTTGATTTGAGATGCATTATTTATCATATGCTAAATACTTAATTTACAAATGGGTTTGTTTCATGCCTTTCTCTTCAATTTCCAGCTTTTATTTTTTTTTTCTCTTCAGTTTTATAAGTTTCTTTATTCTTTACTTGGACTATGCTATTTTAATTATTGTGGCTTTTACGATACAGTTTAAACCTGTTGATGAGATTTTTATTAAATTATTTTTCATTTTAAAAGAGAGGAGGAGGGAGAGTTATTGCTAACGAGAGGAACAGGGTCAAGGGAGATTTGCGTTAGGATGAGAGTGATTTACATATTCTGAAAAGTAAAGAGCCAGTAGAGAAGAAGACATTGAAGATATAGAGAGAGAAGTGATAACTGATAAAGCAAAGTTCTAGAGGCTTTAGAGATTACAAAAATCAGGGCTACAAGTGGAGGAATTGGCCTTAAGTAGAATGATAATGATAGTGAGAAGATAAATAAATAAAACTATGGCATGCATTGAGTCCATCTGGTTATCACAGTAATTCTGTAATATAGACATTATTGTTCTACAGATAAGGGAACTGAGTTTTAGAGATGTTAGGCAAAGAACAATTAATTTTCAGAAAACTTTGGTAAGATGAGATCTTGGATTTGTACAGAGTTGAAGTAAATGAGGCATTTATATATTGTAAATAAAAAGGTTTCAAACTACCAGGAGTAATTTGGGATAGATTGTCAGTAAACAGGATACAGTGAACATGCAGAAAGCGAATGAGAAGAAATTTCATAAATAATCCTAATCAAAATGGATATTATTTAACTTACTTCCATTTTCTCCATTTTTAATTTCTTCCCCTCCCCGCCCAAAACCCTAAATGTTAGTGATTTATTAAACTATCCATAGAGCCTTGAAATCTGTAAAAATACTCATTCCTGATGTTCCTATGTCTCTCATTAAATGTCTTCAGATACTTAGATATACCCCTGACTTTGCAACATTCATTTACATCAATGTGTTTTTCTTCAGTCTATCCAGATAAATTTTATTAAGTCACTTATTTGGAGTTAGGCATTCTGTTAATATTGGGGACACAAATATGAAAGAGATTTCTATTTTTTATGTAGTCTCTTTAATTACAGTATTATGGAATCTGTAAAATTTTATGTCATAGGAGAATTGGGAAATATTTATGCAGACTGTACACATATGTTTCAAGCCTGGAAGCAAACAGTCTATTTTGATTTAAACCCTTTGTTTTATAGGCGAGGAAACCTATGTCCACAGATATTAAATTATTTTTCTTATAGACACTATATTAAAAAATATCTCTTTTCATCAATAGGTACAATTATGATTATGTGATTTCATGAATCATTTTTCTTGATATATTTAAATATATCTGATTTTCTTTTATTCATATAATTGTGGCAATCTTGCATTTCCAGTTAGAAAACAATCCTGGCTATTTTTGTGTATCTGAGGTAAATCTTCACAATAATATCAAAGAATAATGTAAAATTTTATAATTTTAAATTAATATAATCTATCTTAGTAACAGTAGTTATTAACAGTAACTACTAATAGTTTATTAAATTGTACTAGATTAGGTTAAATTCCTAAGTGAATAAGTATGTAATATGTTGTGTTGTTTAAAAAATAATAATGTTAAAGCATATAAATGGAAGTTTCACGTGGAAGAGTTAACCCCTCGCTATGTGATTGAAGTCTATGAGAAAATTCTTAAAAAATTTCTCTCCTAACAGCTTGCTATATAGTTCTTGAAAATCCCCACCATTAGCAACCAGTTCTTTTCAAATGCAAGAGAGATATAATGTACGTGCTTTTCTCTTTAAATATCTAGTGTAAGTTAATTTGTAAGTTTTTTTTTTTTTTATTTTCCCAAGGCACCAATCCAAGAGGTGTGCCTTGAGGGAAAAATGGCCTTAACCAACAGGTAAGTTTTAATGAGGAGGATAGAGAGGTTGGGTTGTAAGTATAGAGAAAATCCAAGGAGTAAAGTAGAGGGCTTGAGTAGTGATAGGACTTGAGATGCATAATGAGGATAGCAATCTGTTATTACTTCCATTAATGACCTTATCAAATTATATTGCAGTTACGTTGCTGCCTCTCCAGCTAGGTTGTAAACTTTTCCATGACGGAGAAAGCCTAATTCATCTTGTTATCAATACACTTACTATATAGTTTCTGATAAATAGCTAAGGTTCAGTAAATATTTATTGAATGAATAAAGGAAAAAAGGGGAATCTAGGAGATCAGGTTTATCACAAGGAAGGAAAAGGGAGAGTCTGAAGACCAACACTACCAGGTCCATATTTTTGCCTTGACCAACTTTGCCTTTTGCCAACGGTAGCCCTCTGATTTAGTCCTGCTAGCAGTGGAAAGCTACAGAAAACTTTCTGTGTACTACAGAGTAGACGGTGTAGCATAGTTGGGTAATAAGATATAGATATCAAATATAGATGACAAGTTTTATTCAAAAATAACTTAATAAAGTATGTTTATCTCCAATTTACTTGTCATTTAATATTTGATTCAGAAAGGAGATAAAACTCAGAATCATCATTAAAATCCTAACTGAACTTGCATGATTGGACTAGCAATGCTTGGAAATACTGTTTAGTAATGTTCGGATGGAAAAGAATATTTGCTTTATTGTACATAATTTTTTTTTCTCTTCTGTGTATGTAAAAATCAGAAAGGGAGAAAGTGAAAAAAAAAGTATAAAATTTGGAGATAGTACAAAGAAATAAAGTGAGAGAGAAGAAAAATTTTAAAAGAAAGAAGTACGAAGAGAAAGGAGTTATTGAAAACACCATATTATAAAAGTTTGCCCAAGTTTGGGTTTGTCTATGGAAAGTGTTTTCTATCATCAGATAAAAACGTATTTTTTCCTCCTTTCTACGTGTTCTGTCTAATGGTGTTAAAAATACATACCTAGTAAATTTTACTTGTGAACAACTAATTACTTTAAATTTCTCCTTTCAATAAATAGTAGAAACAAACTTTTTGGAAATCTGTATACATTTTTAAAAACTCTAGAAAATGTATCAGTATTATTTCTTCATTATTGTATTGACCTAGCTAAAGGATTAGGTGATCTGTAAAATTTTTAAGATCTGTATCTTTATCTAGGATTATGGTCATTTTAAAAATAATGCTACTGTTAAGATGAAAGCAAGGATCTCCAGTGGTTTCAAGCAACCCTTTCTAGCACTGGGGCTTCCTGCAGAATTTGGGTCTTTACTGTCATGAGAACTTGGGGGTTGAATATGGTCATGAATCAGTCTCTTCTTGGCCGATGAAGAAACTAAGCTCTGTGCTATTTCATGTTAGCTAAAACTAAAACTCAGTGTAGATTAAATGCCTTGAAAACATGTACCTTATGTGCTGAAAGAATGTGGAGGGCTATATGTATGTATATCCCACATTACCGTTGTTTACAATGCCTAGAAACATGCCTTACCTATAATCACTGTATATGCAGTATTGACCACTCCATTATATGGAAGTATTCTGTGACCGTCTTATACTTGCTCTCTCTCTCTCCATTTCCCTGTCCCTGTCCTTCTCCTGCTCCTTGTCACTGATCCGCTCCCTCTCTCTTTTCCTCTTTCATGAATCAGGGTATATAGATTCTATTAGAAGATAGCTATTTTGACCATTTGGAAAGGTTTGACACTAACTTTCAGAAACAAGTTTCTGTGTAGTGTCATAAGCCCTAGGGTTTGCACTTCATTTCTTTTTTCAGTTTTATACGTGAATAAAGGAAAGACAAAAACAAAAGGCTCTTTCAATTTCCACAGTCTTCTTCCTTGGGTGCCATTCCTTTCTTTGTTCAGACATGAAGATTCTGTGTATTCTTCTCATGCAGAACACACCCAGTTTTTCTTTTGCTCTATTTTAAAGAGTATAATATTTCTTGAACTGAAAGACACATTTATAATATAATTTCGAAGTGAGATTTTATTTACTTAATCATTTTCACGGAAGATTTCTCTAAATTTTTGGCAAGAGATATTTGGCTGTAGTTGGTAATTGGTCACATTTATCTGTCTTCATTTCAAGGATTTCCATGGTACTGAAGTTTCTGTTTAAGGAATTTGAAGAATGTTTAATTATGTACAGCCTATGCAACATATTTACTTATCTGTCTTCTATTTTGTCAGCTATTTCCTTCCAAATGTTAAACAGGGTTGCTAAAGCTTCAGATATGTGCATGTGTGTGTGTGTGTGTGTGTGTGTGTGTGCCTATGTGTGTTTCGACAGAGGAGAAGCAGAAATGGAGGGGAAGTGGGCAGTCATTGCATTAGAGCCAATAGCCCCATGTCTAGGGAGAGGCATTTTATTCTGAAAAATTTGTTTTTAATTCTCCAATTTCAAATTAACATATTTTTAAAAGGTTTGATAAAATGGGGTTGAAACAAATTTAAATAGAAATTTCTACCTTTTTGGTTTACTTTTTGTTGTAATCAAGTAGACATTGAATTAATATCTTTATAAATATTGTATAACCCCAAATCTTTTGTGAATCAAAACTAAACATTTTTCTGTTATCTCAGAAATTATATATGTGTTTGAAAGCCAAAAAGTTTATATTTGAGTGGATATTTAGTTACTATCACTGTTTCTAACTTGGAATGAACATTACTTTTTAAAATTTTTTAAATTTCTTTTAAATTTCTATTTTTTTGTTATTAAGAATTATTGGGGTGACATTACTCCACAAAACCAATAAGTTTCAAGTGTACAATTCAACAATATGTCGTAAATATAGTGCATTGTGTGTTGGAAATTTACTCTGGGTAGATCTCCTTCCATTACCAAACATTTGACCCCTTTTACTCCTACCTACCTCCTCCTTCTCTCCCTTCCCTCTGCTAATCACTAATCCACTGTCAATGTCTATGAGTCTGTTAGTTTGTCATGTTTGTTTGTTGCTTTTAGATTTATAACCCACATATGAATGATATCATGTGCTTATCAACTTTTTCTATCTGACTTATTTTGCTTAGCATGATTATCTCAAGATCCATCCATGTTGTCGCAAATGGCAGTATTTCATCTTTTTTCATATAGCTGAGTAATATTCCATTGTATATATGTACCACATCTTCTTTACCCAATCATCTATCATAAAATACTTCAGTCAATAAGGCAAAGAGGCAACCATCTGAATGGGAGAATATATTTGCAAACAATACCTCCGATAATGGCCTTATATCCAAAATATACAAAGAGCTCATATAGCTCAGTAACAACAAAAAACAACTGAATTAAAAAATGGACAGAAGAGCCAAACAGACACTTCTCCCAAGAAGACATACAAATGGCCAACAGATGTATGAAAAGAGGCTCAACTTCATTAGCTATTAGGGCAGCAGTCCCCAACCTTTTTGGCACCAGGAACCAGTGCTCCTATGAGAATCTAATGCCTGATGATCTGAGGTGAAGCTGAAGCAGTAATGCTAGCCCTGGGAAGTGGCTGCAAATATGGATGAAGCTTTGCTCGCTCGCCTGGTGTTCATCTCCTGCTGTGCCGTCCGGTTCCTAACAGGCCACAGACCAGTACCGGTCTACAGCCCAGGGGTTGGGGACCTCTGTATTAGGGAAATGCAAATCAAAACCACAATGAGATACCATCTCACACCTGTTAGAATGGCTGTCGTCAACTGGACAAGTAATAACAAGTGTTGGAGAGGATGTGGGGAAATAGGAACTCTCATACACTGCTGGTGGCATTGCAAATTGGTACAGCCACTATGGAAAACAGTATGGCAGTTTCTCAAAAAAGTAAGAATTGAATTACCATATGATCCAGCAATCCCTCTTTTGGATATTTACCCAAAAACCTTGAAAATATTTATCTGCAAAGATAAATGCACCCTGATGTTCATTGCAGCATTATTCATGGTGGCCAGGACATGGAAACATTACTTTTAAATAAGTATTTGTAAAGAACTGAGATTTATTACAGCATTTCTTATGCCAGGTACTTATCATCTCTTGTCTCACATAATGCTCTGAACATCTCTTTGCATTAATATAATTAGCCCTGGTTTATAAAGGATGAAATTGAGGCTCAGAGGGAATAGGTAACAACTAAGATGATTCAGGACCTAACTGTAAATCTCTGCCCACTTTTCTCCATCTCCACTGCTGCCCTCTTAGTAGAGGTTCCCATGAGCTTCATCCTGGACCATTGGATTAGTCTCCTAACTGATCTCCTCGTATCTATCTGCCTTGCTGCCTCCCTTCCATTCTGCGTGAGAAGCAGGGCTATTCTTGGATTATGTCTTACTTCAGTGGCTTCGCATCTCACTTTAAGCAAAATTCTGTAAGATCTGTCTCAACATTCTGTTTACATCATCTTAAATTGACTCTCCTTTTAGCTCACAACATTCTAACCACACTGATGTCCTTTTTGTTCCTAGTCAATGTCAAGTGCTTTTCTTTTGTGGAGCATTCATACATACTGGTCCCTGCTTTGACTTTCTGCATCGTCAGATGCTTCTCATTCTTGATATCTCAACTAAAATACCATCTCTTAATACAGTCACCCTCTCCCCTTTGCCTTGATCTTTGTTAGTTATTATCAGAAGACTTTCTTAATTTGTAGTTAAGTATTTTGATTGTTTGTTTTTCTATCCTTTCCTCTCCCCACAGTACACTGAAATCTCTATGAGGACAGAAATATTCTATTTTATTTGTTACTCTCGTATCATCATTGTAGGCACTCAGTAAATATTTGCTGGATTACTAACTGACTGATTAAATAAATAAAATATTTTCTTCACTTTAATATGTTTTTATATTAATTAGATATACTCATAAATTTTATCCAGTTGGCAACGTATATTTTATTCTTTAACACTTTGGGTATTTCTGTTATCCTTTAGTAAAGTTTGGAATATGTGAAATGATGGCACTTTTATTTCCTTTGAATATTATTCCTTGCTCAGAACCTGTCATCTTCCTGCTTGGCCAACCCAAAATATATTGCGACTTTATGTTTTAGCAAAATTTCTCAAAGAATCATAAAATCATAGTGTCACAGAGCTAAATGGCACCTTAAATCCCTCTATCCCCATCACCGTCCTGGACCCTGAGCCTACTCTACAGGCCCCCCACCAAGTGGTCATGGAGACTGTCCTTGGACATCACCAGGCTTGAGGAACTAAGTACCTTTCCAGGCAACCCAGCGAATTCTTAATATGTTTTAATAGCCTGATATTTATGTTTAGACTTTTAGGTATTAATACATTCTAAGTTTCTCCTGTGTATTGAATTTTCACTACTTATGTCCTTAGATTCATTTGAAAAACCTTGTTTTTTGAAGATTTTCTTTTCCAATGTTCCTCTCATTTCTACTCAAAATTTCTGTAAAGAACTTTTACTTTTTCACCTCTCAACCCCTCTACAGCCCACTGAAAACCTACTCCTGTTCTTAAAATATAATTAATTAATTAATTACTGTAATTTAAATTATTTCTAAGATCACAAGTTATAAAATTGTCCAATCCAGTAGAATATCCTCAGTTTTGAGCTTACTTTATTTCTCAGATTTTAAAAAAAACATTTTTGACAACTCTTTTCTTTTGAAAGTCTGTCCTCCCATTGGTTTCATGATACTTTTTGATTGTCTCCTGACTCTGGCCTCTCTTAAGTTTCCTTTTCATGCTTCTTCTTCCAGCCCCTATATGTTTCTTCTCTTTTACTCTTTTTTTTTTCCCTCTCTTACTCTCACAAAATACCTCTTCTTGGGTAATTGTATTCACATTTTTTGGTGAATCAACCATTATCTTTATTTTGAAGACTCAGTTATGTAGCTCCAGCACATATTTCAGCTCTTCCATCTCTCTCCTGACTTATATATACAACTGGCCACTGCATCTCTTCAGCTGAATGTTTCATAGGCACTTCAAACTTAATATATCTCAAACTGCAGATTTTAATTCACTTTATAATGTGATATTTCTCCTGTCCTTCCCATCTCTTTGAATGGCACCGTCATCTACCAAGATGGTCCAAGAGAACGTTGATTTCAAGTCCTTTCTGTTATTCCCTGGCAGTTGCCCCATAGGTCTGTATGCTGGAGTTAAAGCCAGAGCTAGGAAAGAATGTATGTCTTTGTTAAAGGAAATTTATCATTAGTACCCCACCAATACTGGAAAAATAACAATGAAAATGCTCCTGATAATGGGTATGTGAAATACCAAAGACACTTTTTGGAAAGGTGAGAGTGTCCTTGAACATTCTAAAAATCTCAAATATTAATCTTACATATGAAGAAACAGTCCTGGGAAGGGGAGATAAATATCTAATATAAAGACAATATCTTTTAATGAAAGAATATGGATTAAAATCTATATTCACTTCTGCAATTTTTGTTTCTCTTTGGTATTAGAAATAACTAAGTTCTGTTTGCCGTCAATCTATGTGATGACAAACATTTTTTTTTTTCCCAGTAGGGGTAAATCAGAGCATAAGAGTATCAGGAGTATCAGCAAAGCAGATTCTAAACAAAGTATATATGTAATGTAAATTTATGCCAGTGGGATTTACCCTACATTAAAAATTTTGAAGATTTTTTCTAAATTGCCCTCTAAAAAATTTACAGTACTTACTCTTCTACCCCCATGTATGATATCTGTTTCCCATATGTCACCAACCCTGAATATTATCCAATTTTAAGAAATTCATCAATCTGATCATGGAAAATGGTATGTGTGTATGTAAGATTAAACATCTTTTCATTTGTTTCTTGGACATTTAATGTGTTTTTCTAATGAATCATGTTTTCATGTCCTTTGATCATTTTTCTATTGAGTTACTTGTAAATTTTTATTCATGAATTTTGCTTCTTGGGTTAAGTTTTCTTCTGAATTGTATAGTTCAGATTTTTTTTTATACTACATACTCTCTGTACTATTTTTACATAGTTGTTTCATTTAATATGAAATGTACAAATCACTATATAGCCCTTAATCTGCTTGAAAACTGTGCAGGTAAACACTTGCTAATGTTCTTCCCACCCCACTTGAATCCAAACTTATTGACTTATCTTCTGAACTTTTGTTTGAGGACTAAAATTTTACTTTAACAGAGCCAATCAGCCCAGGTACTTAGATTCTCTTGTTCACCTGGTTTCCACACCATACTTTCTCATCTTTTTTTTAGGCAGTGAGGACAGGTAAAAATCAGGTAAAAATAATTAGGTTTTGCTATTACAATATTAGACTATGTGTTAACAGCTTGGACTGCTATAGAAAAATACTACAAATAGAGTGGCTTATCAACAACAAAAATTTATTTCTCATAATTCTGGAGACTGGAAGTCAGCTCACGGTGCCGGCATGGACAGGTTCTGGTGAGAGCCCACTTCCAGGCTGCAAGCAGATGACTTCTACTTGTATCCTCACATTGAGGAAGAGCAAGTTGGTTCTTTGGCCTTATTTTATAGGGGCACTGATCCCATTCTTGACCTTACTATCTCTCTAATGACCTAATTACTTTCCAAAAGCCCTGTCTTCTAATACTGTCGTATTGGGGGTTAGGATTTCAACACGTGAATTTAGGGGACACACAGACATTCAGTCTTTTAGAACCGGCAATTAGGGACTATTTGTGCCTGTTCATGTGGCTCTTCCCTCCAGCTTCCTCTTTCTTCAGAGGACTGTGTATTATTTATTTTTCTTTTTTGCTTTATGTTCTTCTAAATGCCTATTTATTACTTTAGGAACATCATAATTTTGTCTTCCTTTTCCTACTTTTCTTCTATAAAGAAAAACAAAATGGTAAGCATTGACTATTTACCTTTCCCAGTTAAGGAAGTTTGAATGGCCCCTTTTATTTTAAATAACCCTACTCCCATCTTAAGGTTGTCAAGCTTCTCAGTAAGTATTTCTCCAAATTGGGAGCTATTAGTAATGCTTTTTAGAGGATTTTGTCTACTCAATTAAACAAAAACACTTTATGGTGGGAGAGAATATTGCCAATTAAGTTATATCATTTGTCTCTCTTACCTCGGCTGCCATTTTACTAAAAGTATGGCAGGAAGGAAGGAAGTTGTGTCCCTTCCTTTTATTATTGCTAACAGTTTTTTGTTTTTTTGTTTTTTTTTGTTTTTTTATTGCTAGCAATGGTGGTGGTGGGGGGAGATACTTGAGAAAAGTTCTGTAAAAAGCCTCCCAAATTTATATTATTTTATTTTGAAAATAATAAAATACATTGTGTGTATTCTTATTTTTTAAAAAAATTATTATGGAAACTCTCAAATTTGCACACAAAAAGAGAGAATGATGTAATAAATCTCTGTGTGTCTATCACATAGTTTCAATAATTATCAATAAGTAGCCAATAAACCACATCCAGACTCATATTTTGAAGCAAATACAGAATGTCATAAAATTTCATTCATAAAAATATCAGTATTTCAGATATAGTTTTTAAAGTTCTTTCTTGGTCCTAAAAAGAGGTTTCCCTTTTGATGGCTTTCTTTAAATTAGATTACTACTCAATTTCATCTGTAGCCTATTTAACAACTTTATCTAATCAAAATATCCAGAAAAGTAGAGGAACATAGAGCATTTATAGTTTCAAATTGCTTGCCTCATTTAGGTTCTGGTCTGTAGTATTTTTGTCATCAAAGTATTTATGCAGATTAATTTACGTAGGTATCTGTAGAGGTTTTACTGTGAATCATACAGTATCTTAGGTACTTCAGATACTGTAGTAAAAGTAAGTAAGTACTCTCATGGAGCATACAGTCTAGTGTTTTACTTTGAGAGGTTGCTCAAAAGTTCAAAGTGTCTGTTTATCAGAGTGTTTTCCAGTGTCTTTATCTTTTGTGTTTTTTGTCTCTGTTTAATTTTTATTTTTCATTTGAGAATTAAAACATTTCTTATTAAGCCATTGGCTTAAGCATCTTTTCAAGGAGTCTGGAGAAACAAAAGACAAAATAGCTCTTTATTGTATGGCTTTACTTATAAACTTATAAGATGCTGTCACTTTATAAGAAACGAAAGAAACAATTTCCACGAAACCTTATTGGCTATTTTAATGACATCACATATTGTGGTTCTTTTTGAGGAATATAACATGAAAGGAGTGGGGAGAAGTTTAGCTATAGCTGTGTTTGTTTACCTGCTGTGTGATGGGTCTCAGATGCCCTATACACTATTATAGATAGAAGTCATTGCTTATTATTTAAATGTAAGTTTTGATTGGAATGTGACTACATAAGAGGGTTATACAAGAAACATAATACAGGATATTTTAGATCTGCTAATTAAGATAAACAGTATAAGGTAAAAATAGGTATGGTTTGTATACAAATAAAGAAATATACTGTTTCATTACTATATGATATGGTTGATAAAGTTACTTGAAACTGAATTGACATTATCTTCAAGAAAAGCTTATGGTATAAATTAATAGTTTAAGATGGCAATCATCATTGTAGTAGGCTAAGAAAAAGATAGCAATAAGCTGTCCCAAAGAGATGCAAATTGAACTACCTATTGAGGAAGTGTATTGTCACTAATGCTTTCCCAGGATTTCTTTTACATTAAGGATTTTAAAATCTTACATTGTGTACTATTGCATTCATATTATCACCACCTTATAATTTTTTCAAAAATATATATTGAGTAAATATGTTTTTCAAAAATATATATTGAGTAAATATGTAAATATAAGCATTGTGCTGGAATTTGGAGATACTGTGGTAGTGAAATAAAGCATGGCTCGTGGATCTTACAGACTAATTGAATTATATATTTACACACATATACACACATACACTCATGCATAAACATGTTAAATAATCACACAAATACACAAATATTTACTTTCAGATAATGCTACTAAATTGTGGTTAGCTCGTGCTGGCAAGAAATATCCAGTTCATTGAGATTTATATTTCAGTGACTTTTTTTTCAAATTTATACCTGTTTATGCCTAAAGATTTTTTTTCCCTTTTTGTCTTATAGTTTCAATTACAAAGTGAATCATTGCTGATTTGTATACATGAAAGTTACTGAGACTTCTTATTTTGTAGGAAGTTTATATGTGCTAATATTTTCATTAGTACAGTAGGTTGAAAGATGCCTAAATTGCCTGGAATTGATGCCATCAATGGAAAACAGTGAATAGTGAGTTAAAAGCATTGGATCATTGGGTTAATCATGTTCTGTCAGAGTATCATTTATTGTCCTTTAAATAAGAAAAAAATTTAAGTTAGAAAGTTTTTAACAAGTTAAAATTAACTACGGACTATAAAGGAAAGTAAATTCAGCAG